>NC_143395.1:44921958-45232827 GCF_052110815.1 Crocodylus siamensis | reverse complement strand
ATGTTTTTTCAGAATATGGGAAATTAATATGTGGAGGGAGTGCTAGCTGCTTGATTCATGCATGAATAATATGAGCTAACTAAGAACCTGGTCTTGCATGTGAATACGTGAGTTATATTCTTGACATCGATTTAAATACTACTGTGGACTAGATCAGGGCTCCTCTTCTACTGCTGTATGCAGGAAAAAAAAGTCTCAAGGTCTTTGTGCTGCCTGGTGCAGGTGGGAGGGAGGTTGTGTGCTGCTGGTGCAGACCATGAAGAGTGGGGTGAGGGATCCACATGCTCCCTCACCATGTGGCAGGGGTCCTTTTGCCTTTAGGAGATGATAGTGGGCCATTTTCCCACCACTGCTGCCCACAAGAGGGCAAGTTCTACGGGGGCTGTGCATGCTGTGTGCTGCTCATGTGGTATGTGGCCCAAAGACCACATGCCATCTCTGCACACAGCCCCCAACCTCACTGAAGTTGGACAGCCCCTGGCAAAATCTACCAAGGGAATCAATGTTATCATGCCTACACTTTAGTGCTAGGTACATACTTTCAGAAAATCTGACGCAGAATCAATCTAAATTACACAGTTTTCTGTAAGAGGCACAGTTTAGATGGGCATACTTTCACCCTGGGGGGGGCAGCAATTCTTGGACTGGGTTCCACCATTTTTAAACCAGTCTGTGTGTGCTGAACTTCTGTTCTATTATTGGTATAGACTGGTTTCTGATGACTTTTACTGGTAAAAGTGTAATGGCTATACCTGGCCTATATGTCTGGACCTAGCTTTGGAATCCATAGACCTAAGTCAGTCACTCATCCCTCTCTACAGTGCTTGGGGGAGAATTAGACAAAGAGGATTCCCAGGACCCACTTTGAGCAGTGCTTAAATTAAACAATGGAGAGAGGCATATAAATGAGTTTGCTTCTTGGTTGCGATGACGGTGTGCATGTCTGAATTTTGTGCTCTGTGTGCATCTACATGAGATGCTTTAAGGCTCATTAGCCTAAATTTAAGGAACATTAGGGCATGCATCTACAGGTGTACATCCTTAGTGTGCTTTAAAAATGGCAAATTTAGGCTAATCACACCTAAATTTGACGCTAGCACTACGACTGAAAGAGACTTGGGGGTCATGATTGACCACAAGATGAATATGAGCCACCAATGTGATGCTGTAACCGGCAAAGCAAATAAAACCCTGGCTTGCATCTACCGATGCACCCCAAGCAAGATTCAAGATGTCATCCTCCTACTTTATTCAGCTTTGGTGAGGCTGCAGCTGGTGTACTACATTCAGTTCTAGGCTCTACACTTTAGAAAGGACGTGGAGAAGCTTGAGAGAGTCCAGAGGAGAGCCATGAACATGATCAGAGGTCAAGAGAGCAGACTTAAGGAAAAACTTCTTTACTGTCTGAGTCTCCGGAGTATGGAATACTCCACCCAGAAGTGGTGCAAGCACCTACTCTTGACATGTTCAAGCAGTATTTGGGTACTTATCTTGCTGGGGTCATCTGACCCCAGCTGACTTCCTGACCTTTGGGCGGGGGCTGGACTCAATGATCTCATGAGGTCCCTTCCAGCCCTAATGTCTATGAAATCTATGAAATTTAGGTGAAAATAGTTTAAAGTGCAGTAATGAGCATGTAGATGCATTAAAGCACAATAATGTTGTGTGTGTGTAGGTTGACTTGGGACTAACTTCAATCCCAAGTCAGTCCACACACAGAATTTATGTGCTTTAACGCCTTCATATATAGACACCTGCTTAAACCTGAGAAAGCATTTGTGAGAGGAGTGGTCCCTAAGGGTGCCCTTTCTCCAGCTTGTTGAAATCCTTGAATAAATGTTAACACAGAAGGTGTGTGTAGGACCCCCCTCCACATCTTCCTCACTACTTTTTTGTGACTTAGTCTTAAGGATAAGAAGTTGCAAAAGTAGATGCATTAATGGATTTTCAGGACTTTGAGTATAGTGGAAAAAAATCACTCCTAAATGCATAACCCAACAGCTCGGCATTTCTACATGCTACATAGCTTTTCAAACTTTTTTTTTTTTAGCAATGAGTCCTAGCAAGAGAATCAGATTTTGATTTAGTCCTGAGTAGCATACAGGATCTGTTGCAAGCTATTCTGTAATAGTGATCACAATGCAGTCAAAAAACAACCCTACAGTAGGGAATAAATAAACCAAAAACCCCTAATCCACCACAGCAATAGTTAACATTTAAAACTACACAAAAATGAGGAAGCTAGTTAGAAGTGTAACACCCACATACACAATTGGGTTGTATATTGTGAGCGTTTTTGTGTAGGGTTTTTATGTGGGCAAAATGGCCCCTGTGTTTTCGCCATGTGCTCAGTGCATGGCAAGGTAGGACCTGTATCTGGGGGAAATATGTAAAACCCTCTGGCCTCATTGGCCAGGGGAAGCAGAGGATTCTTCAGGCCAGTTGGTTGGGAGAGGAATTGGAGTGTGGCACTCCCTGACTGGACAAGGCCACGATGATGTTATGCAAAGGGATGTAAAGGGAGCTATGTTTGGGGGAAGAGAAGTTGATATAGGGGCTGCTGAAGAGTGAAGTCTCCTCCAAAGGAGCATTGCACATAGCAAAAAGGGAAGCTCAGGTAGAGGGGATACAGAGGGAGAATTATCCCAATGTCTGGGATCTCCTCTCTCCTCCTTTTCTTCCCCTTTTCCTTTTGAGGTTTTAAGGGATCAATACTGGGGAAGGCCTCTTTACCTGCAGGGTAGGCCTGGTCTTTCCCCTTGTTTCCTTTGATGTTGTTTTGCTCTAGCCAAACTGTGTGGTTGGGTTGGCTGCAGCCATTAATCAACCTGGCTCCTTTTGGAGCTTTTCCTGCACTTCTATTTTAGCAGGCCATATAATCCAGCCCAGAAGTTTTGGGGTGTGTGCATGCTCTTTGTCATTCCCCACAGCTGCATACAACCTCTCTGTAAATTCCTCCTGTAACCCCGCTGCCAGCCAGTGCCTGGAGAAGTGTTACAGAAGGAAGTTAAAAGGTGCTAAAGGTATAAAAGCTAATAATATTTTAAAACTTTTGGCAGGCAGGCTGCCAGAGAGTCAGTGGGCAACTAGATAAACAGAGAATGAAAGATGTACTCAGGAAAGACAAGGCCATAACAGATAATCTTAATGAATTTGTTGCTTTGGCCTTTACTACAGAAGATGCTGGGGAGCCTCCCATGGCAGATTCAGTCTTCTTAGAGGATACATATGAAGTGTTGGTTCAAATTAAGATGAACTAAGATAACTTTCAAAATGATACATTGAACAGTAGGGCTGGGTAGATGACCTTGTGAGGTCCCTTCCAGCCCTACTTTCTTATGATCCTAAGTCACTTGGCTCAGACTGTATTCACACAAGGATTCTAAAATAACTCCAATATGAACTATTAGCAAAAATATACAGCTTGTCACTCAAATCAGCCTCAGTCCTGGCTGACTGGAGGATTACCAGCAATCTATAACAAGGTCTCCAGAAGTGATCTAAGGAACCACAGACAGGTCATTATAACTTCTGTTATTGGCATATTGGTAGAATCTATTGTACAAAAAATAGAATTAGTAGTCACATGTAGAAATATGGTATGATGAGGTAGAGTTGATATGGATTTCTAAAGAGAAATCGTATCTCACCAATCTTTTGAAAAACTTTGAAGGTGTCCAACAAACATGTGGATATAGGAGGTCCAGTTGGTAGATTATATTTGGATTTTCAGAAAGCTGTTGACAAGATCCCTCCTCAATGGTTGTAAAAAAAACTGAACTGTAATAGTTTCTGAAGGATGATCCCTTCATAGAGTTAAAGCTAGTTAGAAGATACGGAAAAAAAAGCAGGCTGATATTGTCATTTTTAATGGAAGAAGTTTGTTGGGGGAAGGAGGGTCTTGTGGTGATCTTTTTTGGGATGTGTACTGTTCAACATGCTCATAAAATATCTGGAATAGGAATAAACAGTGAAATGACAAAATTCATAGATAATATAAGATTTCTGCAGGTAGTCAAATCCAAAGCTAATGGAAAGACTTACAAAAAGTTGTCACAAAGCTGAGTAAATGGGCAATAAAGTGGCAGATGCCATTTAACATTGAGAAATACAAACTGTTGAGAAAAAAATCCTGACTGCATATATACAAAAGACTCTGAATTTAGAATTACCATTAAAAAAAGCCATCTTTGAATCAGAATGTGGTGTTCTCCCAAAACGTCAAATTAATGTGCTGTGGTGGTCAAAATGACAAGTCAGATAATAAAAATCATTAAGAAAGAAGTTTGAAAAAATAGAGAAACTTATGATATTATATAAAACCACAATGTACCCACAGCTTGACTACTGTATACAGTTTTGGTCAACTCATCTTAGAATAATAAAAATATAGAGAAAGTTAGCAAAGATGATCAGGGCTGCAAAACATCCACATGAAGAGGGACTGAAAAGACTAGATACCTTTGATGAGAAAAGAGGCAGATGAAGGAAAGATATGCTAGATAGATTCATGATAAAATTGTGAACTGTATGCAAAAAGAGAAAAGGGAATTGCTATTTACTATATTTGCTATTCTAAACAGAAACGAGGGGGCACAACTGGGATAATCAGACAGCATGATTGAAACAAACAGAAGGCAGTACTATTTTTTTTAGAAAGCATGTAATTAACATATAGAGCTCATTGCCACCAGAAATGGAAGCCAATAATATAACAAGGTTCAGGAGATCAACTCTTAGGAAGATTGACATTCAGGAACCATTAAACATAAATGTGAGGATGTAACTTTGGCAGACAAGGTTCTCTGAGTAAATCTTTTATTAAACCAACTCAACTAGTAGTCTAATAAAAGATATCAGATTTACCCAGAGAACCTTGTCTGCCTGTGTTCTTAGACGAACACAGCCACAACCTGTATCCCTGAAAGGATGTAACTTTCTCACTTGGATGTGTATGACAGGGATAGATTATGCTATCCTGTTTCTTATGCTGGGCACTATTTTGGATTCACTACTTCAGTCTAATTTCTGGCAGTTTTTATGTTCCTATTTTCTTAAAATACAACAGAAGAAGAATACTTTCCCAAATTAAAACAGTCACTAGAGAACCTATTTAACAATACTTTTATCCTGCATTGGTATTTTCAGTGAATCTCAGCCCCCATAAGCAGTTCTGTTGACTTCAGGATTGAGGAGAGATGTCATAGTAATGTATCTCAATGATTAACACCTAGAATTGGAAGCCATGAGAGGTTAAATTATTATTTTTTAAAACAGAGAGGCAGTAAAGAAGGACTTAGGATAAGATAGCCCTAAACTGTGGGAAGTTTGGGTAGACTTGATAATAACAGTTTGTTTCTCTTGACTCGGTTTAGTATTTTGTGTTTGTAAATTGATTCTTTATAATATACTTTGCATATGAGCACAATATAATGCAGCTCATGAGGGGTTAAGTTGTGGTGCATAGACTCCTGCCCATCTGGCAATCCCCCATGGTTTTGGCTGCAAGAGGAAAAGATTTTCTGGGCTCCCCTTCCCTCCCCTGACTTCTGCTGCCTGCCCCCACCATGAGGAGCTGGGCATTACAGTATATATCCCCATAGCACAGCCAGGGGGGCTGAGCATGAGCCTGGAGTTGTGCAAGCCAATGCTCCCCCTACCACTGCACTACACAAGTGCTTGGTGGGGAAGAGGGGAATGCAGACGCATGGTGCAGTGAGGCTGTGTGTCTATATGGCTGTGACCCAAGGGGCACTATGGCTCACCCTGGTGTGGCTTGTGGGTCTTGTCCCTGGCTGCTTAGAGGCTGAACAGACTTGTTTTTAAAAGTAGAGGTTTTTGGAACTTGGCCATTTAACTTTTAGATGAACATTGTCTTTAGTTTTAGTTTCATGAGTTTCAGACCTCCAAGATTTTTTTTCTGAGTGTCAGTTTCAAATACACACAAATTTAAGTGAGCAGAGTCTGCCTAGTTTAATGTTAAAATTGTCAGAGCCATCATTTTAAAATGAGTTTGTTGTTATTTATAGTAAACAGCTACAATAGGACAGTAGTCTGAGGGCATTGTATACACAGTAAGTACAGAGGAAAACTAATATATTTGGTCCTAGTCAGTTGCGCCGTGTCTGTGACTTTTTCCCAAGGTGCTTGAGGAACTAATTCAAACTGTGCAGTCATAACTTTCCACAATAGCTGCTTGATGAAAAGATGCGGGACAATGAAACACAGATCTAGGAACAGATTTTAAGGTGGATGTTCTATTATAAAGTAGAAGCCACTGCTTTATTAATTTTAATTGGGACCAGAGGGTGTTAAAAGCCCAAAATACCAGTGATGTGTTTGGTGTTCTGTGTGGCGTTACAAATGACTTCCATGGTAGATGACTAGGGTTATTCCTCCTCATCATAAACACTTCCCTTTTTCATGTCCTTGTGACACGGTATTTAGCAGAATTCTCAGATTTGTTGGAATCTGACAGGCCATGCTGTGAATGCATCTGCTATGGCCTTATTATAAACACCGGAATTCAGACTTCTACTAGATCCTCTCACTTATATGTGAGTGGGAGGATGGGGGTACACATAAGACGGACCTTCAAAAATATTCAAGATTTCCTTTTCTTCCTAGTTATCACTAGGGTATAATGTTGACCCATGGACGCTAGCCCCATTTTGCTCACCCATATCAGATACTGGCACAAGTTGTAACAGAAGTATAGTACAGATGTACTTACAAACATAAATTCTTCCTATACGCTTTATTAACCTAAAACTGCTGTTCCAGGATGCTGCAAAGATAGAAGTCTTGCTGAGAAGGAAAAGCACTTTTTTTTACCCTCCTCACCCAAAAGCAATCAATCAGACCCATAATATTGCACAAACACACTTTAAACTATATTGGGTGTGCCTACATGAGCATCTGACTATGCAGTTGTTACTAAAGTACTAACTGACTGCACAGGAACTGCTGGTACTGTACAATCCTAGTATCACGAGTCGTTTCCAAACCTACTGCACAGTAGCTTGTTGCTACTGTGCATTACCAGTGGTATCATGGCTCACACCTGCCAATGCTATGTCTCTATAGCAATGAGTTACATCACTGTAGCTTGTTGCTACACCAGTGTACTGTCTTGTGAAGATGTGCCCACTTTCATTATAGATCAGTGAGAGCTGAGCAACATCCTCAGTAGCTTGGCTGCTTTGTACCCTAAGATCTGTAAATACCCGATGAGGAGAAGGACAATCATCTATCTCCTCTGCCCTTCTAGCCAGCTGTCCTCTACCATCACCAACATGCAGACCCAAAGACAGTAGGAGATAGAGAGGAAGTTCTTCTCCTCCCTTGCCATTTCCTGATAAGCCAGGATCTTGAGAGAGGGTGGAAACAGAAAGTCCTCAGAACCACTAAGCCTGCTCCTCACTCCCTGATTGTCCTCTGAGGACCTCAGATATTGTGTTTCCCTTGCAAATACATTTAAGCATCTTCCCTCTACCCTGTTGGGAACTGAATCACAACTAACAGATAAGTTCAAAACCAGTTGCAACAGCTGCATCTTAGATTTAGCTCTCCATCAGAAATCACATCTATAAGAAACAAACCTTCAAAACCCTGAGATAAAAGTCCCTTACAGATAGAAGGGAAAGAATGAGCAGCCTGTATATGAATTATTTAATAAATTTGTTCAGGTATTTACCAGTGAATTAATTATTCAGGAAATAGTTTATCTGAAAATAATTCCTTTCGAAACCAAAAAGTATGTTCTGCAAATTATTTTGGAGAGAGTGAGGGCAAGCTTCCCACAATACTGAAGTGGGGTAGAAGGTTTTGTAGACAGCTGACAGCTGAGTTCCTGCTTGATTGTTGCTGGAATTTTGTTGTGTTACCAGTTATGAATTAAGTGAAGGTAAAAACTATCCTGAATTCTCAGAACAGCCCCAGATTTTATGACTGTGTCCTGGTGTTCCTAAAGAGTTCCTGAAATAGGACTTTTCTCTGAAATTTGAATAACTGGTTCTGGATTAACAACACCTTTCTTCAAACATTCCAACAAGGCTGCTTAGAGTTTCCAAGCTACAAGCGTGTCTTCAACTTATCACCTACACTCTTTGCAAAAATGTCACTTTTTTTGCTGTTTGCATCGAGTTGTTTTTTTCCCCGCTTATGAGTAATGAAACACATGTACTGTCTCTAACCTTCAGCCTTTACTAATGTCATGTCATAATTTTTTTTTCTTTTGAACTGAACCATATTTGCCCCAATCCACTAAGGGGTGTCCATTAAGGGGATGTTCCTTTATCTCTTTGATTAACACTGGAAGTCCAGGTGCTTACTGGGTCAGTTGGGACAGAGTTTCACTGATCGAACATTTTGAAAAAAGCAGAAGTTCTTACAATTATTTAAAATGCTGGCATCATTACACACAGATTCTTTTTAAAAAGTAGATAGGCATTATGTGCAATGACTAAGGAACAATAGAGAGTTATAACATCTGGTTCCTGTTCCTCTGACATGTTATGTGGCTGTGGGATGTTATTTTTCCCCAGTTTCCCTATCCATAAAATGGGGATTATGCTCATCTTCTTTTCTTAAGTGTAATAACACCAACAATGAACACTGCCTAAGTACAAAATATTAATATTGTTTTAGTGTATTGAGAATTTAAGGACTATGTTCAATATACAGTGTGGAAACATCATAGATAAATTGGGGTTTTTTGAGTTTTAAGGGTCATATAATGAAATTTTAAGATTTAAAGAACATAAAAATGGTGGGGGGAGGAAAAGAACTATAAAGACATGTACAAACACATTCAAACAATGCTATTATTATAACCCTTAATCTCCATTTCCCCTATTTGTTCGAATATCACCCTATAGGCTTGGGACAAACATTCAAAAAGCCTGAACCTGAATTGATTCAATCTTTGCAGGTTAGTCTAATCTGCCTAGGTTAAACTGGTTTGCAACCCCACAGACATTCCCTCTGGACTGAAAAAATGCAGGCACATGTCTGCACTGGCTCAGGCTAGATGCTGGGGAAGAGGGGGTGGTAGAGCAGTACTCCCTTCCCTTCCATAATGCTGAACTGAAGGGGGTTGTGGCCAGGCCCCGGCAAGACAGTCTGATTAGGGAAGGGTTTAAACCCCCACCCTGCCTGCTCAATCCCAGGCTTTTCTCTTCTCACTGCTGAAGAGTATTACCAGCCCCCAGCCAGCACTCTGAGACAAAGGGGGGGGGGCAGTGCATGCATCTGTTGATGATACTGAGTTTTTCAGTCTCCCTCTCCCTGCTTCTTCATACTGTTTGCAGTAAACCTGAGAGGTGAGAGAGCCAGCAGGGAGCTGATAACGGTGTTTAGCAGCCCATCAAGAAAACAAAAGCCTTTCTCATTAGTTCAAGTTCTTCTTAAACTGCTTTTTCTCAGGAAGGAATGGAGGGACATTACCAACTGACTTGTTAATTAGCTCCAAAAAGCAGTAAATGGACACTGTCCTGTCTGGCCTTGTCCTGTCCCAGTGAAATTGGAGACATACATACACACACAGACATTTCTCAGAATTAGCTAGCATATCACATGCTGGCTAGGGTCTGTGAGGCTGAGGTCTGTTCTGTGGGAGTTGGGAGGGAGGGAGAGGAGGATCCCTACTTGAATAGTAATTGGCAAGGAAGGTGGCGGGGGAGAGGGGCGGCAAGGGGAAGCCAGGCAGACCCTGCTGGGCCTGCAGTATCTGCCAGACACCTGGATAGGAAGCAGAGGGGCGGGGCCAGCCCTGCTCTCTGGAGCAGAGGGCCCAGGCCAGCCCAGCCCAGGGCTGCAAAGCAACTTAAATTAGGAAGGGGTCTGGGACAGACATTGCATAAACTGGTTTGACCCCAATCAGTTAAGTCTGATATTACATTCAACCAGGTTTATCTTAAACCAGTTTCAGCCATTTTGAAACTGGTTTATGTGCCCTGAATTTATGTTCTGTTACAGGTTTAAACCAGTTTCTGATCACGTAAACCTGTTTATGTGTAATGTCTGTCCCTAGATACACAGTGCTGTGCTAAATTAGACTGCAAAGTTTTGGAGGTTGTGCTGCGGCAAGGGGAGGGTGTTAGTTTTATGATGTGCTTTAAAAAAAATTGGAAAAATATGTTTTAAAGATAGCATTCCTGCTTTGAGAAAATGCTGGAAGAGAGACAGACTTAGGAAACACCACAATTCACTTTCTTCAGTAAACTGCTGCATATAGACATTGAGAGAAGCACTAGGAAACTGCAAGCTGTGGTAGCTCGTAGAGAAACCAATTTCAAAATTCAGATGGGGAAGCACTAAGAAAAGCACAGTTTGATTAAGAATAGCCAACATTAGACACAGGAAGGGATGGTCATGCTTCACTTTTTCACTGGAATTCTTTGAGGTGGTTACTGCCAAAGCAGACAAAGGATACATAGTGGCCGTCATGTGCTTTGATTTTTCATAAAACAGTATACAGTGTTCAGTACTGGAAGTTCATATTAAGGAGTGGAGATGTGTAATAAGTGGAAAGTTGGCTAAATGGCAGGAAACAAATGGAAGCTGTAAAATGGATTTTTTTTTCAAGCTGGAAAGAGCATACCAGCAGGGTAATGGAGGGCCCAGTCTGTGGAGCTCAGGTTTTATTACTTAAACTAAATGATTTACAATACCATTAATGCTGATATTAATGGCGAGTTTTCTAATTTTTTTCAAATATTAAAATGTGAAAAATACACCATAATGAGAAATGAGGGTTTCTATTACAGTCAGATGTTTAAGCATATGGATGGCTAATAGTTTAAAATATGCAAAACTAAGCAAACTTTGGAGTGAAAACATAAGACTAGGAACATATGCCATTTTAAGAATGGCAAAAGATTATTCAGTGTAAAATGCCTAACATTTAAAAAGTATCTCACTCCTACATTTTCATTTCTCAGTCTTTTTTTCCCCGGAAATAATCTGCCAGAAGTGCTGTTTAAGACCCTGCCTAAATCTGAAATTGCTTTTAATAATGAGCCGCAAATACCTTATCAGTATAGAATATATACCTTTAATTAAATTTTTCCCTGTTGACTATAGGGGTAATTAACATGCCAATAGCATTTCACAGATAATATAGTGGAAACAGGGTTTTTTTGTTTGTAATTATTATTTCCTGATTTACAGCAATTATATAAAACCATAGAGAATGACACTTGGAGTCAATATGTCTTAGAAACTTGAGCTAAGGAAATAAGTAACATCAGGGAGGAGAAGAATCCTTAAGATTGCTTAAGACCAGGAGTTCGGAAATCAAAGACAAATGAAGACTATATCCAAGAGACTGAAATCTGAGTGAAAAGACTAGTCGGGGGAGAAATGGGAGATGTACTGTGAAATGAAGAAAAATCTAAAGATTACAGGGTTGCAGTGCTGAAAACAAAAAGCAGGGGTGTGGTCTGGAAAGCCAGAACACCACTTGCACCATGAGACCTAGTCATACTTAATCAAGCAGCTACATTAACAAATGAAGAAAGCTGCAGTCATGCAATGAGGAAAACATAATTGTAGAAATATGGAAAAACACAGGCATTCATATTTAAGAGCGAAGAGATGTTTTTAACTTTTACCCTTTTATTTTCTTTGCCCTAGGAACTGCCATTTATGATGGAAAAATATGGTGTATTGCCTAAATCCTCAAGAAACTCTATAAGAAAAATAAAAACCTGTCTTTTACCTCTACAAAAAATGTAAAATGAAGAAGTTATATGACTATTGCAATAAGCCACAGCTGGCTGTGTATTAGCAAGACTTCTCAAGGGCTGAAGGCACTCTGATTTTACCATCATACTTCACAATCTACCAGTAAAATTGTAATACATGCATATATTTCTTAATGCTATAATGACAAATTTAACCTTAACACTAGGCGCTTAGATTCAAGGCTTTAAACTGTGTTCAATTCAGGACAGGGACTTGATTTATTTGTGCTAATGTGTCACCCAAAAACCCTAAACTGAGACTCAGGCTGTACTATGTATATCCATAGGAAGAGGACATCTCTACCCCAAAGAGCTTTGTTTTGGGCCTCATAAATGATTAGTACTTGACAAATAATCAGTAAATCATTTTTCTTTTACCCACCCTCTCTAATTTGATGATTGTTTCTCAGAGCCTTAACATCCCAGCAATTTCAGAGCTAATCAATCTCCAGTCTACAGCAGTTTCAATACATTACACATACAGCATTCATAATATCCATTCTTTAAGTTGCCACCCTGCACTGCCTCTGTCTAACTTCAGCCTAACTTGGCTGTATTTGTATAAAGAGATTCTGCAGCAGTTAAGGAATATACTGATATTCCTATTCTACTCCCTAGAGCTGGTTTTAAGGAACTTACTGTATTTACCCAAGTCCATTGCAAGGTCCCCTCCCCTTCCCTTTCTGCATAAGGAAAAAAGTCCTTTGTCTTGGATTTGGATACAAGGTGGAGGTGAGGAGCAGGTGGCTACTACGACTGACTCTAGCTCACAGACTGAGCACAGCTGCTTGCCTGCTTCAGCCTCTGCTCTCTTCCCTCCCTTCCCACCATCCGCCCTAATGCTTACTTTAGGTGAGCCTTTAGGTGAGCCTTTGGCTCAATTCGTTTCTGGGCACAGAGGACAAGGAAACTCTATCTCCTGCCTGGCCAATCATCAGTAGCACAGCTCTGAACCTAGAGATGCTGATGTATGGCTGGGCAGGGGCACATTTCCACATGTTCTGTGACCCAGGAGATAATGGATCCAGAGCTAATTCTGATGGGAAGGGGGGGAGGGCAGGAGCTGTGGGAAACAGGGAGGAAGGGTCAGAGGCTGTGGGGAGCAGTAGGGAGCACAGGTGGTAGGGGTAAGTGGCAGGAGGTGCAAGCAGCGAGGAGTTGGGCAGGCTACAGGAGGAAAAAGTGGTAGCGGGGAGTAGAGAACAAGGGGTCTCTTTTAAGCTGCCTGCCCTCCCCAACCACCTTCCCCCGACAGTGCTTTCCCCATTGTAGCACTGGGGGCAAGGATGCCAGATGACCCTCTATAATTAAATTCTATGCCTGGAAATTTATAACAAATTTATACAGTTCCATATATAGAATGTAATTACTGAGGAGCAGCTTAAATTAAGGGTTGTCTTGGTTTCAGGTAAATACGGTAGCCTGTAGTTGTCCTTCTCAATAATTGTTTTATTTTTATTCCAGAATTTCTCATATAAATACTTAGATATATCTATAGTTTCTATAGTTAATACAAAAAGAATAAACCCAGTATAACAAGTAGGGAGAGCAAATCTACAATGTTTAGGGGCCTTGAAGTCCTAAGGTCAAATACATCCCTTAAGTAGCTTCACTTCTTTCAATTCACTGCTTCATTGCTTTTAATAGGATTCATAAAAGATATACATTTGGCTTGTTGACCATACACCTGTTTCTCTATTTCTTTATTCATTTCCTCCATATTCATTTTAATTGTTTTCTATTTGGAATTATTTTTTACTGCAACATCCTCAAAGCCATATAAAATATCTACTGGTTTTTCACTGTATATTCTAAAGGTGTTTATTGCCATCTAGTTAGTATTTAATGTTTCAGTGATGGATTTTCTGTAGTCCAGTATTTTTTGTGGAGTTTTCTAATCAGAGCAGCTGCTTCTCAGCATTTCGAACTAAGCACTCGCTCCCTAGTCATAGGTTGATTCCAACTTCATTTACAATTTTCTGCTCTTGTTCTACATCACCATACCAGGCAGGTAATTTTGCCTTGGCTGGCCCTCAGCTAATTTATAAGGAATCATTAAGAACTACTGCTTTCACTAAAAGAAGCTTCTGTTTACTAGCAGATGCTTCTATTTACATCTTCCCATTTTAAAACAAATGACAGGCAAGCATTTCTTAGGGTGATATCTTTTATTGTACCAAGTAAATTTAGCTAAGCTTTGGTATGCAAGACATTCTTTGTCAGGTCTGTGCTGGCTTTTATGGTTCAGACCTGTTGAAGAATGTCTTGCATTTGAAAGCTTGCATTTGAAAGCTAACTCTATCCTAACTATGCTATAAAAGATAGCACTCTGAGGCACTCTTGCCTCTCACATAATTCCTGAAACTTTGCAGCTACCGTATCATTAACACTACCATTTTACAACATGCACAGAGAGACAACTTACTTCAAATGATATTTCACTCCCAAGCAGATTTACTTTTGATTTTTCGTTGTCCTTGACAAACACATGTGGAAGTGTTGCTTTTGAGAAGGAATAAGAATCGATATTTATGGGATGATAAGAGAATGATCCAATGAACTCTGGTCAGTCCATCTCCAAGATTCCTGGCTTCTCCCCTTTTTGGCCTAATATCAGCAGCAGGCTTGGAGATTTGCTGGTAAAGACCATGGCTGCACCATTTCTATCTGAATTTTGTGAGCTCCTCAGCAGAGTCCTAAGGATAATTTATGTACATTTTACCAGCAGATTCTATTCACTTTGAAGGCAACATGCTGTACTGAATACCGTGTTCTCTGCTTCTTCAACTCCCTTGTGACCCACTTTCAATCCCATTTTGCATTACTTCTTCAGCATGTATGTAAGTCAGATGGGATGCTGGCAACTCCCCAGGAGGTAGGGGAATCTTACCAAGCATTTATCCTCCCAACTGTATTTTGCATGGCATTTTGGTAAAGTTTCTCTTTTCCACTGTTGTTTTCCTAGTCATTGTTTCCCTCATGACCACAGCAATGGCTTTTTTTACAGACCCCCTTTTATCATCCTAACTGTGCCTTGTTTAACTTGACTTTTTAAATGATTAAGAGTCAGCACCATCCAGTTCTGAATTGGACTGGCAGTAATCCAGCTCTTTCTGTTGGAGACAGACATTCATTTTTTTGGACTAGAAACAAATTACTTCCAAATGCTGAAAAAGTAAGAAGATTGTCTTAAAATTTTCTCAGGTGTTTATAGAATCAAATTAGTATAAAAATAGCTTAAAATGATACATCCATTTTAAAATAATCATTTAGTACTTACAAAAGGTGGCAAAATAGAACATTAAAAAACCAGTTTTATAGAATAAACAAAAGGGATGGAGAAGGTAGTACCATCTTTTCAATAAACCATTCTCCCTTTGTGCTTTGATTTGGTGCTATACAGGTAAAAAAATATTAGATGGGCTGAGATTTGGTAGTTTGGTGACATGGCTGCTGTAGTCATGCAGCACAAGTAGACCCTATAATCATTTATTTTGTAACAACTTTCACTTCTGTGCCTGTAAATAAAATCACAGATTATCAATTTAGGCACCCAAAAAGTGAGGCGTGCATAATTAATAACTAGCCATAAAAGGTGTCTTTACTTGCTGAGAAGTGCATAAGAGTGCTGATTTCTTATGATGCAGAATCTTGTTCTCTGGGACAGTCTTCAACTGGCTTAACCATGAGACTATCCTTTCACTTTCTACAGCCCCTTCCCTCATTCACAGTATATCTTCTAACTTTTGCAACAAATGAAACAAGGGTTCTGTAAGCAATAACACTCTGAAAATCCCGATTCATTCCAGAGCTCCTCTCTCGTTCTGCCCATTTAGTCCCAGCTTGTCTTCCTGGATACTCTTCCTTCTGCATTGGCTCTTGGCCCCTACAGCTTCACATCATTCTGCTTGCAATTGCAAACTCACTTCTCAGCCAGTCCCGCTGTCTTCTGAGATCAGACTAGCTGATCTAATGGGTCCTTCTGGTATTAAAATGAACCCTGAACTGTTTGGGCCACTTTTCAAAAACATTCAACATACAAAATTTGGCAAAATGGGAAGCAACTGAAAACAGGATCATAAAATAATATGTCAGACAACCTTAATAATAGGCTTTACTAATAGTACTTGCTATAATTGTGTTCTAATTGCATCTTTTAAAAAGAAATATGAAGGTAACAATTTCTCGTTCAAATATACCAGAAATCTGATGTAAATTTTGGATTTATATTTCCAGATACCTTCATATAGCTTACGCAAAGGATTCCTGCAAAATGTACCCCTAAATAATAAATAATAATAATCGAGTCTATGTTTATTTTAACCATAACAGAGATTCAGCACCCTGACATTACAAACTTAAGGCATGGTTATTTGGTTAATCACATTTTAGGGACTGGTCTGGCCACAAGTTCATTCAGTTAATGGTATGATAAAATAAGGAATAAGCCAATAAGTTATCACACAAAATACTTTTTGTGTAATAATTTTGTGGTTGGTTCCTATCACAACTTTAACTGAACATGTGGCCAGTTCGCAGACTGTAACGCATGGGAGCCTTTCAAGACGAATATGTTTGTTGAGCAGACTGCCATAAGCAACACTAGAGTGTAAACTTATGGTTTGATAAGTGCCCCACTTTCCCTTAGGACAAGTGACTTTGTACGTATCAAGGGATAAGAATGAACACCTGGCAGTTACCACAGAGTAGATAATTTACTTTAGGATCACCTTTTACCTTACCTCAGGTCGATTTGTTAATCAAGTTACTTTACCAAGGCAGATGGCTTCTCCATTTCTAGAAATAAACAACCTTAATATCTGAAATGTTTAGTCAGGGATGATCCTGTTTTAAGCAGGGGGCTGGACTAAATCATCTCATATGATCCAGCCCTAATTTCTTATGAGCCTATGTGGTATGTTATTATAAGATAATATTTTCTTAATCTGATGAGAAAAGAGCTGTTTTTCACTGCCTTTATGGAAAGTTTTCTTCCACCCTCAAGTTGAATTCTTCGCTTAATTTCTTGGGCCCTTATTGAATATCTTCTTCACAGTATTTTAAAAAGCAATTATTTCTATACCAGTTTCCTGAGGAATTTTAAAAAATATTCTTTGTAGTAAAAAAACACTGTGTGCTTTCATCAGGCTGTAGCTGTGGAACCTCTAAATACATCCAAATGAATGAATACATTGCTTTATACATGTGCACTTACATGTCTGCTTTGCTGAGATGGTTGTCTTTGTTTTCTTTGTTCTTTTCACAGCCTTTTAAATGTTGTTTAATAATAAAATTAGAGAGGGAAAGCTGGGACAATATTTCATAATTAAAAACAGTGATTGCTTTTAATTGATTTTGGCTGTGGTTACATTTAATGTATGTTATATCTGGAAACTTACTTTCACTTTCAACCTGCCTTTTAGCCCCACGTTAGGGTCAATAGAATGGAATCATCCTAGGAACAGTCCTGGAAATTTGTAACTGTGACTCAGTAGCAAAACTCTTGGGAAATTACTGCCAATTGGTTGCTGGTAGAACTGTTTACAAGATTACACTCACTTCACCTTTGCACACCTCTTCAGATAGGTGTGTTGAAGGGTACAGAACCCATTCCCCACGTAGTTACTTAAGGAGGATGTCATGGTCCTACAGAGAGAACCAGTTCACTGTGTACAAAACTGTGATCCAGAAGTAAATGGAAAGAGAAGAGGGGTTATTTCTCATTGTAGAACTTGACCTAGCTCTGTGCAAGCAAGATAGACACAGTCTAATATAGGGGTGGGCAAAATGGCAGATGTGGCCAGCAGCTGCACTCTATTTCCCAGTAGCCACTGCCTGTGTTGCTGCAGCTGGTTTCCATGGACACCCCAGGAATAGTGAAACCATGACAGCGCAAAGCCAGGGTTTCCATGGAGACCAGCCCCAGCAACTCCGGTGGGGTGTGCGTCTAGGCAGGGAGCAGCTCGGGGCGGGGGCTAGAATCTCGTGGTAGTGACAGTGTAGTTGAGAGCTAGGGCAGAGCTGTGATGCGCTGCCTGCAGGCCCCTGCCTGCGGTGTGCAGACACTGGATTGCAGCTCTGCCCTGGCTCCAGACCATTGTGTCACCACTGTAAGATTCCAGTCCTGGAACAGCTCCCTGCCCAGCCATGTGCCCTGCCAGTGCTGCTGGGCCAGTCTCTATGGAAACCCTGGCCCCGCATTGTCACAGCCCCACTGATCCTAGGAATTCATGGAAATCCTGGGATCCATGGACACCATCTGCCTCAATGTGGGTAGGGGCTGCTGGGAAATGGAGTCTGCTACTGGCCTGATCCAGCCCACCAGTCCCTGGTCTAACAGAAGTAGCATGGAGCTAATCCTGCCTCTGTGAGTAAATTTGCTATGATTCTGCTGGGTAAAACACCCTGCACTGAGCTCTATGCTACTATGACTGCACTGTTCTAGTATCTGTTTTAGAACTATTACAACTAGCTTAGATACTGCCATAGTGTACCTTAGGGGCACATCCCAATGCGCATGGCACCACAAACCACATGTGGCACACGTGCAACCATTCACCATACTGCTGATTTGATTAACAGTGGGTTTTTGGGTTTTTTTTTTTTTACACTAGGAGATCACAATGTAAAAAAAAAAGTGATGTGACACACACAGCAACAGTGTGCACTGCCAGCAAAGAAGCCTGGCTGACCAGAGCCATGTTCTGGCTTCTGGTTAGGCTCCTAGTGACTTGTTCAGTACTGCTGCTGCCCTGGGAGGTCCCCAGGACCCCAGGTAAGGCTGCTGGGACCTGCACAGGTACTGGCCCCAACCTCCCTCACCTCACCCAGACCACTTTGCCATGTGCTAGAGTGTGCCAGAGGACAAATAGCTGCAGCACAAATATATGCCGCAGCTATTTATCCATCACGCACCCCTGCACATGCATGCACATCAGGACATTCCCTAGGAGGGCATGTAACTTCTCATACATGAGTAAATAAAGAAAAACTGTACTATCAAGTTAAGTGCCAAAAATAGATGCAGAAACAAAGAACCACAGAAACTTCTCTTTCTGTGCTGTACATAACTGTTCCTATCATGTGGAAGAGCCAATTGTTTTTTGTTCATAGGAATTTTTTTATCTTCTTGTGAACAAGGTAGGTACAATTCTGAAGCAAACAATAATCCCAAAGTTAGAGTCACTGTCAACTTGAACTCTAACCAACTTAAGGAAATAAGTTAGGAGTAGTTTCAGTTACTATATTTGCCAGTGAGATTTCTGCCAATTTTTTCTTTTGCCTTTTACACTCATATTTTCCTGCTTTCTTTAAAATGTTTTTCATTCCTTGTTACACGGAAGTTACAAAAATGAGAAAATGAATGCAATTATATGTCTTATCACAAAGTGTTTTCAAGTGAACAAATTAAACATAGTTTCATAGTTTCTAGGGTCGGAAGGGACCTGAGCAGATCATCTAGTCCGACCCCCTGCCATAGCAGGAAACAACACTGGGGTCAAATGACCCCAGCAAGATGTTCATCTAACCTCCTCTTAAACACCCCCAGGGTAGGAGCCTGCACCACTTCTCTTGGAAGTTGGTTCCAGACCCTAGCCGCCCTGACAGTGAAGTAGCGCCTCCTGATGTCTAACCTAAACCTATCCTCTGCCAGCTTGTGACTGTTATTCCTGGTCACTCCTGGCAGTGCTCGGGGAAACAGTGACTTCCCCAATGCCTGCTGATCCCCCCTGACTAGTTTATAACAAGCCACAAGATCCACGCTCAGCCTGCTCTTTTGGAGGCTGAACAGGTTCAGGTCCCGCAGCCTGTCCTCATAGGGCCTGCCCTGCTGTCCCCTGATCATACGAGTGGCCCCCCTCTGGACCCTCTCCATGCTGTCGACATCCCTCTTGAAGTGTGGCACCCAGAACTGGACGCAATACTGCAGCTGCGGCCTGACCAGTGCCGCATAGAGGGGGAGGATCACCTCCTTGGACCTGCTCGAGATGCATCTGTGGATGCATGCCAAGGTGCGGTTGGCCTTCCTGACTGCATCCCCACGCTGCCGGCCCATGTTCATCTTGGAGTCAGTGATGACCCCCAGGTCCCTTTCCGCCTCCGTGCTGACAAGAGGGGAGTTCCCCAACCTGTAGGTATGGTGCCGGTTGTTCCTCCCGAGGTGCATCACCTTGCACTTGTCTGTGTTGAAGCCCATCCTATTCTTGTCCACCCACCCTTGTAACCTGTCTAGGTCTGATTGTAGCCTGTTGCATCCCTCCAATGTGCCCACGTCCCCCCCACATCTTAGTGTCATCAGCAAATTTGAACAGGGTGCTTTTTATCCCCTCATCCAAGTCGCTGATGAAGATGTTGAACAGTGTGGGCCCGAGGACTGAGCCCTGTGGAACCCAACTGCCCACGTCCTTCCAAGTTGAGAAGGACCCATCCACTACCACCCTCTGGGTGTGGCCCTCCAGCCAGTTGGCGACCCATGTGACTGTGTGGGTGTCTACACCACAGCCCCCCAGTTTCTTGATGAGAACAGGGTGAGAGTGTCAAAAGCCTTCCGGAAGTCCAGGAAGATTATATCCACTGCTACCCCTGCATCTAACAATCTGGTGATCTGATCGTAAAAGGCCACCAGGTTGGTCTAACAGGACCTGCCATTGATGAACCCATGTTGGTTGCCCCTAAGCATGCAGTCCCCTGCTGGCCCCTCCTGGATGTGTGCCAGCATAATTTTCTCGAACAGCTTGCCTAGGATCGAGGTGAGACTAACCGACCTATAGTTTCCTGGGTCCTCCTTCCTGCCTTTTTTGATGATGGGGACAATGTTGGCCCTCTTCCAGTCCTCTGGCACCACACCAGAGCACCACGAGTGCTCATAAAGCCATGCCAGGGGACTTGCAATGACCTCAGCCAGTTCCTTTAGAACTCTAGGGTGGAGATCATCTGGACCGGCTGACTTGAATACGTCCAACCTCTCCAGAAGCTCCCTAACTAAATCCTCGCTAACCCATGGCCCAGGTGTGCCTCCCCCGGGGCCCGAGGGGGGCCCAGCAGGGAGGTGGCTGTTCTGGTCTCTACTTAGGAAGACGGAGGCAAAGAAATCGTTAACATGTTAGCTTTGCTGTCTGGTGTGACGACCAAGTTTCCCATAGCGTCTTGCAAGGGCCCCACATTACCCGGGACCTTCTTTTTACCCCCAATGTATTTAAAAAAGGACTTCTTATTGTCCTTAATCTGGGAAGCTAGCCCCAGCTCCATCTCTGCCTTGGCCTTTCTAACTACCCCCCTACATCCCCGAGCAACTACAGAATAGCCCTCCCTGGTGATGACCCCTTCCTTCCATTTGGTGTAAGCCTCCTTTTTAGCAAGGAGACACTCCCGGATGCTTTTGGTGAGCCACGGAGGCTTGTGTGCTCTCCTGCTCCCTTTGATCCTCATTGGGATTACCTTCCTTTGGGCTTGAAGGATCGTCTCCTTAAGGAGCGACCACTCTGCTTGGACACCTGGCTCCCCTCCCCTCCGGGACCTCAGCACTTCTCCAACTATCCTCCTTAGCTCGCTGAAGTCTACCCTCCTAAAATCTAGGGCCGCTGCCTTACTGTACGCCTTTGCCACCTTGTGCTGGATGGTGAATTCCAGCAGGCGATGATCGCTGTCGCCCAGGTGGTCGAGCACCCGCAGCCCCCCTCACCAGGTCATCACCTGTGGTCAGCACTAGGTCCAACAAGGCGTCCCCCCTGGTGGGGCTGTGCACCTCCTGGGTTTGATGGAGGTCCTGCACTCTGGCCAAGAACCTACGTGAGCGGTCAGACCTGGCTGATTGCTCTTCCCAGCAGATGTCCGGGAAGTTCAGGTCCCTCATGACTACCACATCCTTAGCCTTCACTACCTCTGTGAGCTGACCCAAGAATTCCTGGTCAAGCTCTTCCCCCTGGTTGGGAGGTCTGTAGTAGACTCCCACCATTAAGTCCCTTTCCCCTCGACTGCCTTGTACTCTAACCCAAAGCACTTCAGAGTGCCCCTCCCCTGACTCCTTGCTAATTAACGAGGATGTGTATTCCTCCTTAATGTAGAGCGCCACACCCCCACCTCTCTTTCCTGTCCTGTCCCTCCTGTACAGCCTATCACCCTTGACATTGACCACCCAATCATGCGTTTCATCCCACCACGTTTCTGTAATCCCCACTATGTCCGGGCTGGTGTCAGCCAGCAGGAGGGTGAGTTCCTCCTGCTTGTTGCCCATACTACGAGCTTTTGTGTAGAAGCATTTGAGGGCTCCTGTGGGTGTGTGTACTGACCCCCTAGTCCCAGCGTTACCCTGGCCCCTCCCTCTTACCTGTTTGATTGCTTCACTCGTCGGTCTGGGCTGGGCTGTAGTTGTGGGTGCTGTTTGGTCTGGCAGTCTGATGTTTCCTCCGCCCTCATCTTCCCCTTCCCCTGACGAGCCTAGTTTAAAGCCCGCCGGAGGAGGTCCACCAACCTAGAAGAGAACACACCTTTAGGGGAAAGGTGGAGCCCGTCCCATCCCAGCATGTCTCTCGTCGTGATGTGCCAGTCGTGGCTAAGGAAGCCAAAGCCCTCCTCGAAGCACCATTCCTGCAGCCGCCAGTTGGTCTCCGCGATGCACGTTTCATGCCGTCTGCCTCGTCCACCGACTGGCAGGATAGAAGAGAAAACCACCTATTCACCCATCTCCTTCAGCATGCACCCTAGAGTGTGGTAGTCCTCCATCAGGTGATCAGGGCTCCTCCTGGCCGCATCGTTAGTGCCCACATGGACTAGGACCATAGGGTAATAATCGGTGGGCTGGATTATGGTCTGGAGCATCCCCTTCACGTCCTGAATCCTCGCTCCAGGATATAGAAGCATAACAAGAACAATGTTTCTATCTAATCCCTTTACAATTTCTTTTTAAGGCAATGGGTTAAAAATGATGCTGGTTCTTTGAAAAAAGCAAGTATTTCTTTGGGTGATATCTTTTATTGGATCAACTGTGTAGCTCGGATAGACGTAGACAAGCTTTTGAATGCAAGCCATTCTTTCTCAGGTCTGAGAAGAAAAGCAAGCACGGCTACAGTAAAAACAGTTGGTAGAGCTAGTAGACTGATTTGTTATAATATCTTTTCTGCCCCTAAGATGAAATCAAATGAACAGAATGGAGCAGAGTTAGCAGGACAGAACAATAGGGATGTATACCAAAAGCAAGGAATGTCAGTAAATGAAATGAACCTTGGAAAAAATAAAATTTGAATAAAAGTAGTGTTCTGGGTCTGTTGCTGGGCAGATACCTTGGCAGAACAATTTGCGTCTCCCATTTCTAAAGGAAAAGGATTTTTATTTTTGAAGTAGCAAGAAAAATATTTTAGGTAGTAAATTAAGTATTTGATCTACCTTGATGCCACTTAATTAAGCAGCAGAGGATCAGATATTTGGAGAGAGACTCTACTACCTATGATGAAGATTGCAAGTTTGATTTTGTTATGGCTAAAAACTAAAAAAGCTGGATATCCATAACAGTTTTCTTAAGAGGTTTAATACATCAAGATGAAAATTAGGGTTCATTTGCTATCCAGAGCGCTCCTTGAGCACACATCCTCTTAGATCAGAAATGACTGCCATTATTAACTGTGTAACCCCACCCTGAGATTCAGCAATTGGAGGTAATCATGCTATTTTAGCCCACTACAGAATATTTTATCTTCCTACCAAAAAGGCACATAGAGGAATAAATAAAAAGTACATTTTCCACAGAAGGCAAGTAAGTATACCCTTTTCTTTTTAGTCTTTACTGTTGAGCCTGTATCTTTTCTACCAAAAACTCCCTGGTCCTACATGATAATATAAACAGTCCCAACCATACGTAGATGTAAGCTTGTAAAATCAGGGACTTAACTAGTTAATATGTGCCCTTTATCTATTTAGTTATTGATAGAATAATTCAAGATATAGCATATTGCAGAAAAGAATCAAATATTAAAAAAATCGGTATATACACCTAAAGTATATTGTTGCAAGTTTGCCAGTATTTCAACAGAATATGGTGTCTGTTGCAATATTCTCTTTTTTGATTAGCAAAAAGAAAGCTTGTCTACAGTTTCTCTAAAGAATGATGTGTTTTATCATAAATACATGTAGGCTTCATGAATACATCTGGGTTTCCAGATGTATTCATGAAGCCTACAATTTTTCACACAATTTTAACAGCACAAAGTATCAGTGTAAAAAAATCAATCAATGTAACTATTGAAAATATTTTAGAAATTGTCCATCTGAAGTCTCTCAAGCTCTGGTAATTAGAGGCCATACTGTGGAGATTGACAGGGTAAATTACCAGTTAATGTTTACACAACAAAACATATGCCCAGTACAATATCCTACACTGATGTTACTGAAACCAGAGTCCGGAAATGTACAGTGGAAACAAGACCTGGTACTTTTCTTGTGCCAACACAAACAGCAATTACAGCACTGTGTGAGAGGAGTAATAAGAAATACTACTGCATATCAGTAGTTCAACAAAGTCAGCACTTTTGTGTAATTGCAGGGGGAAAGGGCTGAAAAACATTACAGATCTCAGCAAGAAATGGCCCTTTATACTTTTAAACTGATCCTTGATAAAACAATGCTGGGGTCATGAGAAGGCTACTCTGCCAATTTTGCTTCACTGTGGGATCCATTGACATCTGGCTGAGCTGCGGAAGCTGGAAAACTTCTTTAATATTCTCTTGACAATAAAATGGACATGTGGAAAACATTCTAATCTGTTAATCTTTGGTGCTCCTGAAAAGAGGACATTTGGCTTTATACTTTGTGATGATAAATATTAAGTCTCCAGATTTAGTTGAACATAAGATGAAGGCATGTGAATGAAGAACGCAGTTGTCCTTTCCCAAATATGGCCGAAGTTAGATATGCACCTGCTTAATTCGTCTGATGTAATAAATGCCAAGAGTTCTTTTTCTTTGAGCATGCTTTTTGACAGTTTAGTCCTCTTTCTTGGTGGATATGGTATATCAATGAAGATCAGTGAGCAATAGTTGCAAAGTCTTTCCTGCATCCTGTGTGCTAAAACAGAATACAGAAATGTATAATATCACTCAGTCAAAGAATCATGAAAATGTAATTAAATAAGGATCCAAAATTGTAATTATATGTAAAAAGGCCCTTTGTGACTTTGCTTTTTAGACAACGTATCACTGTTCATTTTTATTAGGATTAAAAACAATTACTGCATGAGATTATATAACTATGGCAAGTAATGAGGATATGTATTTCATATAGCTAAGGATAAATTGGATGATGCTTGATTTCTGGTATGGCATTTATTGGAATATATGAGAAGAGGAGTAATAAATCACTTCTGAAGCTAAATGTCATGAGCAGATAAGGCGGAACTGTAATGTCACCTAGTAAATTATCAAAGTGTAATTAGGGCCAATTGTGAGTTATTTGTTTAAAGTATAGGAGTGATTCTGTTGCCCCCTTTGAGTGTGTAAGTTTTAAAAATAGAAATAGGGACATTATAGGAAAAGGGATGTGTCTGCACGCCTCTGTATGGTGATCCTATTCCTATAATGGGAGTACTTACTCACCCAAGGGGATAATAAAATTATTCTTACACTATACTCAGGCAACTCTGTTTCTAGCTGCACTTTGATCATGCTCAATATTGTGAATACAGACAATATAGATACATAATGAACATATAATATACATATGCAAAGATATGGGTGATGCCTTGTAAAAATATTAAACTAGAGTTAAGACTCTTGTAGATTTACAGGTTTTTGAGGAGTAAGGGAGGGAGTATTTGTGTATGTGGGTGCATTCATCTGAAGAAAGTAGGAGAATAAGTAGGAATAGTAAATTCATAGCTTAGATGGAAGTAAAGTGATTTCCCAGTTTTAAGCAGTGTTTTATATTAGTATAACATGTCTAATGGAAAAGTCAGTAGGCTCCATTGACTTCCAGTGGCTTTCCAGTTTCAAGTAGTCTTAAGGACTTAGAGCTATTGGGTGTGTATATACATTCTCGGGCTGTTTTAATTAGAGTGGTTCCTGGAGAGCTACGCTAATTAAAATGCTAAAGTATTACATGTATTAAGCCCTTGAGCATTTAAAAATGGCTGTAGGATGGTTCAACTAAAGCTCATTCAATGATCTTTAGTTACAGAGACCCATTTTTAAACCTGCAGGGGCTTATATTTGTGACACTGCAACAATGCTAGAGCATTCTAATTAGAATGTGTTGGAACACATGTATAGGTGCCCGTTATTTTCTCCCAAAATTTAGATGATGACTGAAACTAACAGGAAGCAATTAAAAATTTCAAACAGAGTTTTGCTAGCTTAGAAGTTTGTTATCCTGTAGAGAACAGAATCTGTTCTTAGGGTTATCGTATGTCTGGGTTTTCCTGGACATGTCCTCTTTTTTGGACCTCTGTGTTGTGATCAGGTTGGTTTTTAAAATAAGAGCAAGGGTCCGGGTTTTCTGCTCTCCTGGGCTAACTGCTAGGGGCTGGGAGCAGTATGCAACATGACTGGCTGTTGGGGGTCATATGCTCCCCACACAGGCTCCGGCAAGCTCCCAGGTAAGAGAGAGGGAGAGAGAGAGTGAGCCTGCATGTGCGGGAGCTGCTTGGCCAGCAGGGCTGGGGGAGGAAGGGGTCTGTGAGTCAGGAGTGAGGGGCACCAGCAGGATAGGGGAGCAGAGGCTGTGGGTCCAGAGTGTGGGACACCAGCAGAGTTGGGGGGCAGGGGCTGCAGGTGGGAGGGGGGTAAAAGGCACAACTAGGGCTGAGAGGGGGCTGCAGATCATGAGTGAAGGGCACAGGGGACACAATGGGTGACTGTGGGTTGGGTGTGCAGTGCACTGGCAATGTCAAGGGGCTGCAGGTCAGAAGTGAGGGGCATGGGGGACAGGATGGGTGACTGTGGGTTGGGTATGCAGGGCACTGGCAGCGCCAGGAGGCTGCAGGTCAGAAGTGAGGGGCACCAGCAGGGAGTGGGGAGGCAGGAGCACTGGCAGGGCTGGGGTCAGTGGGTCCAGAGTGAGGGGCAACCAGAGGCCTGGGCGGGGAGGGGGTGGCTTGTCAGTGAGGGGCAACAGAATGGGCAGGGCATGGCACTGGGAATGTCACTGCCCCCCCCCCATCATATTCCCCCTGCTCCCCGCCTCTCCCCTCATTCCCCCACCCGTGACAGGTGTCCTCTTTTTTGGACCTGGAAATATGGTAAGCCTAGTAATGGGAGTGCTTTTGTTAATCTCTATTCACCAGCAAATCCTGCTAGTTCATTCATGTTATCAGGGTCTTCTAATCAGAGCAAGAGGAAGCTGTAAAGTCCAGATTGCAAGTTCACACATGTCTAAACAATTTATAATATTATGGTAATTAACTGCAATCTTTTAGCCTTTACTCCAGGAAAACTCTTAATATATGGTAAGTTAGACTGAATAAAGATATTTGGATAAATATGGATTCTGATAATTGATTACTTTTATGTGGTATCACTTCACAGATACTACTAATGAGCCAATGCTGGTAAGAATTTAAATCTTGCTACTTCAGAAGCAGATTGAATGAACAAGAAAAAGTGCTAAAGAAGTGGAGGGTCAAAAGAAGAGAGGTGGGAGGAGAGAGGAAAAATACAAGAATTAGATCCTTCTGTTATAATAAAAACAGACACGGTTTAAATTAGGGAGTAGAGGAAATGTTTGAATTTAATTCTTGTGGCTTATCATATCTACAAGGACCCCATGACAGAATTAATAGCTGTACAATTTACAGTTGCCTGTTATTTATGTGCAGGCAATGTAATAAACAAAAAATGAAAATACTCCTCTATTCCAAGATCTAGATTCTGAAAGAGACCTAGAGTATGTCTACTAGGCACAATGCTATGCTATATAGAAATAGCTGAGCAAGGTCTGAATGAAATGGAAAGTTTAAGGTCACTGAATCTTACAGTACCTTAAGACCCAGTGAAGAGGGACAGCAGACAAGGAAAGCAGTTTGCAGGCAGTTTGCTGGGAGCAAGAGAGGGGAAAAGGGGAAGAGAAGCCAGGCACCAGGCACCAGATCCTGCCCAGGGAAGGTAAGTGATCCAGAGCTGCCTGTGCCTTTGGCTTGCTGAGCATTGTTTGGTGGGCTCTGTGTGTGTTTGGGGTGTGCTCTGAGAAGCTGGGAGTGTTGTTTGCTAAATGATTGCTGGGTGATTACTGCCTGTGCCTGACAGAAGCCCTAATGAGAGGGCAGAGATAGTCCAGGCCCAGCAGGTATAAAAGGAGCCTTCCCAAGTGACCAAGGAGCCAGTAAACAGGGGTAGTAAACAAGCTAAGCAGTTTGCAAGCAGTTAGCTGGTCAGTTTGCAGTGACAGGAGGCATGCCCAGGCAAGGTCAGCCCCTGGAGTACTCAGCATTTGTGCTCCATGCAAGGATATGCAGTTTCAGGTGTCTATAATGGTGGGGTACAATGGTAGAGTTGCTGGTTCTGCAGGGTCTTTTGTCTTTCAAATGCTGGGTTCTTGTCTCTGTTCCTGGGTGAGGTCTGTGGTTCCTGGATGAATCAATTCGAGGTGATGGCCCAGGCCTTACAGGCCATTCAGTAGAGGCCTGCTACCATTGTATTTCAATCATTCCCCATCACACTCCTTCATCCAGGAACCAATTTACATGGGAGGGGTACGTGATTCATTCAGTTGCAATACGGGGGATGCCCAGGCAGAGGACACAAGATGGAGACTTGACATACAAAATGGAAACTTGACATTACTTTGGTTCATTTACAAACACAGGCCTAAACCATACAATATCCATATGAAATAATAAAAATCAATACAAAAATGATAATAATGCAATATACAACAGTAGGAATCAATACAAACCTAATAATAATACAATATAAAACAGTTGATATCCAAAAACAAAAACTTGCTATTAAAATAAAAATGTTAAAGCTTATCCTAAGCTTAAGCTTGTCTATAGGGAATAGAGAAGGAGAGAAAGAACTGGGATTTTTGTTACAATGCGAGCTATCCCAACAAGTCTCCGTTATTCCAATCATGTCATAGTGCCATGACTGTGCAAGGACTTCCAGTTTTCCTGCTTGTTTCCTAGACTCTGTGCATTTGTGAACAGGCACCTGAGGTAACTAGGCAATTGCCTTGATTTTTCAGAAAGAATGAGAACACCTTCCCTGCTGCCTCTCCTGCTTGCTCTTCCTCCAGGTCATCTACTTACCTCAGGGCTTTGGTTTCCATCCCTCAGTGAACCTAGTTTAAAGCTACCCTCATTAGGTTTGCAAGCCTATCTGTGATGTTCTTTCCTCTCTCTGTCAGGTGGATCCCGTCTCTTCCTAGAAATCCTTGTTCTTGGAACAGTATCCCATGGTCAAAGCAGCCAAGGTCCTGCTAGTGACATCCTCTGTGCAGCCAGGCATTAATCTGCAGGATGCTTCTGCTCCTGCCCAGGCCCTTTCCTTCAACTGGAAGGAGCGGAGAGAACACTACCTGAGCCCCTGTACCCTATACCTTTGCACCCAGAGCCCTGTAGTCATTTTTTATCTGGTCAGGGGTCTCCCCTGGCAGTATCATTGGTGCCCACATGGATGAGTAGCATGGGGTAGTAGTCAGAGGGCTGGCTGAGTCTCAGTAATAGCTCCATGACATCTTGAATCTAGGCTCAATCATCTAGTCACTGCTGCCCAAGTTGCCATCCACTACTACATTCCCCACCAATTCTTCACTGTCTGTGAGCAGCAGGTCAAAGAGCACGGCCCCTAGTTGGCTGCTCCAGCACTTGCACCAGGAAGTTGTCTCCAACACTCTCCAAAAACTTCCTGGATTGCCTATGTACTGCTGTATTGTCCTCCCAGCAGATGTCAGGGTGATTGAAGTCTCTCATGAGAACAGGGCCTGTGAGATCAAGAAACTTCCACTAGGTGTTTGAAAAAAGCCTCATCTACAGTTGCTCCTGGTCTGGTGGTTTATAGCAGACCCCCACCATGACATCACCCTTCAACAAGCCTATCTCCAATTTAATACTGGAGCTCTGAGTAATCATATGGCTGTTTTACATAAAGTGCAACGTACTCCTCTTCTCCCCTGCCTGTCCTTCCTGAACAATTTATACCCATCCATGACAGTGCTCCTGTCATGCTGTTGCTTTGTGGGGTCAGGCCAACTCTCAGGATCTCAATATTGTGCTGTTACACAGGACAGTATGACACAATTGCACATGTACAAACACACAAATCAATTAGGTGCATACACACACACACACTACCAGCTTAGGCACATGCACATCCAAACCAGCCTAGGCAATTCAAGCACATACACGATACACCCCAAAAGTTATACGAATTTGAGATCTGTGTCTATCATGCACACAGTGACATATACATATACACATGCACACACTCACCAGTTCACACACATACAACCCACCTACACATACACACAATGAAGTTCCTAACTTGGATGGTACAGTGTGTATGTGTGTGCTTGGGGTACCTAAGATACTTGGGGGAAGGTTCAGGAGAGAGAGAAAGAGTTAAAGTGCAGAGAGTGAAAGTTGCCAGAACCAGGATTAGAACCGGTAGACTAAAGAGAAGCTGGTTGAGGAACTGAGGCTTGGGTTTACTTAAGGTAGACTGGGTCTGGAAACTGAGGCAGACAGCTGAGATACTGGGGTGGGTGGACAAATAAGGGGTAGCAAGGAGGAGACAGCCAGGAAAGAAACTGAGGCAGAAACCTGGTTGCTCAGGGGAAAAGGAAAAAGCAGTGGGGATAAGACAGTGGCAAAGAAACAGGGGGGTTGGAGGCAGAGAGGAGCTCAGGAGAGGTGTTGGAGGTGGCAGTGAGCCAAAAGCAGGAGAGGGAAAAATGAGACAGAAGTTAGAGGAGCAGAGATTGGAGCAGGGCCAAACCATAGTAAAGCAAAACCCAATTCAGGGGTCCAAATAACAGTTTTATTAAACAGACACCACACTACACAGCCCCATGAAGTTATTGGTGTACACATACACACACTGGCAGCAGGAGAAAGAGAGTCAGTGGAAGGGCTGGGGTCCAGGTAGGGAAGAGAAGCAGAGTCCAAGTCCCTGGTTGAAGAGCGGGTAGGAGGTGTAGCTACCTATCCAGGCTGGAAAGGGGTCCTTCTCCAGTAGGTGTTGCCCAGAGTGGGGGTGCCGGCAGGGCCTCTGGGTGGATAGGTGGTGTGGCATGGTGCTGGTCCAGTTGGAGAGGGTGTCCCACCAGATCTGTCTTCACTGCCCCTTAGTCCTTTGTTTTCTTTTGCTGCTATGTCAATTGAAATGTATATGTAGTTACCTTGCCTTCACTGGTTCAGCCCTTCCTTTGGCTCTTGTAGCTTGGAAATGCATGTGATGAGCATGTCAGGACTCTGCCAATACTTTTAACCATCACTTCTCAGGTGTGGTAGAAAGTTGAGGACTGTTATTATGACTGTTATTCTCTTATGGCCTGGGTCTGGTATTGTGTACTGTAAGCACTCCACTCACTCTTACACCTAGTGGATTGAAAGCCATTAGTAGAGTTTGATTTTCTTGTGCCAGTCTTGTTACGACAATCCTGTCTTGCCCCAGCCATTGTATTGCATTTTTGTGCAAGAGACACTGTCCAAGCTTTCACAGTTTTCTTCTGGAGCAGCCCAGTGACAGAGGATGCAGAAATGGCTGAAGAACTCAATGCCTTTTTCACCTCAGCCTTCACAGGCAAGGTCAGCTCCCCGACTACTGTACCTGGTGGCACAGTTTGGGGAGGAGGTGAGCAGCCAACTGTGGTGAAAGAACAGGTTAGGGACTATTTAGAAAAGCTGAAAATGTACAAGTCCATGGGGCCAGATGGGATGCACCTGAGGGTGCTGGTGTGATTGCAGAGCCACTGGCCATCATCTTTGAAAACTCATGGTGATCAGGGGAGGTCCTGGACGATTGGAAAAGGGCAAACATTGTGCCCATATTTAAGAAAGGAAAAAAAAGAGGATCCAGGGAACTACAGATTGGTCAGCTCCACCTCAGTCCCTGGAAAAATTATGGAGCAGATCCTCAAGGGAATTCAGTTCTAAGCACTTGCAAGAGGAGGAGGTGATTAGGAGCAGTCATCATGGATTCACCAAGGGCAAGTTATACCCAACCAACCTGATTGCCTTCTATGGTGAGATGACTGGCTCTGTGGATGTGGGGAGACCAGTGGGTGTGGTATACCTTGATTTAAGCAAGGCTTTTGATATGGTGTCCCATAACATTCTCATAGGCAAGCTAAGGAAGTATAGGCCAGAGGAATGGACTGTACAGTGGATAGAAAACTGGCTGGAGCGCCTGGCTCAGAGGGTAGTAATCAATGACATTGCATCTGGCTGTTGTTTTTTCTGACAGCTTTCTATGTAAGAATGAATATAGCTTCAGATCTGTGAGAAAGGAAGAGGGTGGCAAGCAGCAGGGCTGGCCTACAATTTTTGGGGGCCCCCTGCCCCGAAGACATTGGCAGGGTGGGGTGGGATGTGAGTGACTGAAGAAGCTGGCGGCAGCAGCAGCAGTGGGGGGCAGGGTGTGGCAAGCACCCAGAAACAGGGGGCCCCTTAGCTGCAGGTCCCCCTGCAGCCACAGGTTTTGCAGTATAGGACAGGCTAGCCCTAGCAGGGTTTTCTGCATATTTAGATAAAAGATCTACTGAAGTTCCACAGCATCGCTGTCCCCTGCCATTACACATCTATTGACAGGAAACTACTTGTGGATCTCATGAAGCAGAAAGTACAAGGAAGAAAATCGTTAATGAAAAGTTGATGAGTAAAGTAAAATTAAAGGTATGTCATTAGCATTTTCAAAGGTGAAAATCAATTTGATGATGTTAAGTCAGTAAAACCAAGCTTCAGTGATGGCAACTTAGCACTGTGGGCATTAGTTATTTGACAATGTTTCACCTTTGAATGATTAAAATTGTGATATTTTTCTGAAAAACATTCTAAACTAACAAAAAAAGAAGAAAATTAATCTTAGCAAAATCAATACTTAGCATTTTTGTCTGGCATTGGAATTCCTTTCCCCCATGTGAGGCTGCAGGTGGGCATGTTTTCAGAGAGACCCTGGGGAACAGCAATTGAAACAAAGTGTTTTTTGACAGATGGTTCTGCTTGTCACCAGCTCCAGAGGAGGCAGACATTGCTGTGTTAGGTTTCTGGCTGCATTGTTTGGATGGATTTTTTTGACAGTGTGGTCTCACCTCATTCCTGCAGCTATCTCTGATGTTAGACAAGACATCTATTAGAAAACTAGCAAGAGAACTAACTGGTGTCTACACTTGCTGATTAGTGATGTGCTTTAGGTCAGTAAGTTTTTTTATTTTCTGCTCCAATAATGTCTGGATGAGAGCTAAGAAGGCTGAGAGCACTTCAGTTAAGGATACTGAATGGCAATGACATGGAAGAACCAGGACTGAAGATCATTTAGCAGCTACAGGACTGAATTGACTGGATCCACTCTTTTGTATGCCAGCCAGTGCCAGAAATGTCAATAATATATAAAGTTGAGGTTGATTTAGTTTTGCTCCAGATGACAAGGAGAAAAAGGAGAAGGTATCCAAAGGTTTCTAGAAAGGTTCTTTCCCAGATCAGGAAGCCTACCATTCTGGATGTGGTATTATGGGGTGAAGCCCAGTGTTACAAAACAACAACAACAATATGGAATGGAGTATTGCATTCTGGGTTGGTTTTTTTAACACAGTCCTTATAAATTTAATCTTTCAGACAGTGAAGAGTTTCTGCTATATGTTTTAATTTTGTAAGAGGCTGACAGCCCTACCATTTTTGTGTACCCTGCCTGACAAAGGAATGTCCTTTTGGAAAGAGAGAAAACAGTAAGTTTAGATTTCCAAGGACTGCATAGAAAGGCCACCCAGAATCAGCTGCTGTTGGAATCCAAAAGTAGTGGTCCGACTATTATAACTTACACCCATGTTGTATGATAGATGACATCCTTACTCCTGTACTTAGTCTATCAGCTGCCAGACTTTGCTTCTGTTTCTCTGTTCTTCCTTTTGCAAATTGTACTCTCCCAAAACTACCTTCAGCAAATTGAGCCTCACTTCAGTTTAAGTGATCTTTTTGTCTTCCCTAATTAAGCTATCTTTAAGTTTTTCCTTTTGTTGAAAGAAAATTGGGAGAGGGATAGATCACTGTGGCTGTATGTAGTTGTTCACTAGGAAGGAGAACTAGACTTTAGAAAAATGAATCTTTACTTTGTCTCATGGAGTATATATTCTCAGGCCTTCAGTGCCCTGTCAGGGAAGCAGCCAGAACTGCTCTTTGCTGCCATGTATTGGAAATCAGGATGCTTTTGTAATGCATATTCTTAAAAGGAAAAAAGTGTGTTTATAGGCAACATAAATATTCATATTTCTTAACTTTTAATTCTTGACTTTGCAACTTTAAAGTTATTCTAGTGTATCTTCTAGTCTGTAACTTTCGAGGCTTTTAAAAAGCAACTGAAAAAACCCCACAAAAACTCCAACATCTAGACTTACAGTGACCTAGGTTTCTATCACAGAGTTTTACTATTTGAGATACAAGAATAGCAGTATTTTGCAATCTTTTATATGGGCCACCCACTAAAGGAGTGTGTGATACATACTTGAATCAGCAGGTTTTACAACTAATTACTAGGGCTGTGTGAAACAACACCATTTTGTTTTGACTTCTGTTTCACTATTTCCAAGGTACAGTGTTTTGTTTAGTCGTTTTATTTAATTTTGAAGCACTGTTCCATGTTGTTTTGGTGAAACTGTTTCACTGCTTTGACGTGTTTTGACATTTTGCCCACAGATTATAATGAGGAATCATGCAAATGTCTATAACTGTCATTTCTTGCCTGATTTAGATGACAATTGCAAGAATAATAGCCCCTTCTGAGGGCATAAAGCCTGCCAAGTTTCAAGGAGATAGGTGTAGGGGTTTCTGGGAAACTGCACCTACAAGTGCTGACAGCAAAACTTGTGTCACTTGCTGGCAGTAGCAGCCTCCTGTCATCCTGCACACAGAACTGGGGATCTGTGCCCCCAGGAGGACTGTGGGGCTGTGCCAGATTCCTCCCAGGGTATGGGTCTCCAAATACACACACAAGATGACAAGAGGCTGCTGCCACCACCTGGGACCAGTGCTGGGTAGAGCCTGCCAGGAAGACTGCTGCTGCTTCTGGCCCCAGGCAGCAGTGGCAGCCTCCTGTCATCCTGTGCACAGATCTGGGGGCCTCCACCCCTAGGAGGAGTCAAGAAATGCTGGGAGGGCAAGCTGAGCTCTGTGGGGCTGGTGGAGCTGCTCAGAGCACAGCCCTGGCTCTCCTCACCTCCCGCCACTGCACTCCGAGCAGCTACACCAACCCCATGGAGCTCAGCCCGGTGGTGGGAGGTGGCAGGAGAGCCAGTGGCAGAGCCATTCCAAGTGCAGCTGTGGCTCTGAGTGCAAGGAAGGTTAGCTGTGAAATAAGCAGGGGTAGCTCTCATGAATAAGAAGTCGCAGACCCACCAGGATGTGGTGAGAACAGCAGATGGTGATGGTTTCTCTCCTGAAAAGCCATATATATCCTTTGTTGGTGATGTGACATAACAAGTAGAGGTCACCACAATAATAAGCCTGCCCAGCCCCCAGCTATGGGTCTACAAGTCTTCAATGGTGGAACAGGTGGAAGAAGATGTTAGAATCTCAACAGCTGCAAAAGCAGATGAATGCTGCAGCAGAATGAAATCCCCATAATCTTGGTCTCTTTGCCTTTGGATCAAGGTCCCGGTCTGTCAAGAGCCATATGGAAACTGATGTGCAGTGGCCTCTCTACAATAAAAGAACTCACGCACAAGTGTCTTCCATGCCAGCACATTCCTCAAGCCCTTTGGTGACCAGCTAATGGCAATGGAAGCAGGATTGTGCAGTCTGGAAGCTCCTAGTCATGAACTGGCATGAAGGTGGCAGTTATAAGAAGATCGTCTAGCACTTGGATGAAACAGGAGTGTGATTCAGAAGCTGCAACTGTGAAAAGTCCTCTTCAGAATCCACATGTGGAAGGGGCTAGAAACAGCGCCCTAGACATAGCCTGTCTAATACAGTATTCTGTATTTCTTCCTGACTGGATAACCACATCCAGTGGAATCACCTTTACTGCAGTTGAAAATACCAGCAAAGATGCACCATTATTTTTGGGGCCTGGAACATCAAGACCCTCATGGACAACCCTAACAGCGAATGTCCAGAGCACTGCATAGACATAGCTGCACTGAGTGAGACCCAGTGAATGGGAGATGGGCAATTCAAAGAACACAAAGGCAGCTATACCTTCTTCTGGAAGGATAATTAGGAAGGAAAATGCTGACTTTGCAGAGGAGGATCAATGTTGAAGGACTCAAGGACCCAAGCAAGGAAGACTTCTTCTACCAGTACCTCAATGAAAAACTGGTGAATTCCATTTAGCATCAATAGGAGAATGTCAGCAGTATGTGGAATGCCTTCCAGGCCACAATCATCAGTTCCTGTAAAGAAACACTTGCATTTCTCAGGAAATATCAGGGCTGGTTTGATGAGAATGACTGGGAGATCCAAGAGTAGATTGATTACAAATGCAAGGCCTTTTGTGCTTGGCAAAATGACACCTACTGCAAGCAAAAGAAATTGCATCACCAACAAGCTAAGACAGAGGTCCAAAGGCAATATGAAGAACAAATGGTAGGAGGATAAGCCTAAGGAGATTCAATATCTGGCTGACATCCATGATATGCACAGCTTCTTCAGTGCTATCAAAACCATCTATGGTCTGAGCACTCAGGGACCAACTCCCTTGAGACCAAAGGATGGAGGAGACCTGATCAAGTAAAGGGGAGCCATCAATTCCCACTGGAAGGAGCATTTTCAAGTCCTTTTCAATCAAGGTGTTGCTGTTGATGAGAGTGTAATCAGCTCCATCCTACAATACCCAGTCAGAGATGATCTCGGAATCCCTCCAACCCTTGACAAGGTGATGAGCCACCAGGCAGATGAACATTGAAGGCAGATGGAATCCCCAATGAAATCGTAAAACAGGGAGGAGATGAGCTCACAGCATAGTTTCATGCCCTCATCTTAAGGATCTGGAATGATAAGGAAATCCAAGATGACCTCATGGAAGCCATAATTGTGAGAATCTTCAAGAAAGGAGACAAGTCTGACTGTGGAAACTACAGAGGGATTGCCTTGCTGTCCACCACAGGAAAGATTATTGCTTCTGAACCATCTCCTTCCACTTGCTGAAGATCTCCTCCTGGAACCTCAGTGTGAGTTTAGGGCATCAAGAGGTCCCACTGGCATGATCTTCACAGCTTGCTGGCTGCAGAATTAATGTCAGGAACAACATAAGCATCTCTACATGGCCTTCTTTGCCCTCCAAAAGGCTTTGGACTCTGTCAACCGAGAAGTGTTTTGGAGGATGCTTCTGAAGTATGGATGCCCACCAAAATTTGTCACCATTCTCCACCTGCTCCATGGTGGTAGGCGAGTGGTGGTTCTCAGTAATGGATCTATTACAGAGACCTTTGAAGTTAAAATGGGAGTTAAGCAAGGCTGCATCATTGCTCCAACATTCTTAATATTCCTTGCTGTGATGTTACATCTGACCACAAACAAGCTTCCAGATGGAGTGGAGCTAAACTACCAAATGAATGGCAAGCTGTTTAACCTCAGACAACTCCAAGCCAAAACCAACACCACCTTGACCACAACTGTTGAGCTCCAGTATGCTGATGATGTTGTAGTGTACACTCACTCAATAGCAGACCTTCAGGTAATCCTCATCGTCTTTACCGAGCTATCATCTGCTCCTTATCACCTAGTGATTAGGCCCAGTAATGGCAGTCTGTTGCATGCTGCTACCCTACAATAGCTGTTCATCTATCTATTCCAGACCATTGATATATAAAACCAATTGTACTGGTGTAAATGTGGTGTGTATTCAGTCCATTGGTCCTTACTTTCATGGCCTGGACTATGCTCGGGGCATATGGGACCTTTAGAAATGTTCATTGCTGAGCAATAACCAAATTTGAGTGATCATGTGGAAAGTGAAGTTTTTCAGATACGATTGACCCAAATTCTGTCGTTTCACAGAAAAAGTAAAAGGCACCAGTGATATCAGAACTATCTCTGTGCCAAATCTCAAAGCATGAAACTGCATCAATTTCCCAAAGAAACAGTTGTAAGAATTACTTAATATTAGCAAAACAAGGTATTTTTCTTGAGCTTGTTTTTGGAACTGACCAAGTCCATTCTCGCTGAAACTTTCCAAAACAATTCAGCCTGAGGCAGAGACCTGGGCATGGAAAATTTCAGACCCAATGGTTAAAACTTGACAAAGTTATAAGCAACTGAAAATAGCCTCTCATGATGGAAAGTGTAAGGAAATCTTAACTATAGGTGTTGCTGCCAACTTTGCTTAAAATAAACGGGTCAGCAACAATGTGAAGAGATGTGTGCAATAAGTTAAAAAATAACATATTTCAGTGCTGTTTCCCATGACTTGCTTGAATATTCAGTTTGCTTCAGGAACAAAAAAACAAAAAGAAAGAAAATGTTGATGAACGTATTCATTTCTTATAAAGGGAATGAAACAGGACATTTTAGATGTTAGTATTACAGTGACACCCTATGGCCAGAGGAGTGTGATAGCTTTTAAAATATAAACTCTATTTTCTGAACGATACATAAGGCATTACTGATCTGTTTATCAATTAGATTTATATGACAACCTTCCCAAAAAGGCTCTGGGCTGCTTACAAAAACCATAAACATAAAACAATATATTAAAATAAGATGCAACAAAACAAAGTTTCTCAACTCAAAAACAATCCACCCCACTGTCTCCCTTTTACCCTTCCTGGCCCTGACCAAGGTGGGTGTTCTCTGCCCAACCAAAACTTAGTTCCTAACTCCTATTCACTTACTTCATAAAAGGAAGTAGCCATAAAGGATTTTATTTTGTTCTTTCACAAATGAACAATGAAGGCCTTCCCCCTCCTAGTCACTCCCATAAAGATGCAGAACTAGGATCAGCATAGATTAGGCCTTCATTAATTTTCTTACCTTGATTTTCACTCAGGTCAGTCACCTGGACCTCATCTCTTATTCTGACTTCTCTTTACATTTATGCTCCCAAGCTCTTCTTAGATCTTGGAGGTTCTTTATGCACAACAGCTCTGAGAAAAAAACCTACCTTTATCTGTACATCTGCATAGCTAAAATTCTTGTCCAGAGTCTTACGATCTTTCTTCTTGGTTAGTTCCAACTGCTTTTTCCTGACTTTGACAGATGCAATCATTTTCTGGTAGTATACACTCAGAATCCTGATGGAAAGATTGTTTTCTGAGCCTGTTGCTTTGATGTCAGCCTTGATTTTGCAGCCATTCACTGTTTCTTCCTTCTCTGTAAACATCTGCACTATCCCCGCTATGTTTTTTAAATTTCATTTTGAAGTGGCAGGTGACTTCCACCTCACCTGAGCTATTTTTTTATACACTTGATAGAGTGATTCCAAACTAAGGTGCCGGGGCACACTGGGCACTGCCACGTCTTTTAAGGGTGCCATGATGTGTGAGGAGATAAGTAAAGTTTTAGGAGATAAGTGGAAAAACTAAATAGATAAGCACAGGCTCAAGTTTTTCCCAGCTTGGAAGATCCCCATTCCCACTGCTGGGCCCCTCTGGAAGGAAGTTAGCACCCTAATATATAAATTAGTTTTTGAAATTGGGTGCCATTCACTTCACAAAAGTTATGGAGGGATGTATCAAGTTTAGTGAGGTGCCTCAAGTCGAATAAGGGGTGCTTGAGTCCAAAATGGTTGAGAACCACTGTTTTAGAGTTTTAAATACTTCCTTTTAGGCTGTCCCTAACTATTCAAAACTCCCTTTTGCTCCCATGTCTTCAAATTTATTTACAGAAGTTAGGGTGTAGGTGTGTTGAGACCTTTTTGATACTGACTGATATTGACTTACTGTTTCCTTGTGCTCCTTAACCTGTCTCCATCTACTGACTCGTGTCCTATACTTAGCTTATCTGCTTTTTGAAGCTGACATTATCTTTTTATTCTGTGTTTGTACAATGGGAGCTTAGTCATGAGTGGGGCTCTTAGATGCTACAGTAATACAGTTAATAAATGTTAATAATAAGAAAGCCCATACTTACCACAATTTCATCTTCTTGTGGTTTTAAAACCAATCTTACATTTTGTCTGGAGCCTGAGTCATGGTTTCTGAAGACTTAGAACAGAGGATATTGAATTCACTATCTTTTGAAGCACGATATGAAATCTGATAGAGAGTTGAATTTATGTTTGTAAGGTCTTTAGATGCTACAGTCAGCAATTTACAAATCTTCAAACCTCCAATTTTCAAATCCTGTTTGAAAAGCCTGGCTCATTTATGCCTCTCTCAGAGGTCAAGCATTGATTACCCACACATACGCTCATGTATAAACAGCTCATTGCAGACATTTTCTTATGAAGAGCAACAATTCAGATTCTCATGTGTCTGGCAACAATTTAGTGCCTGTCAGCAAGTAACAATGAGTGCATGCACCCCTCACAGGTACATATTAGCGGTGAGTGTTGCAAAATCAGGTTGCAGGATGGCTTTTTTAATCTTCTCTAATAGAATATTGTGCGTGTGAAGTATAAGGCCTTGTAGTTCATTTTGTATCCACTCCCTTTAAAACCCATTATACTTTACAAGAGCACCAGAAACAAAATAGTTTCACAGATGCTCAAAATCGCAGAGAAGTTACTGATGAGGTCTAATTTCATTCTTTGTGCTAGGAAAGCCTTAGTGCTATATTAACCAAACAGTTAGTTAACAGTGGTGCCGAAGGGTGTTTCTAAACATCTGTTTTAATACTAGCACAGTGAAGCTCAGAATAGGCATTGTTTCAAGACCTTGAGAAGGGGCCACAATGATTCTGCATGTTATCCAGAAAACAAATCTTATTTGCTTGTCTTGAATGAACTACCACATGAAGAAGCAGATGGCTGCAGCTGATGATACTACTATTATTAATGTTATAGACATCTGCAAAAAGTATTTATAAAAAATCTTTAAACAGTCCATTAAAGAAAAGCAAATGTTTGCCTTCACTGTATGTTATAAGAGAACTGATTTAACAATATAGGCCAGATCCTATAAAAAAAAAAAAAAGCAAATAAAAATACATACCAAATGGGGAGCTCCCTAGAGATAGCCAGTAGAGATACTAAGTATAGGAGTGTACCTGAAATTCAGTCACTCTCTACAACTTAATTTTTTTAGTCAGATCTGTAAGACAATCATCACAGCTGCAATATGTATTAACAAGCGGTATGCACCTCCACCTTCATGAAACGTATTCAAAATGCAAAGTTGAACCTTAACTTTGCGTAGTTTTGTTTCCAGTATAGGTATACATGCTCCATACATTTGGAAAGTTTTTTGCCTTAATTCTTGTCAATGGGAATGTGTTTTTTAATGTTGTCTTCTGAAGTTAAAGTGTTATAGAGCACTGGAGTGGATGTAGACAATGCTCTAAAAATGATTGTTGCAAAGAATTGCTGTTTCATTTCTTTTGCCATTTCTTTTTGAGATTTTGGGTGTTCTAAAGTAGCTTAAAATGTTATGAGATATAGTTTTTGGTTTTTGCTGCTTTCTTACTTTCTGTGCAGTTTTGTGACTGTTTGCACTTTGCTCCTTTTCAGGTCTGCAAGTAAAAACCCTCAGGCATTTTTACCTTCCTAGGGTGGAATTTTTCAGTTCTCTCACCTGTAAACCAGGATATGCACATAATACCCCTGTGATGCAGCCTGTGACAAATTATCTATGGCAGATCATTTCAAAGCACCTAACATCTTAAATATACATTTGGACTCATGGAGCTAGAGTCACAACTTAGGGCCTTGTTACACTTTACACTGTGAGCTGCACAAATGTTGATTGGCTTAGTGGTAGCTTGCAGTCACACCTTCAACTTGAGTGGCACATCTGTGGGGAGTGGCCACACCCTTATAGAACAGAAACTGTGTTATGCAGATCAAGAGATAATCCTGCCCTTGAGTGATGTAATTTTAAGCCACGTAGGGTGCATCTACACGTGCATTTAAGCACAACTAAATTTAATGCATAGTAAACTAATGCACATTTACAGATTTTTGGCAGATGTCTACATGTACAGATGTCTACTTGGTACTAAAGTTACTGCAGCCCTGCCACGTGCCCCTAGTGGCTGGGCAGACCTGGCACTAAAGTTAGTGAACTTTAGTTCATTAATGAACTTTAACTAATCATGCCTAAATTTGATACCTACATTTGCAGATATCAAATTTAGGTGTGATTAGCCTACTTTCACCATTTTTAATGGGCATTAAGGGTGCGCATGTCTGGACACGTGCGCACAATGCACATTAAATTAGGCTAATGTGCATTAACACGTCTCATGTAGATGTGCCCTTATTGGTGTTAATGTGTCAACAATCCAGGAGTTAAGAGCTCCAGGAGCTGCCCAAAATTAACTTATACTTTTGTTGTTGTTGTTATAATGTTGCTTGGTAGAAGCAATATGAAAGATGGTAGCAGGTTTTAGGCACTGTGTTGCCTTGTAGAATTTACAACCTTGGGTTAGGTCCCTTGGGTAGAATCCTACTTTACCTTTTAATTGTTTAATGTGTAACTTCTAGCAGAGTTCTGATGTAAATGGCCAGAGGCAGGGAGGTATCCTATTTCATCTAAGTAGACACAGAATTCTCCTGTATTTTAAATGGGTGTAAGTAAATATCTCACAAGCTGTTGAAGGCACATTTTATTTCACCCTCCTTTCACATTTGTTTCAATAGGTAGCACTTAGATATTTCCAGAGATGGATCCTTCTTACATGGAAAATGCATGGGTCTCCACTTACTACACTGGGGAATTTTAACTTCTGCTAAGTTACATTTGGGTGCTTGGAATCCTGCTTGTCTCTGACTGCATGAATTATTTGGGTCTTAGTTTTTTGGGGCGTTTTATGTCCTGGTAGCTTGATGTACATGTGGACAGCATAAGGCTCATCCTTCTCCATATTCTGGTAGTTATCTCAGTGAAAGACCTCAGTTCTACATTCCCCTCAAACTTCTTGGAATTTAAACCCACAGCACTTGTGTCCTTATACAGTGCCACACATGGGACTAACATACCAGTGAGCACCTAACACAACTTTTCTCTTGAAGCAGCCAAGAGGAAGAGTCATGAGGTCAGAAAAAAAGCAAGGAAGAGGGAGATTAAGGCTGAGGCCCAGGGAGGATGGAACCCTGGATTCTGGCCCATTCTTCCAAGGCTGTTTATGCATTTTACCCAATGGCCCTTTAATGCCAAAGGCATTGATACTGGAGCTATACCATTGAAAAGCTATTCTGGATTACATTTTAGTAGGAAGAGGCAGGATCTGGCCCAACTGTATCAATGAAAATGAGAAGGGACTCTGCCCTGCAATGGACACGTTGATCTAAAAATAAATGAATCAACAGTCTTACTCTGACCACTCTACCCTTCCACATAGGATGTGGTTGGATTTGTCACAGGAGAAATAGGATTTCAGGAGATATTTGACGGTAGAAAGAGTCACCTGGTATCCCACAGGCAAGGCAGGACTAAGACAATGCTGACTATTGTACTCATTTGGGCTTTCTTATTTTCTGAAAATCAACAATTTTGAGTTTTGCTGTAACCAATCCCCCAAGCTTTGTTTTCTTCTTTCCAAACTCTTTCCCCTTAGGTATGAGTTGGGTTTTCCTGCATGAAGTACTGTAGCGAGGACTGTCAATAAAGCGTTCTAAATAGGTCAGTCTGGCAATCTTTACCCTGAATGCTTTTTAATCAATATTCCTAATAACTCTGAAATGCAAAATGCAGAAACTATTAAAAGCAAGGACTCACTTAACCACTGTGAGGACAACAGCCAACTCCCTGAATCACAGCATCGGGCTCCCTTTTGCTTTTTTCCTTCCATCCCCAAGATGCTTTGCCTCTAAGCTTCCCAGTGGCCTGTCCTTAATAGAAAGGTGGTCTCACTGTAGCATAGCAATTGGGTTGCTGACCTGTGGTATATGATTCAAATCATCTCAGGGAGAATGATATTGGGTAGATGTTCTTTTGCTATGCAAAATGTTGTCATATCTTCTCCTGCTCTTGCTCCACGATTATAGGTTTTTCTAGTATCAGGCATGGTATGTAGTCCTAGCATGGTCTTCTACAATGCAAAGTTCTTGGGATCTGTGTTTCACCATAATAATATGTGTCTGGGTCATTAAAATAGTCCTGTTTCCTCATGTTGTAAATAAATCTGCTAACTCATCTCCAGGTTGACTAGTCCTAGAATAAGAAAAAAGATGGGATGAATGGATACACACCATTTATTTACAGTTATAGGGAGTTATGCTGAAGTTGTTTGCATCTAGGGTGAAGCCAAATTGTAGTAGAATGGAAAAGGACTAAGATGTCTTCTAGGCAGGAATGAATCACATCTGGGCATGTACAACAGGGACAAATTTAGTTATGTAGTACAGAACTATAGCCACATACCTACAGTTCATGCCATTAACTGAAGTGAAGTAGAATTTTAGAAGGGTAAAAATGGCATGTGGCTTTTACTACAATATAGAGGATGACTTAGATGCTGGAGAAAGGGAGTTACAAAAACCAGCATGCACGAACCAGAGAAGGACTATGAAGTTATGAAAATTAATTCTTTTAGCACCAAATGTAAATGAAACATTATGAAACAAATATTTATTTTAAAAATATACAAAACAAAGTTCTGTGAAAATTGCAGTCAAGTTTGTGAGCTTGGTCCCTAATAGTCGCGCAGAATTTCCAGAGGCTTTAAGCTATGTAGTTATCCAAAGAATGTTCAGAGCTTGAACCTTTGGCGGAGCATGTCTGTAACCTTGGGTGTTCTTCAGGCTGTGATTTTCTACCTCTATAGATGCAATTTGCTCAAGAAAATGTTCTTAAAATCTCTGTTTTTAATTAATTTGCTCCTTTGATAATTAATTTGTTCCTTTAATTTAATTACATCCTAAGATAATAGATGTAGAAAAATTTATTTTTTAATTAGGTTATGTTGCATGAGTTTGGAAAAGTCATCCTCTAATCTTTGTACAAAACAAAACATCCTAACTGCAGCCTTAATGATGGATTCATTACCTGTATTAGAAAATACAGGGATAAAGAAAAATAAGAATAAATAACTATTTATTCTTCTTTGGGGGGGAGCATAGCTCTGAATATGAAATTAATTTTACAGAAAATAGTTCCCAATAATATACTTGTTTGATTTTAGCATGAGATCTCCCAACCTGAAAAGAATTATGCACATAGGGAGTGTTATACAATTGAAAAATGTCATTTATTTGATCTGTATAGGTCTTTGCAGACTTAAATGCAGGTTACTTAAAAACGTCAACAAGGGATATAAAGAAAGGAAAATGATGATGCAATTAAAACACCAACAACTGTCATCTTATTCTTTTTGTAAGCAGTTCTCCTGTATCCTATCCCCTTTCTTTAAGAGCCCTATTTTATTAAAAGACATCAGGCCTTGATCAACTATATGGAAATGCAATTAAAGAACAAATCAATTGTTTGAAAATGTCTGTTTGTATTACCAGTTACTATCCAAAATACACTGGTTAATATCTGTGAAAGTGACAAGGCTGCATGTTTTGTGTCATTATTTTCCAGATGGGAGTTAGTGTTGTGGATTCTGCTGTTGCTGGATTAGGTGGTTGTCCCTTTGCAAAGGGTGCTACTGGAAATGTAGCCACTGAAGATGTGATATACATGCTTAATGGTTTGGGGATTAATACGGTACGTTATTTTCATGCTTCTATCAACTTATGCACATTTTTTACTACAAATATAGTATATTTGAAAAACATAGAAGTTGCATTGGCATTGGGATCCATTTGTTTTATCACATAGGAGAAGGGTCATATTTTACATACATTCCTTCAATTTGTAGTTGAAAATCACTGTTGGTAATACGAGACTGGTGAGGAGTGTAAGCGATCTGCACATTCAGCAGCTGAACAAGCCTTAACATCTCAAAAGGTTGATCCAAAGTTCACCGCTGTCAGTAAGTGTCTCACCATTGATTTCAGTGAACTTATGTCACTTCAATAGTGCTTGCTCTTGAGTTGTCCCATCCATCTTACCTCAAGCATGAAAGATGAATTTTATTACTTTTCACAAGGTTTGGGATGGCCACACAACTTCTTATAACTGCCACTTAGCTAGTTAGCATTCCTTTAAGACATTGCAAAAACAGTCAGCTATTGTCTGCAAAAGTAAATTACATAATATTATCTCCCTCTGCCTGGAGACTAGTTATATTATGTATTTTACATGCTGAGTCCCTATTGACTAGGGCAATAGAATCCATAAATTAACATTGTAAACCATGGGTCAGTCATGGCATAAAAACATAGATACCTGAACAACAATCAGTAGTTTCAGAGTAATTATTGTAGAAAGACGTTTAAGGTGCTAATTTTGACCTATAAAGACCTAAATGATTTGGAAACTTACCTGCCAATTGCCATTTGTAAAGAAGCTCTTGCTAATCACCCCCTGGTAAATGAGGGTTGCTCATCTGTTTTTTGTTGGTGGTGGTTTTTTTACCAGAGTTTTTTTACACTAGAACTAATTTCTCTTATAATTTGCTAAAACCAGTTTGGTTCCCCCAAAGAACACACTGTAATATTGTCCACTACATTAGCTTTTTCAGGGAGAGCTAGTTGATTGTGGATGCTAGTATGTATGGGAGGGTTTAACTGTTACTGTTTATAAAAGGAGTGCACCCTGAGGTGGGATTGCATAATAGACTTCAAATACCTAAAGGGAGATTATAAAGAGAATGGAAATAGCATTTCCTCTGTGGCTGTAGTGGATAGGACAAAGAACACTGACCTCAAATTACAGAAGAGGAAGTTTAGGCTGGTTATTAGGAAGAAATTTACTATGAACAAACTACCTAGAAATACTGTAGAATCTCCATTCCTGGAAATTTTCAAGGGCAGTTTACACAGACATTTGGCTGGGATAGTTTAGTCACAGATGATCCTGATTTGAACAGGAGTAGACTATATGACCTCATGAGGTGCCTTCCAACCCTACATTTTTATGATCCTATCATATGAAGTGATTTGAGATCATTTTGGAGAGGAGTTGTAGTTTAATGTAGTCAAGATCTTTGGAAGGGGAAGGATATTAACATATTTTCTCATATGCAACATGCACCTCCCCCCACAAATGGAAATTGGAGTGTATATTATAGGTATGGAAATATGATAAAAGTAATATCTGCTGCTTAGCAGGGAAAAACAAAGGTGAAGTCTGCATGAAATCTATAGGGAGGAGAACAATGAACATGCTCGGCTTCCTAGTTGCTGCAACTTATTTATTTACTGCATTGTGCTACCTAGTACTTTCTTCTTCATTCTACCTTTCAAAAACAAGGTACATATGTTGTTTTTATCACACATACATCAATAAGTGGATGTGAGTGGAAATAAGGGGATTCAACTGACATAATTTTGGAATTTGACTCCACATACTTGTTAAGTCCTATAAAGAAAAACATCATTTCTTTGACAATAGTTTAATACAGTGACTCTCACAATATCCATACTATGGCCCCATATTACAACAAGGCAAAAAATGTTTCCACAGAGCCATAATATGAGACAGGAATGGTCAGGATCACAAGTTGAAAATCATTTTTATGAAAAGGAAAAATGGAAACCTCAAGGTTGTCATGTTAATATATAGAGACCCTGGTCCTTGTCCAGTATGTATTTATATGAACCCACTTTTGCTCATTACACTAACTGCCTGCTAAGGTTTCCCTACTTTTATGATACCACATAATGAATTTCCATAAAACCAAATGTCTCTATTTGCATGGAACTGCTTTCTGTTCCTTTCAGCTCTGCCCTCATGCTCTCACATTGTTGACTGAAGTCACAGATAATGTGAACCAAAAGATAAACTGCTATTTGAGCATTCGTTAATACATTCAGAGTAGCTTTGTCCATCAGAATAATAATTAATTCTGGTTTTATAGTGTTCTTCACAATGATTCATCAAGATTGTGATGTGAAGTAAATCTGTAACAGAGTCCATCTACAAACATGTTGATTGCTACTACAGTGATAAATGGGTAGTTCTGTATCATTAGAGCATTAGATTTGAAGGGAGACATACACTTTATGCCAAAATCCCCTTTTGTATGGTTCATATACAATTATAATAATAGTATTTGCACTTGTGATGCTTTCAAAGTGATTAGCAAACATTTATCTACTTCTCAGAAAGGCTTAGTGCCATTACCACCATTTTATAGACAATGAGACCAAAGGTCAGAGAGATTATGTGCTTGATGCTAATGAGTGTGGAATAAGAATTGATTAACTGAAGTCCATGTGGGTTGAAGGAGTGAGTCTTCTTGCAGGTGATTTTGGCTTTTTGTCTTTTTTCCAAAGTAATACAGGCTGTGAAAGTATTAAGAGCAGAATCCTACTGACTGGTTGTTTCATGGCCTTGATGGCTATAGTCAGCAAATTGAGCCCACAATCCCCCTGCATATATATATGTAGTGGGCATCTAGCATACACATATGCAACTTTCAATGTCTGACCCAAACTCAGGAATATTCTTAAAACTTACACAAGAAATAAAAAGGCAGAAAATTGGAGTCATTAGGCACTACATGCAATGTGTTCATATATTGTATTAACACACATAACTGTGTATTTCTTATTAACCCATGCAGTACTATGCATTATTCTTTACATTGTTGAACACATGAATTTTGTGTGTATTCTCGGTCTTTCACTGCAAAGTGACTACCAATTATATTCATGATAGAATGTTTCTTAATTCTCTGATAATACAAGGGCAGCTGGTAAACGGCCTTTTAAGATTATATGTGCAACAGCAGAGACCACAACTAAACTGCTTGTATGCATGTATGCAAGGCCTCAGCTACTTTGAATTAGGCTAACATAAATTAAGCCCATTTAGGACCCCAAAACTAGGCCTAAATCCTACAAATCAGGGCTGTCAAACATACAGTCCACAGCCTGGATCTGGTCTGCTGACCCAGGTCATCTCTCACTGGAGAGCTGGCTGATACCATGGGAAACCCACCCACCCTAGCCAGAGCCCTGGCTTTGGCTTCATTGATGGGGCTCTTGTTTGTGGTGCTGAGAGCTGCTGGCCTCCTGGTGAAATCCAGGGTGGTGGTTGCTTTCATAGGAAGCCCTGTCACTGCTTTCATAGGAAGCCCTGTCTGGCTTCACTGGTGGGGTTTCCCCTGTGGTGCTGCTTGGGGTGCCAGTGCCTGACTTGCTAGGATGCTGACTGCCATCCTGGGAAGCCCCACCACTATACTCCAGCCACAGTGAAAAGGCTCCTGTCTGCAATGCTGGTAGAGGTGCAGGTGCCCCCCCAAAAAGCTGGGGTTCCTGCTGTTTCTGTAGGAAGCATCACTACCCTGGCTGTGGTGGCACATCCTCTGACCACAGTATTGCTGACCTGGCTCTGTTGTGGTGCCAGAATCTCTGCCTACTGTGTTGCTCAGGTTGCCCATGCCTCAGCTTACTGTGGGGCACTGTTTGCCACTGCAGGAAGCCTGGACAAAGCCCTAGAGCTCCAGTTCTGGCCATGGTGGTGCAGGGTCCCTTACATGCTTACACACATACAGTGCCTCTGCAGGCTTGCTCTCTCTCTCTCTCTCTCTCTGTTTCTGAAGGGTTGGGGTGTTATCTGCTGTCACGGGAAGCCCCAGCACTGATGGCAGAGCTTCTGCCTGTGGCTTCTGAGGCTGCCAGTGCATAAGCCAGGGTGTGCCCCTTGGGTGCCTGAAAAGGAAGGAATGCAACCCTTCAACCAGTTTGAGTTTGACACCCCTATCTCAGGAGGCTTGATCCAGTAGGCATGCTCAGAGCACACTTACTGCATGCTGAAAATGTAGAAAACATAGATGCAACTGCTTTCCCTTTTAAGCAAGGCCATTAACAGAAGACATGGTGGCAATACTTACCTTTTATTTCATAACCTTATGGTGAGTGGGAGAGAGGTGTAAGTGCACAAGAGGAAGCATACATAACCTTAGGATACTTGATAAGGGACACATGGTGTCTTCTCAAAGCACAGTTTATGCATTGCACATGAAAAAGTTTATTGGATAAAATGCAAAATATGTCCTGCCATCAGAGGCCAGAACTAGAATGTTCTCCTCCAAGATGAATGTCATGATGTCTGGGCTACAGAGGCATGCGCCTTCTGTGCTTCCTGTCTTTGGCTCAACGGCTCTTGCACTTGCTGCTTCACAGTAGCCTTCAACAGGAGGGCTGCAGTGTACTTCTGCTCAGAACAGTCCATACCCCAGTAGTAGAATGTTCTCCTGAGGGTGGGTTTGAGCCTCTGCAGGCTGAATGAGAAATTTAGCCCAGGTCTTGCACTTCCTGTGTGAGTACTTTTATCAATGAGGTTATTACACAATGTATCGGCACCATCACACTAGGTTGGTGCTGCCTGTGACAACTACATAAACAAATTCTTGATTTTACTATAAGTACTAGGTGTTTAACTCCTTTTTGGGTCTAGCTCCAGTAGCTTAACTAGGGGTGGGAGAAAGGGGCACAGGTCCTGCTGCCAGCTGAGGAGGGGTATCAAAATCGGCCCCGCCCCCATATCCCAACAGCAAGAGTAACCCCATGTCATTGCTCTTGCAGCAGCAGCTGAGTTCATGGACACCATGCTGTTGCTGCTTTAAAAATAAGAGCTGGGGTGAGCACAGCATGTGGCAATGGCAGAAGCAACAGCAGTGCAGCTGGGGACTGCTTGAGTCTGAGGCCCCCGGCCCCTTCTTTCAAAACTGTGCCCCCCAGCTTTCTTGCAAGCACAAGCCCTGCTTGTTATGCCTTTGTCTAAGTCTGAAACTTAACAGGGTGTGAATGCTGCATGAGAATGGTAAGTTAGCAGGAAGCCTTTTTCTTTTTGGTCAGGAACCTTATTCCACTGCTCACTCAGTTGTGACTCTGTACCTGAATGCAATAGTAATATAAATTGTACTTTTCTACTGAAGTGATGGTCTCCATGGAAGAGTTGAAATTCATTATATTGGTACAAAATACAACCTTCTAATTGTTATCAATAATTGGTTTCTTGGTAAATCCATCTAGTTTTCCTGATCTGTCAATGTAAATTTTTTACAAACATAGTTGCATAGCTATTATATTTCAAATTTCTCAAGTGTTGAGATGTATTACTAACCCACTTCCTCCACTCTTGTGAAAATTACAAACCTTAGGTAAGCTCAAGAGTGGCATAATCAGTTTCAATATGTATATTTTTATGCTGTCATTAAATTAACATCTTTTTCCCCTTCATGTTTTAGGGAGTGAATCTTTATAAGGTGATAGAAGCTGGGAACTTCATCTGCACAGCTTTAAACAGGAAAACAAATTCTAAAGTTGCACAAGTTTCCTCTGTTTTTGAACTGTAAATGAGGGGTTCCTTTCTTCAAATTAATTGCTCTTGTCATATCTCTTGCCTAAGAACATTTGCAAAAGGAAAATCAATTGTAAAACCATTTCAGTACAGGAAAAATAGAACCAAGGCACAGAATCTTATTATGGAAAAGATAGCTGCATGTGAATATAATTTAATGTCTTGTCATATGTTTTCTTTGGGAAACAACACAACATTGCAAACAAGAAATAAATTGTCCTTCAATACAAACTCATTCTCGATGCTTTTAAGATGAAAAAAAGATATATTTATATATATTTCTGGGCATCTTACTGTTTAATTAAATAGCCTTTTAGCTCACTTGATTGATTACAGAGGTCCAGAACAAGTGAATACATTGTTAATTTTTAATCAAGCTGACTTTTAGTTTAGTACAAATATTTGCAGTAGTTTATGAGATCCCACATTGTGTGTGGTCTTGCCATAATGAGTTGTATTTCCTTGCATCTCTGCACTTTATTTGCCAAGTCAATTGTGTTATGAACATGAGAACCAAATCCAAATATGCCATAGTAGTTTTTAATAATAACACTTTTGTATTTTTACTGTGGTTAACATCTGTTAAGAATATGAATGTCTTTATCTAGCTCCAAGAGTTTGTGGTGAATGGCAGTATGCCATATACAATCTATTGCAATCTCCCTTATTTGTTACATACATTACATTGACTATAATTGCCTCTTTCAACACTTATATTAAAAATCCAATCAGGTAGTTAGCTGGAATTGGCATTTACATGCAATATTTAGCATAACATGGTGGGATGTTTGGATTTTTGTGCAATGGCCACATCGACCAGTTTTACATTTTCAACTATAATCTAGATTATCACTTATCACTTAGAATAAAAACAGTATTTGTAAGGATGTAGAAGACCATGCCTGACTAGCTTACACAGAGAGAATCATCTATAATTAAACTCAAAAGGGATGATATTGTATCTTACAATGCTTGTGTGTAATAACAAGCTATGTGAATTACTACACATAGCTAAGTAATGAACAATTTAAATAGGAGTTTTGTTAATTCTGTATTCAAATAATCTGTGACAATGCTATAAAGTTTCAGGCTGAATCTTTAGTATTTTTTTTATCTGTTGGTTTTTTGAAGCCCAACTCTCCCAAGTTACAGTTGAATCTTAGGCTGACTTTAAAAATCCCAAATCAGCTTTTCTTATCCTGTACACCTGGATTGCAGTTTAGGACTGGTGTAGCTAGAGACTCAAACCAGGCTTACTCAGTAACTCAGAAATGCAGACTAAGCACATTCAATCTGCACTGTGATAACAGTAAAAATACCATCCAAATTATACATTTCCAGTTTGCCATTCTCAAGGGGCAAATAATGAGAAATGGAGACTGCTGATCAGACATGAAAGTATTCATGATTCTATGACCTAGTGGTTAGGGTACCCACTTGGAGCAAGGAGCCAGGTTTCTAATTCTTGCTGTAGTGAATATTTCATGAAAAATAGGAATATATCAGTGGTACAGGATATGGACCCCATATCTTCCACTTCAGTGGAACATGCTGTCCCTTATTCTCCATCCTTAGAATTAATATATCCTAGAACAGTAATTTTCAACTTTTTGCATTCACAGACCCCTAAAAAAATTGAATGAAGGTGAATTGTAAGTATGGATAGTCACATACTCTTGACTGATCATAGTAATTTTTTGTGGACCTCTTAGATATAGTCTGTGGACCCCAGGGGTCTGTCGACCACAGGTTGAAAACCACTGTTATATAAGACAAATAGAGTAACTTCCACAAGAGAGATTGAGAGGGCACTGTTATTACCTCAAAATATTCTTCAGCCTGGTTGGTAGGGCATTTTCATGGGAAATGTAAGTTCAAATGTCGTCAGAGAGGAAAAAAGTGAATTTGAATCTATTAGTAGGTAAGTGCTCTTTAACTAAAAGATAAAGCTAAAGTCCTAGACTCAGAAACTGGAAACCATAAAACAAGCCAGTGTCAGGAACTGGAATCCTGAACCTGAGAGTTGATCAAAGTCAAGAAACAGGGAGACAACAGTAAGGTCAGAACCCAGAGCCCAAGAAGCCAAACTATGTAATGGGAGCCAAAGAGTTGGAGCTTCTCACAGACTAGAAGCCTGATATGTTGCACAGCATTAATTTGTAGTAGGATGGAGCCAAATGGATGACTAACAAAGGCTGGCTTTCTCTGAACCCAGCTGAGACAGCTACTTGTTCAACTGGGAATCAAGGACTTTAACCTTATACCCAAATCCAATGTTGTGACTCAAAACATGCCCACTCAGCTGCCACTTATACTACAAGCAACTAAATTTACTAGGTGACTTCTAGTTTGAGTTAAAAATTCTCTTGGTGCCTTATTTTCTATTTCTCTTAAAAACTGACCCTGTCTAGCTTATAGTTTCATAGTTTCATAGTTTCTAGGGTCAGAAGGGACCCGAGTAGATCGAGTCTGACCCCCTGCCATGGCAGGAAAGATTACTGGGGTCAAACGACCCCAGCAAGGTGTTCATCCAGCCTCCTCTTAAAGACGCCCAGGGTAGGAGCCAGCACCACTTCTCTTGGAAGTAGGTTCCAGATCCTAGCTGCCCTGACTGTGAAGTAGCGCCTCCTAATATTTAGGCTAAATCTGCCATCTGCCAGCTTGTGACCTTTATTTCTGGTCATTCCTGGCAATGTTTGGGGGAGCAGAGACTCCCCCAATGCCTTCTAGTCCCCCCTGACTAGTTTGTAAATGGCCACTAGAACCCTTCTCAGCCTTCTCTTGTGGAGGCTGAACAGGTTCAGGTCCCGTAGCTTCTCCTCATAGGGCCTGCCCTGCTGCCCCCCAATCATGCGGGTGGCCCTCCACTGGACCCTCTCCATGTTGTCCACATCCCTCTTGAAGTGTGGCACCCAGAACTGGACCCAGTACTCCAGCTGAGGTCTGACCAGTGCCACATAGAGGGGGAGGATCACCTCCTTGGACCTACTTGAGATGCATCTGTGGATGCATGCCAAGGTGCGGCTGGCCTTCCTGACTGTATCCGCACACTGCCGGCCCATGTTCATCTTGGAGTCAGTGATGACTCCAAGATCCTTTTCCACCTCTGTACTGACAGGAACGGAGTTCCCCAACCTGTAGGTATGGTGCTGGTTGTTCTTCCCCAGGTACATCACTTTGCACTTGTTGGTGTTGAATCCCATCCTATTCTCATCCGCCTACCTCTGTAACCTGTCTAGGTCCAATTGTAGCCTATTCCTCCCTTTTAGCATGCCCACATCCCCCCACATCTTAGTGTCATCAGCAAATTTGAACAGGGTGCTTTTTACCATCTCGTCCAAGTCACTGATGAAGATGTTGAATAGTGCGGGCCCAAGGACCGAGCCCTGTGGAACCCCACTGCCCACATCCCTCCAAGTTGAAAATGACCCATCCACCACCACTCTCTGGGTGTGGCCTTCCAGACAGTTGGTGACCCAATTGACTGTGTGGGTGTTGACACCACAGCCCCCCAGTTTCTTAATGAGAACAGGGTGAGAGACAGTGTCGAAGGCCTTCCGAAAGTCCAGGAAGACTATGTCCACTGCTACCCCTGCATCTAAGGATTTGGTGATCTGGTCATAGAAGGCCACCAGGTTGGTCTGACAGGACCTGCCACTAATGAACCCGTGTTGGTTGCCCCTAAGCATAATTGTGGATTTGCGCCAGAATAATTTTCTCAAAAAGCTTACCCAGGATTGAGGTAAGACTAACTGGCCTATAGTTTTCTGGGTCCTCCTTCCTCCCCTTTTTGAAGATGGGAACCACGTTGGTCCACTTCCAGTCCTCTGGCACCACACCAGAGCACCACGAGTGCTCATAAAGCCATGCCAGGGGTCCTCCAATGACCTCAGCCAATTCCCTCAGTACTCTAGGGTGGAGATCGTCCCGACCAGCTGACTTGAATACATCCAGTCCCTCCAGAAGTTCCCTAACTAGTTCCTCACTAACCCTTGGCCTAGATGTGCCTCCCCTGGGGCCTGAAGGGGGCACAGTGGGGGGGTGACTGTTCAGGTCCCTGCTTAGGAAAATGGAGGCAAAGAAATTGTTAAATATGTTGGCTTTGTCGTCTGGTGTGACAACCAAATTTCCTAACGTGTCCTGCAGGGGCCCCACATTACCCGGAACCTTCTTTTTACCCCCTATGTATTTAAAAAAGGACTTCTTATTGTCCTTAATCTGGAAAGCTAGTCCCAGTTCCATCTCCACTTTGGCCTTCCTGACTACACCCCTGCATCCCCGAGCAACTGCATTATAGTCCTCCCTGTGGTGATGGCCCCTCCCTTCCATTGGGTATACGCCTCCCTTTTTGCTAGGAGACATTCCTGGATGTTTATGGTGTGCCCTCCTGCTCCCTTTGATCCATGTTGGGATTACCTCCCTTTGGGCTTGGAGTATCTCCTTAAGGAGCCACCACTCTCCTTGGACACCTGGCTCCCCTCCCCTCCTGGACCTCAGTGCTTCCCCGACTATTCTCCTTACCTCACTGAAGTCTGCCCTCCTGAAATCTAGGGCTGCTGCCTTGCTGTAGGCCTTTGCCACCCTGTGCTGGATGATGAATTCCAGCAGGCGATGATCACTGTCACCCAGGTAGTCGAGCACCCACAGCCCCCTCACCAGGTTGTCTCCCATGGCCAGCACCAGCTCCAACAAGGCGTCTCCTCTGGTGGGGCTATGCACCTCCTGGGTTAGATGGAGGTCCTGCATTCTGGCTAGGAACTTACGTGAGCGGTCAGACCTGGCTGACTGCTCTTCCCAGCGGATGTCCGGAAAGTTCAGGTCCCCCATGATGACCACATCCTTTGACTTCACTACCTCCATGAGCTGACTTAAGAATTCCTGGTTGACCTCTTCCCTTTGGTTGGGAGGTCTGTAGTAGACCCCCACCATTAAGTCTCTTTCCCCTCGACTGCCTTATATTCTAACCCAAAGCACTTCATATTGCCCCTTCTCTGATACTTTGTTAATTGACCAGGTTGTGTATTCCTCCTTAATAAGGAGTGCCACGCCCCCACCTTTCCTTCCTATCGTTTCCCTCCTGTACAGCCTATTGCCCTTGAAATTCACAGCCCAGTCATGTGTTGATTCCCACTATGTTTCAGTGATCCCCACTATGTCCAGGTTGGTGTCAGCTAGTAGGAGGGTAAGTTCTTCCTGCTTGTTTCCCATACTACGAGCATTTGAGGCCTCCTGTGGATGTGTGCACTGGCCCCCTACTTTCAGCATTACCCTGGCCCTTGTCACTTACCTGTGTATATGTTCCACTCATTGGTCTAGGCTGGGCTGTTCTTGCGGGTGTTGCTTGGTCTGGCAGTCCGATGTTTCCTCCACCCTCATCTTCCCCTTCCCCCAGCAAGCCTAGTTTAAAGCCCGCCGGAGGAGATCTGCCAACCTAGAAGAAAATACATGCTTACCTTTAGGGGAAAGGTGGAGCCCATCCCATCCAAGCATGTCTCTTGTTGTGATGTGCCAGTCATTGTCGAGGAAGCCAAAGCCCACCTCGAGACACCATTCCTGAAGCCGCCAGTTGGTCTCCATAATGCACATTGCATGCCATCTTCCACGTCCACTCACTGGTAGGATAGAGGAGAAAACCACTTGTGTGCCTATCTCCTTTAGCATGCACCCCAGAGCGTGGTAGTCCGCCATCAGGCAACCAGGGCTTCTCCTGGCCACATCATTAGTACCCACATGGATTAGGACCATGGGGTAGTAATTGGTGGGCTGGATCACAGCTTGGATCATCCCCTTTACCTCCTGAATCTTTTCTCCAGGTAGGCAGTAGACCTTGCGTGTCAAGGGGTCCTGGCAACAGATGGGGTCTTCTGTACCTCTCAGGATGGAGTTGCCTATGAAGATCACTCAACGCTTTTTCCTCCTGGTCTGCTTATCTCCTTCAACCTGCTCGGAACATGGATAGCATGGAGTTGCCTTCTCCCTGGTTTCCTCCTCTCCTTCCTTCTCCTCCAGAGTTGCCACGGCCTCATACCTGTTGTCCAGCCGGACTGGAGGAACTGGTACTGCTGTGTTATGAGCAGCCCTGGTTCTGGAGGTGACCGTCTGTCACTCTGCAGTGGAGGGCACTTCCTGAGGTGCTTCTTAGTTGGGCGTGTAACCCTGCAGGGAAAGAAAATAGCGGTCAATTTCTTCCTCTGCCTCCCTTATTTCCCTTAGCCTGCTAACCTCCTCCTGGAGCTCCCTCACCTGCGCCTCCAGGGCCATAAAGTGGGCGTCTGCAGGACAGGTGTGGGGGTCCCCAATCCCTGCCCCCCCAGGCCTTGCTGGGCAACTCCTGCAGGCCAGGGGGTGGGGGGACACCAGCCCACCTGTGGACTCTGCCTGGGTGGAGGCCTCAGACAAATCCTGGGAAGGCTGCACCCCCCAGGCAGGGGCCCTGGTGGCACTCCGTGTCAATACCATCTTAGGAGTTGCTGCCTGTTTCTGGCTGAGTACGGAGCCTTCACCCGTGCTAGCAGGAGTCTCCCTCCTGGCCCTTCCTGCTCACCTGCCGGCGTGAACGCCGATGCAAATGCCGGCGCACTCTTACAGAATGTGCCTGTTTGCATGCTCTGTTCATGCGGCTCTGTTCGCATGGCTCCCTACTGGCTCAGTTAGGAGGGATCTGGGGGGCTTCCCTTCTGGATCCAGCTCAGCTGCGTTGGTCCCTCTGCCCCACTTACCTTAGGGGGTTCAGCTGCTGCTGTCCCCGATGCTGCTGCATTCACCTCTGCTGCTGCTGCATTTGCCTCTGCTCCGGGTCTGGTAAGGAGGCACACATGCGTGCGGGACACATGTGTGCCTAGATCACTCCTCTCCCCACTGCTCCTGGCTCCTCCATATCTAACCCCAGCTAGGAATCCAGAATCTAGACCTGTTTTGACTTCTGTTGCTGAACTAGTCTATCTTTGGAGACAGTCAGAAGTTACCTAGTAGGCCTGTGTGAACCTTCCATTGCTGATTCAATTTGGAGGAAATTTGGCTTGATTTGGTGGCCAAATCTCTGAATCTGAATTGAATCAGGAGATCAATAAAAAGGTTGAAATTGATTTGAAGCCTCCAAATTGATTCAGAAAGATTTGGAGAGCTTCAGAGAGATTTAGAGATTCAGGTAGTCTCCACTTGTTGCCCCAGGGAGTTGGACCTGGACTCCGTGCCGGTAAGTGAAGGGAGTGGGGGGATGGAGGTGGCAGGAGGGGACTATGGGGGGACCCCCACCAGGCCCAATCCCTTGCCTGCTCACCCAACCCCCACCTATGGCTGTGCTGCCCAGCCCTAGCACTTAAAAATCACCACAATCACTGGCTGCTGCAACAGGCATCATGGCAGAGCCCCCCCAGAAAACAGCACAGGACAGTGTGGAGCAGTGGGGTGCTTTTATCATTGTATAGATCATGTTATGCTGTCTGTATATATCTTTACAATTTGGGACATTCTATAGCCCAAAGAAATGAGGAATGTATACTTGTGGATAGGAAAAATTGCTACACAGTAGCATAATTAGGAGTAGTTAACTGGATGCTGATGTATAGGGAGCGCTATTATGGCGTCCTCTACCCAGGGGTCTTTGTCATGTCAGGGGCAGCCCTGCACTGCTCCCTGGCATAGGAGCCAAGCAGGTGTAGCCCCATGACCAACAGTCTATCTTGGGTGGGATGGTGAAATGATACCCCGACAGAAGCTTTGCCATAGAAGGCACAACCCTGCCCCGGTAGTTGGTTCCAACAGGGCACCAGCAGCGGACCATGGGGAGTCCACACTTCTGCCAATTCTTCAGCATCAGCCAGCCAAGCCTGTCCTGCTACAGCAGCAACTACTGCTGCCACTCAAATGAGGACATCCCAGGAAGGTAAGACTAATCTTCTCCATCTCCCTCTCCCCCCAATTTTCAAGTAACCAGCATAATTTCCCTGCCCCTTCCCCTCCCCACCCTGGCCATCTCACTCACTGAAAAATCACCCTACACTTCAACTGCTAAATATCTCTTAGCATTTAGTTACTAGGGCAAAGACAATTGTCACTCCCAATCAACATCAGAAGGGGCAACTGTTGTGATGGATACCCAATGTATTATCTGTCTGTAATGGTAAAAAACAACCCCACAATAGCTAAGGCATATCAGAGTGATGGGCCATCAGCTAGAGGAATTCCAGCTATCTTCACAGGAAAGAAATATCAAGAAGAGCAATGTTGCTGTTGTGGGTTGGCTTGGAGATATTTAGGGAACTATCTTGGAGATAGATTGGGGAGGGAGGGTCTTTAGGTTATTTTAGGCTTGGGGAGAGTCCAAGTCCCCAGTGGTAATGGATGGCAGGATCAGCAGGAAGGCTGATCCTTATGAATACTTGCAGCACCCTCATGAGGGCTAGGTGGTAGCCAGATGAGAGGGTAAGACACTTTACTTGTCTTTTTTGCTCTGTTTCCAAACTTTATGGTCAGTTTTCTTGTATACTTCTTTTCTCCTGTATAATAAATCCTTTTGTTTTGTCTCCTTACTGATTGCCTGTGCTAGAGAAGAATCTCAAGGTGAATGGTAATCCATGGTAAACCATTCTATGGAAAGAGAGACCTAAAATTTCTTTCACAACCTAAGGGCAAGCCACCTGGAGCTGGCAGAGATTCCCTTCTAATCATTAGGCTGTTACATAAAAGGTGGACAGCATCCACCTGGTCATTACTGGCATTGATTAAAGGAAAAGAGTAAATTCAGCTTCAAAAGAACAAAGTTCAGGCATATGAGTGCTTAGGCTCTAAATATCTGTTTGAACAAGTTCAGAGCAGTTGTGATTTCCTTTCCTTTGATGATAACTACAGGGAAGGGGATCCCAAAACTTGTTATTATTGAACTAAGGAGTCTCAGAATAGAAAGGTTGAAAACTGGGTTACAATTACTACACTGTTGGTCTATTTTATTGAAATGAGCCAATTCCAGGTAGTGAATATTTAAGATTTACTTACTGTTTCAGAAGGTTATTTTTAAAGGGAAGCAGTGTGACCTAGTGCTAAGATCTAGGATTTGGGAGGTAGGGTTCCCAAGTCTGCCATTGACTCATTGTGAGACATACCAAGCTGCCTCAATTTACCTTTATCAAAAATGGAATAATATTCATTTTTGTTCACGTGGCACTACAAGACTTAATTAATAAATACTCATAAAGTGATTTGAACTGTTTAGATGTGTGAAGTTAGAAAAATCAAATTAAATAATTATTCCTAAAAGATATTTGATGTCCAATTCTTGAGTTGTTAAAACGCTTGCCTGATATGAGTTATTGTATATCACTAAAGGGGAAATATTTTGCCTGATGTCTCCCTTCAAAGACATCTGCTTTCATGAAACATATTGTCCAAGCAGAAGAACTAAAGCCAAAGTTAATGTAGTCCTGTGAATAAGTTTACAGAGATCTGATGCATTCACTAAGGAACTATTGCCTATACATTGGAGTGGTTAAAAAGGTATGATTTTGCATTTAAGATGAAATTAAACATATCTAAATGTTTACTCAAACAGACATGCTAATATGGTGCAACATACTTTATTCCGCAGCTCTGGTTACCAGGTCACACAAGGCGTTGGTAAATGTCAGCTGTCACTCAGTCATATACTCTACCGTTTACTTTGTTATGGTGTAAAACATTCTAAGTGCTTTTGTTTATGATTACCTTTTTATCAGTTGTTCCAATCTACTTACATGGAACATGATACATAACTACTGAATCTCTTCTAAAGTAACTATAGAAACATACTTCCCCTCCATTAACTAAGCTTTAAAGGCCAGATCCAATAATGGAGATAAACACCCAAGAATTAGACACTGCCATGCCTAACTTCTAGGAGCTCATCCCAGAGAGTGGAATCCAGATCCTTGTGAGGTTTTCAGCTGTCTGCAAGGAAAGACAGGCAAGACAAAATCCAAAACAGATGGCACTAAGAAGAGAGGAATAGGTTGATGTAGATCCATTGAGATAAAGTTATACTAACTGAGAATTCTATCTCTAATGGGAAATCACATCTTGCCACTCTCACCTATGTAAAGCCAAAAAAGCTGGATATAGAGCATCATGCACATATTGTGGAGGTACTATAGATTAACATTAAACATTTAAAACAACACTAATTAACACTCAATCCAACTAATCCAGTCATTACAAAATAAATTCAATATCCATTCAACTTGTTAGTAACCATTTAGAATAAACTGAAGAAATAGAAAAGAACATCTTTAGGCTACTTTAGAACCTAAAATTAGGTGGTTTAAAACCATAAACATAAACAATACTAGAAATGTTTCTTTTGAGTCAGATGAGGTGTTTTAAATCTGAATGTAAATGTATCCCTGCTGCCTTTGCAACACAGACTGCTCAGCTTTATTCTTGTGCTTCTAAAATCAGATTGGAAACCAGCTCCCTAATGATCTGTTACTAAGATAAGGAAATGTTATTTTTGACATTAGTAGTGTGTATGTAGAGAAATAGACAGACATGACATACGTTATTATATCTTATGGAATATATAAAAAATATACATGTAGGTTGCTTACAGACATAAAAAAGGTGCCTTCAACTTTACGTGCCCCTGCACCGAGCTCAGTGCATACCAGAAGAGGGTCCATTCAAGGGGACCTTGTTCACCCAATGTCTGTATAGATTGGATGCTTCAGCAAGGCTTTTATGGCTCTTTTATTTAACAGCTGTTTGAATCTATATATTGATCTATACAGATGCTGTGGAGCCAGGTTGAATTAATGCGCTGCTTCTTCCAGTAAAGAATATTTTTTGCTTTTTTTCTCCACATAGTTTCCTAGTTGGTAGGGTCAGAGGGACCTGAGCAGATCATCAAGTCCAACCCCCCTGCCATTGCAGGAAAACGTACTGGGGTCAAATGTTTGTCTAGCTTCCTCTTAAAGACCCCCAGGGTAGGAGCCAGCACCACTTCTCTTGGAAGTTGGTTCCAGATCCTAGCTGCCCTGACAGTGAAGTAGCGCCTCCTGATATCTAATCTGAATTTACCCTCTGCTAGTTTGTGACCATTATTTCTTGTCACTCCTGGGAGTAATCGGTGGAACAGGGACCCCCCCAATGCCTGCTGGTTCCCTCTGACTAGTTTGTAACAGGCCACTAGATCCCCCCCTCAGCCTTCACTTGTGGAGGCTAAACAGGTTAGCCTCTCCTCATAGGGCCAGCCCTGATGCCCCCTGACCATGCGAGTAGCCCCCCTCTGGACCCTCTCCACATTGTCCACATCCCTCTTGGCCTGGGTTCACCTCCTCTGGGGCCTGAGGGGGTCCTGGTTGGGGGGGCTGATCCAGTCCCTGCTCAGGAAAATGGAGGCAAAGAAATTGCTAAATAGGTTAGTCTTTGTTGCCTGGTGTGATGACCAGATTTCCTAGCATGTCTTGCAGGGGCCCCACATTACCCAGTACTTTCTTTTTGCCCCCTATGTATTTAAAAAAGGACTTCTTGTTGTCCTTGATCTGGGTAGCTAGTCCCAGTTCCATCTCCGCCTTGGCCTTTGTGACCGCCCCCCTGCAGCCCTGAGCAACTGAGGTATAGTCCTCCCTGGTGATGGCCCCTCCCTTCCATTGGGTGTACGCCTCCCTTTTAGCTAGGAGACTTTCCTGGATGCTTTTGGTGAGCCATGGGGGCTTTTGCGCCCTCTTGCTCCCCTTGATCCATGTTGGGATTACCTCCCTTTGGGCTTGGAGGATCGTCTCCTTAAGGAGCGACCACTCTTCTTGGACACCCGACTCCCCTCCCCTCCGGGACCTCAGTGCTTCTCCTTACCTTATTGAAGTCTGCCCTCCTTAAGTCCAGGGCTACTGCCTTGTTGCAGGCCTTTGCCACCTTGCACTGGATAGTGAATTCCAGCAGGCAATGATCACTGTCGCCCAGGTGGTTGAGTATCCACAGCCCCCTCACGAGGTGGCCAGTACCAGCTCCAACAAGGCATCTCCCCTGGTGGAGCTGTGCACCTCCTGGATTAGATGGAGGTCCTGTATTTCAGCTAGGAACCTATGTGAGTGGTCAGACTTGGCTGAATGCTCTTCCCAGCAGATGTCTGGAAAGTTCAGGTCCCCCATGATGACCACGTCCTTTGACCTGTCTACCTCTGTGAGCTGACTTAAGAATTCCCGATCTAGCTCTTCCCCTTGGTTGGGTGGTCTATAGTAGACCTCCACTGTTAAGTCCCTTTCCCTACGTCTTCCTTGTATTCTAACCCAAAGCACTTCAGTGTGCTCCTCCTCTGACCTTGTGCTACTTGATGAGGATATGTATTCCCAAGGTGGAGAACCTTGCATTTTTCGGTGTTAAACACCATCAGGTTCTCGTCTGCCCATTTGCTGAGCTTGTCCAGGTCAGCCTGGATCACCCGCCTATCTTCTGGCGTGGATGCTTTGCCCCAAAGTTTGGTGTCATTGGCGAACTTGGCCATTCCACTCCTGACTCCAATGTCCACATCATTAATGAAGATGTTGAACAGTATGGGTCCAAGGACAGAGCCTTGAGGGACCCCACTGGTCACAGGGCACCACGATGAGTGACTGCCATCAATTACAACCCTCTGGGTCCGACCACGGAGCCAGTTTCCCAGCCAGCAGATCATGGTGGAGCCAAGGCCACAACTGGGCAGTTTGGCCAAGAGGTGATCATGGGATACCAGATCAAAAGCTTTTTTGAAGTCGAGATATATGACATCAATCTCTTCTCCCTCATCCAGGTGATAGGTCACTTGGTCATAGAAGAAAATGAGATTGGTCAAACAAGACCTACTCGCAACAAACCCGTGCTGGCTGTCCCTTAGAATGTTAGCCTGGGCCAGTCCCTCAAGGATGGCCTCCTTAATAAACTTTTCTAAGATCTTCCCCAGGATAGAAGTCAGGCTAATGGGCCTGTAGTTAGCCGGATCCACTCTCCTCCCTTTCTTGAAGACCGGCACCACATTGGCCGTCTTCCAGTCTTTGGGCACTACACCAGAGCACCAGGAGTTTTCAAAGATCTGTGCCAGGGGCTGGGCTATGACGCTCGAGTCCACATTTGATTGAGGACTACCTTTTAGTTTGCAAACTAACAACTTTCCCAATCATTTTATTTTCCTGTTTGTGTATCTACAGTCTAACAATTAAAGCACTCTCTCAGAATGTGGGAGATCTGGGTTCTGTTCATTCCTCAGCCTCATAGGGGTCACACCAACATCTCCCACAGGATAGTCAACATGGGCAGAGTAGGTCATTGCCTAGCCCTCCTACTGAAAATGTTCAGTAAATATCAAATCATGCAAGATTTGTTGGGCCAGAGAAGGAAAGCAGCCAAGTAAATGCAGCTCAGCCATCTAATAGACCACTCATTTGAGATTATGTATAAACAAAATGTTCAGATTTAAAATGACCCAATTTTAGCAAAATTGAACTTCTCCCACAGAAAATGTTGATGCTGTATAGACCAATTACCCATCAAAAACACTTCAGAAAACCTTCCTAATCAGCTCTGTATATCCAGGTGATAAATTGCAGAGCTGTAATGAAATGCATTTATTTTACACCTTTGGAAACCTCATCTGTACTCTGCCTACTTATCCATCTTTTCAGGAACTAGTTCATTCCACCTTGGCAGCTTCAAGAAGCTGCAGTTTGAAAATAAAAAAAGTCATTGACTATAAAACAAATTATTTTGCCACCATTTAGTGTGTAAGTGGTACTGTGCTGCCTATGAATGCTAGAATAGGAGCTACATAGCCCCAGTTTAGTGAAGATTTTCAGTTTCAAGTCCCACGGGTGGAACTTTCAAAATCTCACTGCTATTACAAAAACAAAGGTACTTTATATGAAGACTGGACTTTTCCAAAGTATGTTTGCAACTAATTTCTCTCTTTCTCTAGGTCTGGACATTTTTACTCCTTGTACTAAAGGAGTCTGGCATGGAGGTGCAAAAAAGGAGTACTATCCCTAGGTTTTGTTTCATGCACAAAACTCTTTGCACTAATAAAGGGACTCCATTTGGATGGGATCTTTAGTAAAAGAGCTGTTTGAGTTCAGTGCTGCTGCTTGTAGCCATGAGGTACAGTGTGTTGCTGAGAGCTATTGCAAAATTCTCCAAGCACATAGAGGTTCCTGGTGTTATCTTCCCATTCATCCCCACTGCAACTTGTGTTCCAAACCTGCAGGAACCTGCAGATTGTTAAAAACACCCTGAAACATTTCTTTAAAGTTTTCCCCTCTCTTGGTGGTATATGGCTAACACAGGATGCATATTGGTAAAGTTTGGTAAAAATGTTTGCCACCTGGCTAGCCCAATTTCATGTTGGATACAATAAACTGATAATCTAAAGATGGAATAAATATATAGCACAGGATATAGCAATGACACAGGTGAGAAAGAGGGAGTGCTCAGTTTTAACATTTGTATATTTGTTAAATGTTGTACATATGTAATTCAATATAAAAATATTTCATACTTTCAGATATGGACTCCCATAGCTTGCTAGCTGTTGTAACATACATTTTATTATTGTAAATGTACAGTAGGTGCTTCATCAAAGGTAGTTTTAAAAGGGCTACCAACGCAACTGATTCTCTGATGCCTGCTAATGGATCACAAAAGTCTCAGAGGAATGGTCAGGTGAGGTATGTCTTGACTGATATGCTGTTCTGCAGGCTCTGAAAACAAAGAGTGTGTATTGGTTTAACAGTCGTACTTCAGGTTTTAAGTGATGCCATGACTTCACAGAAGTCAGTGTCGAAACTTCCACTGACTTCATCTGGATCCAAATGTCATCCCTTCTATTTATAATAAACATTGGGGTGGATGGGCCCCACTCGCAACAAACCTGGTATGCTAAAGACATGCTTGCCTACAGCATCTTTCTACAAGATTTCTTTTTCATCTTTGGTTTTGAATTTAATAATGAAATTCGGCTCAGTGCCTGATCATTTTATCTCTTGGGGGTGATATTCTATTCCTTATCTATTCCATAATGCAGTTCCTGAAGGCTTACTGTTTAATTTGGCCCAATACGTATGTATGTATGTTGTAGGGTTTGGGGTTTTTTCACTTTTTTTATCTTTAAAATATAACAAACAAAAATATTATTTGTTCAATTGATAAAGTCAGTGCAAATTTCTGTTTTGTTACCATGAAAAGGGGCATGTTCTTCAAACCGTGCATGAGTGATCTGGCTCCCTAGAAAAGCAGGGGAATAATCCAGTTCTCTCCAACATTTTGGATTCAGGTTTAACTCTCATCTGTGATGAGAAGCTAAAAAACAAAGCCCAGGAGAGAAATCGGGTCCTTCTTACTAAGTACTACAGTATTAGGCTGCTCAATTGTGGCTAAAATAGCTTTCCATGCTTAGCTGAAATAGAGAGTGGATACCAATAGGGCCAGTCCATTCCATCACTGAACTTTATTTTAAACTCAACCACAAAACTAGAATCAAAGCATAAAAGAGAATTATTATTCCAATTTCCTAGCACCAGAGATTTGTAACTATCAAATTACCTGGTCTTTAGTAGAGCCAACATGACAATTCCTATGATTAGTATTATGCAGGAAGTGTATGCAATAATGTGGATTGTTTCACCTACAAATAAAACATAGAAAAATACATTAAAAATTAATTTCTTTAGGTATAACAGGCAAGTTCAGGGCCTAGGCGGGAATATATAATCAGGGTAAATCAGCAATCCACCTGAAAATTGTACAACCAAAAAAAAATGGACTAAACACTGTTAGCTTGATGATGCACCAACAGTATAATGTTCTACCCCTTCTTCCCCTATTGCTACAAAAATTTGCAGAACAACCTTATTATCAACTGGAAAATAATCACCCCAGGAGTCTTTTGTATATATACATTCACCAGTATATATATGACCAGTAGCTTAACCCCATGAGGACATTTGACATTGAATGGATTTGTCATTTTGTATATTAAGTAGAGTTTTATTTAACAAACACAGTACAGCTCTGCATTTTTCTGTACTGACTACCAGTTTGTTTTCAGGTTGATCTGAAGGTTTTGGTTCTATAAAAACCAAATGGCCCTGGGACTTATCTGACTGTCTGCTTCAGGCAATGGTTTACAACCATTTTAAGAGTCGGGGTTCCCCTCCACAACTTTTTTTGAATTTGGCAGCACCCATAGGTGAGAACCCCTGTTATGCTGCCTCCACTTACATTAGTACTTCTGAACCAGTGTGCTACCATGTGTTTCTGCCTGTATTAGGGTTTTCTGATAAACCTAAAACAGGCAGGAGCAGAAGGGTAACTAAGAAGTTTTGTGCCTGGAGCAAAACTCCCCTGTGCCCCTGAGGTGTGTGTTGGTGCAGGGAGGGGTGAGCGTGGTCTTGCCTGCCCTCTGTGTTCCTATACCCAGCTTCTGTGCCTGGGCAGTAGAAAGATCTGCTTTAGCCCATCCTGACCCCTCCAGATGAGCAAGGCAATGGTGCTTCAGGCCAGCCAGCACTCTCCAGAGGGTTAGTCCAAAAGGCTCTGGCCGGAACACATGCTTCTACCACAGCCCTTTCCAATTCAATCCCACAGACTCCTCCTGAAGACAGAGGGGTGTGGGACAGTCCCACGTGCCTGGCACACCACTGGTTCCAGGAAAAGCCTGTGAGGTTGGACCAGGCAGTGCTTCAGGAGGACTATGTGCTGCAGCTGCAGCTATTTCCTGATCTGCTTCTGCAGAAGGTGTCTGGAAGGGTGTCTTGGCACTCCAGAGTGCTGTGCCACCCGAGCTGAGAAGTGTTGACTTAAGAGGCCAGCTTTTCCTCTGGACATTTCACAATTGCAGCAGCAATTGATTTGGGACCATATTGGTATAAAAGAATTCAGGAGCTCTCACCAAGGCACTATTTATTCAGAACCTGTGTCTTGGCATTATCTCATTCTTTTGGATCTCTTTCCAGCATATCACTGAAGTACAAGTTAATGGGACTATTTATATGCTTAAAATTAGAACAGGCTACTTTTTTTTTTATAAAATGAATTTCTATTGGAACATACCAATTTGCTGAAATCAAGATTTTTCATCATAATGTAACAAAAGTTTTCTTAGATCAAGAATGAATTTTATGTGTATGAAAATAAAGAACTGCAATAGCCTGTGTTTGCTATTGCTAATCTGAAATGTTACAAAATTACAAGTCAGCCCCATTAATAACCATGAGGTTTCTTACAAAGAATATACTAGCAAATTAATCAATTCTGGACTTTTCAAATATACTCTAGTCACATTTCAGTGTTTTCCTGAAATGTCTATCTTTTTTCTTAATTATTAAAGCTGAAGGTTTTGCATATTTCACATGACTACAGGAGCTGAGGGTGTGTATAAAATGGGGGCCATAAATTGAAGCGGTGGATTTTAAAAATGTTGCTTCAATTTAGGGCTGATTAAACCCCTGTGTCATGCACACACCCAACTCACCTCCCTTTCTGGCAGTAGGGAGGGGAGGGCGAGCTGCCAGCGGGCAGAGCAGTCCTTGGGCTGTGGTAGGGGCTGGTGCTTCCCGCCGTGGCAGCTGTGGCCCCCCCCCCCAGATGGCACCCACCCTCAGGCACTCGGCTTGGGCAGTCCCGGGGGGGCACAACAGCCATGGAGGGAAGCACTGGGCCCCCACACAACTGAGGCAGGCAGGTGGCCTTCAGGGGTGGGGGGGAATAGATCAGGCTCATTGCTTTTCTTGGGCAGAGCCTGTCTTCCCAGGCTGCTGCCAGAATGGCTGCAGAGCCATGGAACTGCACAGAACCCAGTGCTCTCTCTGTGGCTGTAGAGGCAAGTTATCTAAGGTGCATTATGCTGTCGAATTTCCTGCAGTAGCTGGAATTAATGTGCAATATGCCTCTGAGGTGTGCAAACACACACACCATTAAAGCAGTACAAAAGCATTTAACCTGCTTTAAAGTGTCGTGCACACATGCCCCTCATTTTGTCTACACATGGCCTGAGGCTTTAAAACCAATCACGACTGATTTATGGAAGGGAAAACTGCAAGAGGCTCATTCTTTATCAGGTACGGTACTGGTGTTTCATAGGTTCATAAATTGTAAGGGGCTGGAAGGGACTTCACAAAATCATTGGGTCCAGCCCCACTGCACTAAGCGGGAAAGATAAATGGGGTCCGGTGACCCCAGTGAAAAGATTGTTCAGTCTCCTCTTTAAATTTCCAGGGTAGGGTGATTGCACCACTTCTGGAGGGAGCTTATTCCAGTCTGGACACCCTAGTTGTGAAGTAGTTGTTTCTAATGTTAAGTCTGAAACGGTCTTCCAGAAGTTTGTGACCATTACTCCTAGTTTTTCCCAAGGGTGCCCTGGTGAAGAGTTGTTCACTGAGCCCTTGATGTACACCTCTGATGCAGCAGTGAGCTGCTACCAAGTCCTCTCTCAGCCTTCTTTTTTCAAGCTGAAGAGTCCTAGATCCCTCAGTCTTTCCTTGTATAGCTTGCCGTGCAAGTCTCTGATCATATCGGTGGCTCTTCTCTAGAATCTCTCAAGCTTTTCTGGGTTCTTGTTGAAGTGCAGTGTCTAGAACTGGACCCCTAAGGGACACCACTGGGTACTTCTTGCCAGGATGACATAGATTCATTCATTTGAACTCTCTGGGTCCTACCCCGCAGCCAACTCCCTATCCACCTAACCATTGAGCAGTTAAGATCATAATGCTCCAGCTTTCCTGCGAGAACATCATGGGATACCAGATCAAGGACCTTTTGGAAGTATAGGCATATTATGTCGACCTCTTCCTTCTTATTCAAGTGGCAAGTTACCTGGTCGTAGAAGAAGATGAGATTGGTAAGACAAGACCTGCCCATGACGAATCCATGCTGGCTATCATTCAGAATCCCACCTTCTATCGCACATAGACTCCTTAATGGATTGTTCCAGGATTTCCCCTGGGATAGATGTTTGACTAATTGGCCTGTAGTTGCCCGGGTCCTCTCTCCTCCCCTTCTTGAAGATAAGCACAACATTGGCCCTCTTCCAGTCTTCAGGGACCTCTCCTGAGCACCATTAGTTTTGGAAAAATTTTGCCAGAGCTCCCACAATGACTTCAGCCAGCTCCTTCAGCACTCTTGGTTGACTGACTTATAAAAGTCTAACTTTTCTAGCTGAAAAATGCACCTGCTCAATGTCAACAGTAGGAAGGCAGTTATTCCCACCATGCCCATTCTGAACTTATCTAGTATGATTTTCCCCTTAGTCCAGTGAAATACTGAAGCAAAGTAGTCATTCAGACGAGATTCTTTGGGTAAATCTGATATCTTTTATTAGACCAACTTAAGTAGTTGGAAGACAATTAATTAATTAAAGTCAGTCTAATAAAAGATATCAGATTCACCCAAAGAACCTTGTCTGCCTATTTCCTTAGACCAACACGGCTACAACCTGCACCCCTGTAAGTAGTCATTCAGGCATTCAGTTTTCTCCTGAGTGTCAGTAACCAGCTGTCCTGAGTTGTTAAGCAATGGTTCCACACTTCCATTTGTTTTCTCCTGTTCCCTACATACCTAAAGAAGGACTTTTTATTGTCCTTGATTCCTGTTGCTAATTTAAATTCAGTTACCACCTTAGCCTTTCTAATCTTCTCCCTACAAGTGCAGCTGTTGTTGTATAGTCCTTCTTGGGAATTATCCCAAGCTTCCATTGTTTGTACACCTATTTTCTTCTTTTTCAAGAAGACCATGATATCCCTATTAAGCCAAGAGAGCTTACCAGCCTTTCTGCTACCTTTCCTCCACATGGGAACAGACTTCTTTTGTGATTTGAGAATAGTGTCCTTGAGGAATGACCACTCTTCATAAACTCTTTTCACCTTTGGTCCCTGGTCCCACAGCTCTTCCCCTACTATTACTCTAAGCCTGTTGAAATTCACTTTTTTGAAGTCCAAAACTTTGACCCTGCTAGCTGATTTGCCTGCCTTGTGATAGACAGTGAACATGATGGTTTCATGGTCAGTGTCACCCAGGCTACCTTCTGTATTCAAGTCTCTCACCAGATCATCTCCTTTGGCCAAGACCAAGTCTAGGAGAGCATTACCTCTGGTTGGCCCATGCACTTCCTGAGTCAGGTAGGGCTCTTAGATACAGGTCAGGAAGCAATGCAACCAATCTGACTTAGCCAAGCATTACTCCCAAGAGATGTTTGGTTAATTTAAGTCACCCATGATAACTATGTCCCATGTGCATGCAGCCTCTGCCAGTTCCCAAGAGAACTCTGGATCAAGCTCCTCCCCTTGGTTTGGTGGTCTGTAGTACAGTACAATCGCATCTTGTGTGGGGGTTACGTTCCCAGCTCACTGCATATAGTTGAAATTGTGTATAGCTGAAATCGCCAGGCTCGGCAGCGAGCAGCCATCGCTGTGCCTGGACAAGGCAGCCAGCTGAGTGTGAGCCCCCCCAACCGCCGAGCCATGCCAGCATGTGTGGGTGCATGCAGGCAATACCACGTGGCACTGCGCAGTGCAGCACTACGTGCTATGTCCCAGCCAGCACCCGGCGGCCAGCCCCAGCAGTCGAGTGCGTAAAGCCAAATTCATGTAAGTTAAATACGCATAAATTACGACTTGCCTGTATACACCAACAGTTAGGTATCTCTTACTGCACACCTCCCTGCCCCATAATTTGACCCAGGGGGTTTTGAGCTGCTTTTCGTGTTGATCTTATTCATAATGGACTGATAGATGGGAGAAGGGTGCAATCTGTAACATGGTATTATGTTTGAATATGGTTGCATGGTAAATCCGGTTGACATTTCCAGCTTTGGCTATGAATCATTCATTCACTAGTCCCTTTATACCTTCTGTCACTATAGATAGTAGGAAAGCATGGCATGGGCTTGCACACTATACTGGAGGTGTAGCTAGACTTAGCTCTAAGAGATTTCTGACTACAGGGGGAGGCTGGGAAAGGACATGCGTAGTTCTAGGAGACAGAACAACCCCAACAGGATTATATGCATGTCAAGTTACTTAAATATGGGCACATGTTTGGATGCTTCTGAATATTTATTAGGCAGATTAATTCAGAGTAATACTTAGGAGAGTTTCTTAGCTGGTTGTCTCAGGTTTTTTCACATTTATAAATAATAAGGTGTACCATGTTTTCTGATTTACAAATTAAAGTCAGTGAAGCTGAACTAATCTCAGCTCCCACAACATCTGCTCTAATTATAGATAAACCCTGCCAATTACTTGTTTATCTGGATACTCACCACTGCATTACCACACATTAGAAAAATACTGATAACTCTGTACATTAGTAGGAAACTAAGATTAATTTAAATAGTTTTGGGTGAAGCACAATTTTTTTTATGCTCCTTAGGAATCAGATAAGATTTCTGTATTCTTAACTTCTTTTTACAAAAATTCCTTTGCACTCAATCTTCTGAACTGAGCAACATAAATCCTTATGTTCATACATGACTAATTTTTCCAATTAAATGGTACGCAAACATGTTTTGGATTTGTAAAAGAATAGAGGAAAATTTGGATAGGTTAAAGTCAAAATCAAGCTGATGCAAACGTATTTTCTCAAAGTGTGCATGTTGGTAGACAGCAATACCATATTAATAAGATTTTTTTGTGAGGTTTTTTGTTTTTTTTAATACAGATACAAGGAATGAGATCCTGTCCTACTGATTTTGATACAAAACTTTCATTTACTTAAAAAGGGCCAGGAATTTATCTAGTTTGCATTTATGATAGTTTGGTTATATTTTGCTACATTATGTCTGGCTTTTCCTATGCCTGACTGCTACAATCTTACTTGGAATGACTATAAAACGAAGTCAACTTTTAAACAGGCATGTTTCATAGCAAGTGAAGAGGACCAGAAGCCCTGCTTTTTTCTCTGGATCCTTTGTTTTTTGAGTAGTTGTGGAATTCAACTCTCTGATCTTTCAAATACTTAAAAATATGAGTAAATAGGTGATCTAAACAGTTTCATTTAAATCCACAGTGCCATATGCCAATCAATGGCAAGTCAGAGAAATGCACTTTTCCCTATCTCTGCACAAGAAACATTATTCAAATTAATAAAATTGTATTATCCCTCTCTCTCTCAAAGTTTCTCAGTAGAAATTTTGTCAACTTTTCTTGCTTAGCTATCAGCTCCAAATATAAAGAAGCAGCATAAATCTTATTATGCCTTCATGTAGAACTTCTATTGCATAAGCATCCTTCATTATTATTTAACAGCAATTATAAAACAGGGAGAGTCACTGCCTTCACCATTCATCCATGTTTAGGAAAAAAATTTCAAACATACCTAAGTGATTTAGGGACCTCACCTAATCCCAGTTTCAAACATCACTTATGCTTTAGAGTCAAAGAGTCATTGACTTTTTCACATCTTATGTGAGAAGCATGGGGAGACAGAATATTATTTTAAGGAGCAACTTTCAGGAATAAAGATATATTAGATAACCTTTCATATATAGTGGCCATGTCTACACATGCTTTTACATACATCTAAAATTAATGCATATTAGCCTAATGTGCATTAAGGTGATGCACATCAATGCAGATTTGTGGACTGACTTGGGACTAAAGTTAGTCTCAAGTCAATAGACATGCACAGCACTAATGTGCATTAGCATGTCTGCACATCCACTAAAGAGATTTAACAATTCACACATAAAATTGATTTCTGCATAAAAAAATTTAGGGTCCAATAGCCTTTAAATCTCCAGTTTAAAGGCACATTAAGGGTGTGCACATGTAGACACATGTCCTTAATGCACCTTAAATTGGACTAATGCGCATTAAAAGTGCACATGTAGACATGCTCAAAGTGCCCTTTTTCAGGTCTCAGTTCTGGTTGATCCAAGTCAAAACGTGGAACAAAAGAAAAGCAGCACAGCCCTTTAATCACATAGCTTGTCCCTGGAATGAATAACAATTAACTTAAATAGGCTACAATTATCCTGTGAAAAAGTGTTTTTTATGATTTAATCTCACATTCTTCACATGTACTCCAAGTGGAACATTAGGCTTCTACTTTTGTAGGATCCCAGAGAAAAAGTCTTTCTCTTAGCTTTCTCTGTTTTTTTACACATCTTAGATACCTAAGTCACCTAGATGTCTTTGAATGTTATATCACTAGCCATCTTATGTCTTTGAGCAAGGTTTTGTTTGATTACCAAGCCATCCTCTTTTTCATTGGCCAAGTTTGTAATTCCATCAGTGTAGATGACAGAAGTGTCATTTAAAGAGGAGCTGAAGAAATTTTGAAATTATTCCCTGCTTGCTTGCAAAAGCTGGCTTTAGCCCAATTTTGTGAGGGGCATGTTAATATCTTTCAAATGCAACTTGAATGACAGAAGTTTATGAGGAAGATAACATCTATTATCTGTTACATCTAACACCTAGTACAGAAATTTCATCATGGGTACAGGGCGTGTCTCCAATATGAGGTACTAAATAAATTCACATTAGGTTGTGCTAATGCACACTAGCACAAGTACATGTGTTTTAGGTGATGCTTAATGTGCAGTAGCCTATTATACTGTGCATTAGCATATTAGCACAGTTTTTTTTATGTAACGCTTTAATGTGCAATAGAATAGGGTACTGCTTATTAAAGCACATGTGTAGACATCCCCATGAAAGTGCCATAGTACAACTGGTAACAGTTTTTCTTGTGCAGAATAGGATGCTATTTAGGAATTAATTCAGGAATTAATTAATAGGAGGACCCAGGAAACTATAGACCAGTCAGTCTTACCTCAGTCCTGGGTAAGCTTTTTGAGAGAATTATCCTGGTGCATGTCTGCAAGGGGCCAGCAGGGGAGATTATGCTTAGGGACAACCAACATGGGTTCATTAGAGGCAGGTCCTGTCAGACCAACCTGGTGGCCTTCTGTAACCAGGTCACAAAATCCTTAGACGCAGGTGTAGCAGTGGATGTACTCTTTCTGGACTTTAGGAAGGCCTTCAACACTGTCTTTCATCCCATTCTCATTAAAAAACTAGGGGACTGTGATGTTGACACCTACACAGTCAAAAGGGGCACTAACTGGCTGGAGGACTGCACCCAGAGAGTGGTGGTAGACAGGTCACATTCAACCTGGAAGGACGTGGGCAGTGGGGTTCCGCAGGGCTCAGTCCTCGGGCCTGCACTGTTCAACATCTTCATCAGTGACTTGGACGATGGGGTAAAAAGCACCCTGTTCAAATTCGCAGATGACACTAAGATGTGGGGGGAAGTGGGCATGCTATAAGGGAGGAATAGGCTGCAATTGGACCTAGACAAGTTACAGGGGTGGGTGGATGAGAATAGGATGGGATTCAACAATGGCAAGTGCAAGGTACTGCCCCTGGGGGGGGAGAACCAGCACCATACCTACAGGCTGGGGAACTCCCTTCTCATCAGTGCAGAGGCAGAAAAGGATTTTGGAGTCATTGTTGATGCTAAAATGAATATTGGCCGACAGTGTGGGAACATGGTCAGGAAGACCAACTGTACCTTGTTATGCATCCACAGCTGCATCTCAAGCAGGTCCAAGAAGGCGATCCTCCCCCTCTATGCGGCACTGGTCAGGCCGCAGATGCAGTACTGGGTCCAGTTCTGGGTGCCGCGCTTCAAGAGGGATGTGGACAACATGGAGAGGGTCCAGAGGAGGGCAACCCACATGATTGGGGGGCAGCAGGGCAGGCCCTATGAGGAGAAGCTACGGGACCTGAACCTGTTCAGCCTCCACAAGAGAAGGCTGAGGGGGGATCTAGTGGCCATTTACAAACTAGTCGGGGGGACTAGAAGGCATTGGGGGAGTCCCTGTTCCCCTGAGCACTACCAGGAGTGACAAGAAACAATGGTCACAAGCTGGCAGAAGGTAGATTCAGGCTAGATATCAGGAGGTGCTACTTCAAGATCAGGGAGGCTAGGATCTGGAACCAACTTCCAAATGAAGTGGTGTTGGCTCCTACCCTGGGAGGCTAGATGAACACCTTGCCAGGATTGTTTGACCCCAGTACTCTTTCCTGCCATGGCAGGGGGTTGGACTTGTTGATCTGCTCAGGTCCCTTCCAACCCTACCAACTATGAAACTATGAAATTATAAAGGGTAAGATCATTTTGTGAAGCAAATATATTGTAACTTCCCTTGTAGCTGCAGTCATTTAACACCTATTTTTTTAAAATATTTAAGATAATGTTTTGGTAATAGCAATCTTGAAACAACCTGCAGTATTATGATTTCCAGTCTCAGATAAATACTCTGGAACAGATTAACTTTTTCAGCCTGACTCTTGGCCCTTCATAGGTAATAAGAGCTCTAATAGATAAGATTTGTAGCGAAAACTTTCTAGCATAAAGTGGTACAAAAGATAGCAACTACCCATTATTATATTAGAACTTAAGAGTTAAAACTTAAACAGGTCCAAAGATATTTCAGTGCTGATTGGTTTAGGAAAGTCTTTCTTAAGGGCAAAATTCTATTTTATCTTGTGGACGTGGACCAAAGTGTAGCTTGCAATGAACTCTGACTTACCTGATTAAAATATAGAAGCAATTCTATTTCCCCCTCTGGGTACATAAGTGCCCCGTTATGGGAATAGGAGATCCCTCTGCATTTCTGAAGGGCAATCCTGTTCCACCCATCACTCCTACACTTTAGTCCAGTGATTCTCAACCAGAGTACCATGAGACCTTTTTAAGGGTGATGCTAGGTGCCACTGTATATGAGATGTGGAAACACCTACACATGATTCACAGGATAAACCCATAGGGCATATCCAGACTAAAATGGACATTTGTTTCTCTGGGGTAAGTAGCAGCAGCACACCTTGTGCTCTTGCTACTTGTCTCTAGGGAATGCCTATGTCACACAGCCTTACATAGTGGCCTTGAGGATCTGCAGCTGTTGTAGGAAGCCTGAATGGCAGCCAGAGCATGCCTGGCCAGGATCCAGTTTTAGGTGGTGCATGCTGCTGCCACATGCACTGCCCCACCTTTTTTGGTGTAGATTTTTTTTACCCCGGGATCTCCTGGGGTGAACCCCCTCTCCCCTCCACTGAAAAGTAGCAGCGCAGGGAATGTCTACATGTTCAGAGTGTGGCACTGCAGATGGATCTAAGGCCACATACCACACATTTGCACTCATCTGGACATGCCCATAAATTTCAAATAGGAATCCATAATATCAAAAACATTCTAACAAGTTGTGACCTGAGTTCTTTGCAGCAGCAGAATTGCTATTTTTCCATACTCAAGAAACAAGTGAAAGTGAAGAGATTCCATTTTCCAAAGGTTGTGTTAAGTCAAAAAAGGGTTGCCTTGAGTCCAAAAAGAGTTGAGAACATTGCTTTAGTCATATAACTTAGAGGTGGTCACAAGTGGTTGTCCAGTAGGTGAAATAGGATTCTGCCCCAAGTCTCTTAGAAACTGCACATTAAAAATTGGGTCTATTGCTAGTAGAGTTGCTGATCCTGATGAATTAATGGGTTTGAGATTTTTCTGCATAGCACCATCCCTTTATTTCCTTACTTAATGATCTATTTTAGGATTTTATACTGCCTGCTATTTCAACAGCAGTTGAGGGAAAAAGATAGTGGAATGTTCTTTATCTTGTGCTCTGCACAGGACTTAGATTACAATATGTTAATTATGAACATTTCTGGGAACTAATTCAAAGTAATGCCTGGAGTATTGTAATCTGCTGTACATAAGGTAGAACAGGTCATTCTCATTAAAGTTAGGATTTATGCACCCAGCTCTCTGATATTTTCAGTCTATAACAGGAATTCCTTCAAGACGCATTGATATTGTGACTTTTGTAACTTACTGCAGCAATGAGAAAAACCTCTTTATATTAGAGAATTTCATCAGTGTCCTCCTGGTATTATGCAACTTATTTGTTTTTCTATAGATGCTGGAACATAAAGCTGAATGCAGCTATTCAGTACATACACCTGTGTCCAATAATGTTTCCCCAGCAATTTCTTTAGTTGGTAAATTGCTTTCCTTTTTTTTTATCCAACATGAAGACATAGTATGCAATCTACATCACCTTTTTTATTTTAAAGTCACCCTGCTGTGCAGTCTTAAGTTATTTAGCACCTGTAGTCCTTAGATACTTACTCTTCTCAGTGACTTCTCTTTATATCTTTTTGTGAATGTTTATATTTAGGAATGTTAGGCATATGAGAAAGTTGAAGAAGGAGAACAAAGAAAAAGGAAGTAGGATTGCTATGCTATGAAGAAGGGGCAAAGCATCAGTTTTCAGTAAACAGGTTCACCTGAGGCAGAAAGGTTACTGAATATGAGTAAATGGAAATGGAAATGACCATTTCTGAGGTGGAAGCAAAATTCAATGCGTTTAAAATGCTTCATTTAAAACAATGTACTAATCTCCATTTCAAAATTCTGAAAGAATAGGAACTTGAAACTATATATCTAGCAAAGATAATTTTCAGAAGTCTACCAAATTAGATCAGATACTAGGAATAGCAAATGTAGTGTTCATGTTTACGAAATGAAAAAGGTGATCCAAGCAAGTATAAGTACATTGATCCTTCATAGTAGGGAAAGCTTTTGAGCAATTTTTGAGCAAAAGAATACTTAAAAACATGGAAGCAAGTGAAAAATGATACAAAGTACAGCACAGGTTTAACAAAGGTGGATCATGCCTCAAAACTGATATTTCTCTTTCAATTAGATAACTAATTTTTTAGATGACAGAAAGGCAGTAGCTCTAATTGATCTTCATTTCAGGAGAGTATTTGACATGCAGCCACATGGGAATTATTAAATACAGAATTTAGCATTACTACAACTGCTAGTAATTAGAATTAATATAATAACTCAAAGTGGATAAGAAACTGGCGTAAGGGGGAGATGATGAGTTGCGGTGAAAGGAAGGAACACTGCAATTTCTGAAGGATGAGTCTTGGGATCAGTTTTTTTTCTAAAAAGCTTGGAGTCATAATATTCCAGAGGAATTCTAGAATTAAAAAATCCATAAATTTACAGATGACACCAAGCTGGGTGGACTTGTAGGCACTCTGCAGGGCAGGACAGGACTAAAATTCAGAATGACCTGGATAAACTGGAAAAATGGTCTGCAATCAATCAGATCAGATTCAACAAGGACAAGTGTGAAGTCCTGAACTAAGAATGGAATATTAGCATGCACAAATTCAGACTGGGGAATGACTGGCTAGGTGGCAATACTGCAGAGAAAGACCTGGGTGTTACAGTAGACCATGAGCTGAATACGAGTCAAGAGTGTACACTTGTTGCAAAAATAGCCAACAATATGCTAGGTTGTGTTAATAAGAGTGTTACTTGCAGATTAAGGGACGTGATTTTCCAATTTATTCAGCACTGTTGAGGCTTTACCTGTAGTAGTGTGTCCAGTTACGGTCTCCACACTTCAAGAAAGATGTGGACAGCTTGGAGAGGGTCCAGAGGAAAGCAAAAAAAAAAAATCATTAGAGGCCTGGAAAGCATGATTTATGAGGAAAGGCAGAAAGAACTAGGTTAGTTCTTCAGTCCGGAGAATGGATGACTGAGGTGGGATTTGATAACAGTTTTCTAATACCTGGAGGAGAAGACTGAAATAAACCTTTGTCTGTGGCTATAAGATACAGGACTCAGAATGATGGTCTTAAACTTCAGCAGAGTGAATTTAAGTTGGAGATGCAGATGAGCCTTCTGACTATGAAGGGATTTTTTTTATCCGTATGAGAAAAACATTACACCAGAGTCATTTTTCACACTTGACAGAACTGAGCTAGGATCGAGATGGGTTGTTGAGGGCATTGAGGCTTCCAGGACAATGGAAGATACAGCATTGTGTAACTATGTGGTTTGTGATCTGGGTGGGGGGTGCCACATTCACAAGTAGTGCTTGATGTCAAGCCCATTTGATGCATATTATGGCAGAAGTGACCATAGTTGGATCGTAGTCTACTAAGGTGGACCCAGGAGAGTCCATCCAAATTGAAGCTGGATGGTCTCATAGAGGGGTTTGGGATGAATGTTTGAGTCAGTAGTTCTCAAAGGCTCATCGTTCTTCCCATAGTTGTGCAGCCCAGTCATTTGAAGAACCTTTGGAAATAGAGTGCATGTGGTTCGTGTGGGCAATGAGGGGTTTCCTAGTTCAGAGGTGCTGCCCACCTGCAGGGTCTGATGATATGCTGGTATAGGTAGTGATTCTAGCCTAGTTCAACACAGTAAAGGAGGTGGAGGCATTGCTGCTCATGGCAGATGTCTTGGGGAGCGATACCGTTAATGAGTGGAAGCTCTGATGTAGGGGTAGAGTGGATGCAGTCAGATGTAAGTTGCATGCTATTGTTAAGTGCCCTGTCAACTTTGTAAGTATGGGCACTTCTGCACTGCACTGGGGCACAGTATTCAGCTGTTGAGTATGCCAGTGGATGTCCAAAATACAGTAGGCTTAAGTCCCCATCTGAAGCCAGCTAGTTGATGGAGCTGGTTGTTGTGAGCTTGTACTTTGGCTGCCAGTTGGGTGAGATGCATCTTGTAGGTGAGGGTGTGGTCTGGGGTGACTCCAAACTATGAAGGTGATCCAGAATGAGAAAAGGCGAACTTTGTGTTTCATTGTAGTAATTTTAGTAGGCTTTTATCTTTGTTAACTGTAGGTTAGTCTATGTTAGCATAAGTCAGGCTAAGGGAAGTAGTGTAAAAGGAACTGAGTCAGAGGTGGGAGAGACTTCTAGAAAAGTCTAGCCAGTCTTAGGACACAAATCTGGATTAGGGGTTTGGATTAGGCTAGAATGCACTAATCAATAGGATGATATAAGAACATCTCCTTTCTGACCATGTTTGTTTAAGTTTCTACTAAGTAATGTTATAAGCCTTTGTTTAAGAAAGGGGATAAAAAGGGGCTCAATTCCCTGAGATGGGTTCTTCTGGCATCTTCTGTTGAGGTTTCCATATGCAGACTTAATAAATATCCAACCCTTTTTATAACTTTGCCTGCAAATGTGGGTAAGATCTCCTTATCAGGCTGGCCAACTGTTAGGAATTCTTAGAATTTTAAAGGTGTATATACAAGTTGAAAGACTGCTTATTTCTGCTTGGATCATAAAATTATATCTAGATATGCATTGCATTATCCTTTATTTTCTAGAAATAATCATAACGAGAAATTCTAATAAAGTTTGCTTCTGCATTTACTTAATAGAAGGACTAATTTTGCATGAAAACAGAGGCTGTCAAAAGAAAGGTTCAGTACCCTAAATCTATTCCAGGGGTCAAAACTCAAAAGGTTTTGGAATTTTCATCATAGGAATTTTCAAGAGCAAGTTAAAAGGATACTTGGCTGGGATGGCTTAGTCAGGGACAATCCTGTCTTGAGCAAGGGTTTAAACTAGATGGCCTCATAAGTTCCTTTGTAGCCATACTTTCCTATGAGCATTGGTAGAAAGGAATGGAATGAAATAATACAAATTAGAAAGTCATGCACTTAGGGACTAAAAAATGGGAATTTCTACTATAAGCTTAAGAGATTATCACTTAAAAACAAAAGGGCTAGGGACAGACATTACACACAAACTGGGTTAAGTGATCAGAAACTGGTTTAAATCTGTAACAGAACAGAACAGACATTCAGTGCACATAAACCAGTTTGAAAATGGCTGAAACCAGTTTGAGATAAACCTGGTTGAATGTAGTATCAGACTTAACTCTTTTGTGTCAAACCAGTTTATGCAATGTCTGTCCCAGACCCCTTGCTGGTTTAAGTTAAATCAGATTCTCCCAGCATGCTTTCTGGGCTGCGTGGGGCTCTCTGCTTCACAGCAGGGCTGGTCCATCCCCTCTGCTCCCTGGTTGCAGCTCTGGCAGAGACATGCAGGCACAGTAGGGTCTGCTGGCTTCCCTGTGCCCCTCTACCTCCTTTCCTCCCCACCACTCACTGCTTAAGCAGGGATCCCTTCCTCCTCTCTCCCACAGCATGCACCAGCCACCATGTGGTATTCTAGCTAATACTATGTAAGGTAGATAGGTCTGCTTAGGGCTTTTTTGAGGTAATCAACAGTTCAGGTGGTAATGTCCCTGACTTACTTCCTCTGGAAAAAGCTGTTTAAGAAGAGCTTGAACTAATGAGCGAGGCTTTGTTTTGTGATGGGTTGCTAAATGCTGATAACAGAGCTGATATGTGCTCTGTTATCAAGTGGGGTGGGGGGAAACCTTTCCCTAATCACAGCGACCTGCCGGGCCTGGCCACACCCCCCTCAGCTTAGTTCTGTTGAAGGGAATGAAGGGCTGCTCTAGCTCCCCCCCAGCTTCTAGCCTGAGCCACTGCAGGCATGTGCCTACATTTTTGGAATGAAAAAGGAATGTCTATTCACCTCCAAATCAGTTCAAACCTTGCAGGTTAGATTAACTTGCAAAGATTGAATTCAATTCAGTCTCAGGTTTTTTGAATGTCTGTCCCTAACCCAGAGGACTAAAGGATGTATATGTTTTTTATTGCACATGGAAAGACTACAGTCAACCTATGTACCAATGCAACCTCTGAAAAAACGTAAATTACATTCCTAGGATACATGAGGCAGAATTTCCTGAAGAGATAAGGCCTTGAGATGTCACCTGGAATACTTCATATAATGCTGCTCATCCATGCTCAAGAAAGAATAACTGGAAACAAATGCAGGGACAGTATGAGGATGACCAAGGTAATGGAAAAACTTTAATGTGAGAATATAGTAAAAGAGTTTGGTTTGCTCAGCTTAATAAAATGAAGGCTGAGAGGGGATCTGACTGCCTCCTGGAAATACATCAAGAAAGAAGAAGAGCTGTTTAAAATGAAGGACAAAGTTGGTAACCAAAGAGGATAGGCAAATATATGAGGTTAAAGAATAAAATTTGATTGTAAATACAAATATGTTTCTAACCATCACCATCTCTTAGACCCTTCAGTTCTGGAAACAGCTTTTCGATATGAATAATGGGAACAAGAAACCAAAATAACTGTAGAATCTTAATAAATTGATCGCAGGGGTTCTCTTCCAGCCCTTCATTCCAATTTGATCCTATAAAGGACATTTTAACATTTAAATCAAGAAGATTGTTTTAGCAATATTTTAGTTGTCAAGAGAATGGAAACTTCTTCCCTTTATATTATTGTTATATCCAGAAATGCTACTGGGTTGTATGCTAGTTAATTGTCACTCAATTCCTTTAACAAAATTGGTCATAAAAAAAGCTTTGTTATTTTCATTAGGAAGCAATCTCTAATTTGGGTTTCTTTGCCTTTTCAGTTATTAGTTCATGACTCATTTCTTCTCTTTGGCTACTGAAATTGAATTCAAAGAACAATTTATGCAACAGATTTACTGCTCATACCTATCAATTTGCTCTCTCCAACTGAAATAATAGTGTTCTGTCACATCTACCGGTATACCAATGGATTTATCTGGTACAAGAATTACTTTGTCAAAGCTTAGGATCTAGTAAACAATTTAGAATCAAAGGTAATGTTCTGTGCCATTCACCCTCCAAACAAGAGAGCAGAAGAAATGTCTTTAGTCCTTAGAAAAGTTAATATTTTTAAAGCTTGTAAATAAAAAAATGAAATTTGAAAGTCTACTGATACCATGATATAGCTTGTTATCCAGAATAAACTAGTGAAACTAGAGCTATCCACATAATATTTTAATAGCAAATGCCCAGTGTGAGGTCTTTGAAATTAAAATGAAATTGCCATTTCAAAAATTCTTGTGTAATGATTATAGCAGACAAGATATTCCAAGGGCAATTTTTCAAAACGTCTGTCTTTCAGTACCACAAGTCTTTCAGTTGGAAGTTAAGTGCCCATAAATTAGGGGCAAAAAGGAAAAGGAATTCAGATAACATCCAGACATTGAAAGATCTATATCTCCTTTCCTGACACATTGTGTCAACTTTGCCATCTCCTCTATCAGCTTCAGGTAGTCATTTGTCTCTCTGCCTTCTTTTAATTCCTATATATTTCACAAACTAACAATAGTTCAAAAAATCTGAACTTCTTTTGCAAAACATTTCAGCTTACTTTATTAGCTGGTATGGAAGGATGTACACAAACCAGTGGTGCATATCTACCCTGCCTTCTGCTTGATTTCAGGCTAACTTCTTATTCAGAGCCCGGCCAAAAGTCCATTAAAATCAATTGAAAGGGTCCCATTGAATTCAATAGGCTTTTGATCTTGTGTTCTGTTGGTTCCTAGTTACTTTCTAACTGCTGTACTACAAAGAGCAGAAAAAAAATGTTCAGACCCGTTAACAGAGATCTCTTGAAGCTCAAATGGTAAAGGTCTGTGACTGAAGGGAAGTAGTCCTTGTCTCTGCTCTGAAGTCATTTGTCTGACTTATAATGTAATTGTACCCAGATCCATGGGCCATATTCCACTGTAATTTCAGTTTTCATGTCAGTGAATTTTAATTCAAATTCATGATCTTAAATGCAACACTGTGGCCACATCTACACGAGATGCACACCCAAGTTCTAAATGACTATGCAGTAACTGGCATTACTGTACAATAGTATCTCCACATGGCGTTGTGGTGATGCTGATTGCACAGTAGCTCATTACTACTGCACAGTAGCTTGTTACAGCTAATGTGCAGTCGCATCTATTATGGACCATTAAGGTTAGTACCTGTGGGTGCATCTACCCAAAATGCTGACTGTGCAGTAGCTTATTACTACTGTGCAGTAGTGTTGCATGGCAGGAAGTGTGACATGATGCTACTGTGCTGTAGTAACAAGCAACTGCACAGTCAGTGTCACCTAAAAGGCGTTCAGCACTTGTTTCTACAAGTACTTAATGACTGCACAGTCAGAATCTCATGTATCTGTAATTACAGATACTAAACTTAATGCACTATAATTATGATGCATTAATCAATGTATACACACGCCCTCTGTGACCTAAAGGAAACCTCAACCTAGCCTGCAGCCTACCCACATGGCTGTACACTTTCAGCACCTACCTACGTACCCTAGCCAGCTCCTTGGCCTCCTGACACCACCACCTAGAAGCTAGGGCTGACCCCCTTTGCCCCCTGCTAGCCTGGACCTGCTAGCTCCACCCCTCTCCCATCCTACAGATAGCACTGGGCATGGCTGAACTGCATCAGTCCAGCCCTGATTACATGCAGGGACAAACAGAAGTTTATGAAGGCATTTTGAGGTGCCTTCATCTGAACTCTCACTAAATGAGGGGTAATTTGTCATGTGATCAGGCATGTCTGTCCAGGCATGGCTGTAGAATTCTTTCCAGGGGCTGATCATATTACAAGTTCCCTTAAAGACAGTAAAATAAGAGATCCTTAAAGACAGTAAAATAAGAGATCCGTCTATATGTGGGACAAGACAAGGGCCTCTTTAGCAGAGACTTTAATGGATTTGTTGACCTATCGGCAAATATGAGGTGGTCCACATCAAGGAGTCAGGAGGGAAGCTAAATGAGTACAATAAGGGAGAGGGGAGTGTCAACAAGCAGTGTCAGCTCATAGGGGACAGGATAGAGAAAAAAAGCCAGTAGAGCAATTTAGGGACTCAGAAAGTAGGAAGATTGGAAAAAGAATAGGAAAGAAATCTTTTCGGGTGCTCTGAGCTGTGTGGGCCGAAATGGTGACAGAAGACCTACTTCACCATTGGAAAGGGGTGTTAGAGCCTCAGGCTGTGTGGCCTTTTCTCCAATAAATTCCCTCATTGAAGCAGAGCTATCCGTTTGCTTTTTGGAACTTGTTCTCCCCAATACAAGGTAAAAGTCCTTCTTTTAGAAGCAGAACTAAAAGGTAGCTCCTTGAATTGGGACTCCTAAGTCCCTTTCATTCGTAGTGCTAGCCAGCGTATCACTGCCGAGCCTATAAGCATGCTGCAGGTTTTTCTTCCTAAGGTAGAGAACCTTGCATTTTTTGGTGTTAAACACCATCAGGTTATCGTCCACCCATTGCATGAGCCTGTCAAAATCTGCTTGGATCACCCTCCTGTCCTCAGATGTGGATGCTTTACCCCAAAGTGTGGTGTCATCAATGAACTTGGCCAGTCCACTTCTGATACCAATGTCCACATTGTTAATGAAGATGTTAAATTATATAGGACAGAGCCTTGGGGGACCCCACTGGTCACAGCCCACCACAACAATTAAAGTCCATCAACCATCACCCTCTGGGTCCTACCATGGAGCCAAATTCCCAGCCAGTGAATCGTGGTGAGGCCGGGGCCACAGTTAGCCAGTTTGGTAAGAGATGATCATGGGATACTAGACTGAAGGCTTTTTTAAAGTCAAGATTTCATAGACATTATTTCATAGACATTAGGGCTGGAAGGGACCTCACAAGATTATTGAGTCCAGCCCCCAAAGATATATGACATCAATCTTTTCTCCCTTGTCCAGGTGATAGGTCACTTAGTCATAGGAGGAAATAAGATTGGTCAAGCAAGATCTACCTGCAACAAACCCATGCTGGCTATCCCTCACGATGTTGCCATTGGCCAGTCTGTTAAGAATGGCCTCTTTGATAATCTTTTCTAAGACCTTCCCTGGGATAGAGGTCAGGTTGATGGGCCTATAGTTTGCTGGATCCACTTTCCTCCATTTCTTGAAGATAGGCACCACACTGGCCATCTTCCAATCTTCAGGCACTTCACCTGACCACCAGGAGTTCTTGAAGATCCATGCCAGGGGCTGAGCTATGATGCTAGCCAGCTTCTTGAGTACCCTGGGGTGTAAACTGTCAGGGTCAGCTGACTTGAAGGTATCCAGCCTCTCAAGATGCTCCTTCACGTGGTCAGCATTGATGGAGGGTAAGGAATCTCCCTTACCTGGGCCTCCCTGTCCCATAATGGGCAGGGGCATCCCATAAGCCTGGTGAAAGACCAACGCAAATTACCCATTTAGCAAGTTGGCTTTTTCATGGGCATTGGTTGTCAGTTGTCCCATCTGGTTAAGCCAGGGGTCCAACGTTGCCCTTGCTTTTCCTCTGGCTCCCCACATATCTAAAAAAGGACTTTTTATTGTCCTTGATATTTGTAGTTAATTGGAGTTCTGTCGCAGCCTTGGCTTTCCTGGTTCGCTCCCTGCAGGTCCGGACCATTGCAGAGTATTCCGCCTTGGAGGTAGATCCAATCCTCCATCCTTTGTAGGTCTTTCTTATTAGATGCAGGAGTTCTGCTAGTTCCCTGAAGAGCCAAGGGGCCTGCCTTTCCTCTGAGATGGGACTTCTGTATTGCTGACTGACTTGCCAGCTTTACAGTGGACAGTGAAGGTGATCAGCTCGTGGTCACTTTCTCCCAGCTTCCCTTTGATTGTTAGGTCACTGATTAAGTCATCCCCCATTGCCAGAACCAGGTCAAGCAGCACTTTACCTCTCATTGGCCTGTAGACTTCTTGTGTCAGATAGAGATCATCCATGCGTGAGAGAAAGCTTTGCAATCATTTGGATTTGGCCAAGCGCTCTTCCCATGAGATGTCTGGGTAGTTGAAGTCTTCCATGACAACCATGCATCAGGAGTGCGCAGCCTCAGCCAATTCCCTGGTGAACTCCTGGTCAAGCTCTTGATCCTGGGCAGGAGGTCTGTAGTAGACTCCCACCATTTTGTCCCCTGTGCCGTGTTCCCCATGGATTTTAACCCAGAGGGTATCCAGTCATCCACCCTGGGTGCCAACGTTGGCTTGCAGGGACACGTAGCTTTCCTTGACATAGAGAGCTACACCTCTGCCCCTTTTGTCCACTTGATCCCTCCTGTACAGGGTATAGCAGTCTATACCTGTGGCCCAGTCATAGGTGGAGTCCCACCAGGTCTGTTATCCCTATGACATCAGAGTTATTTGCATTAAGCAGGAGGACAAGTTCCTCTTGTTTATTCCCCAAACTCCTGGCACCTGTGTACAGGAAGGCCCTTGCCTTGCCTACAGCTCACTGCAGGGCTGGGGCAGGGGTGGGCTCCCTTAAGTGCCTTGGCCTGCTGGCTTAGCAAGTGTTGCTCAGTGGCCAGCAGTGGCAGTAGTCCCCCCATCCCTCAGTGGGCTTAACAGGCAATAAGGCTCCCTAGTTAATCAATATGAAGAGTTTGGCAGCTCCAAAGGACAGAGTAGAGGGTCTTAATGCTGAGCATGGAGACATTTAGAGCTAGACAATGGGAAACATTACATCAAGGTTTGTGTTTGAACTCATAAGCCTCTCTGGAGCTCAGGCACTTGACTCAGGACTACGCAAGACCTCTTCATCCTCATGGGGTCCAGAGTTCTGAACCATTTGCCTAGACACCTATGGGTGCAGGGCTTTGGTGGTTCTGGTGCATGTCCACACTTTTCATGTATGATAATGTCGGAGTGTTTTTATTTTCAAATGGAGCAGGGACACTCTGGATCCCTTTTCTTCATCATAAACAACAAAATTCTGCCTAAGCCCATTTAGGTTCCTAAAACAATATCCTAGTTGGCTCCATGTGTATCTAAACCTAAATTATTTCACTACTGTCATTGGGTGTGCTGTGGAGTTACCTAGTTAGGTCCACAGTAAATGTCTCCTCACAGGCACCAGCATGTATAGATGTACCCATTGTGAGCTAACTGTGGTTTCATCGATTAAGGGAAACATGTTCCTTCCTGGGGAGGAGCATTTTTCCATTAATGAATGGACAAAATTCACAATTAATGGATAAAACCACAGTGTCCCTCCCCAGGAATTTAATAGAGCCTTATCACATCTATCGGTAACCAACACTTCCCAAATCAACAAGGACATCACTATGTCACCACTGGATAGGCTCAATCTGGAAAAACCCTTCTGGAAATACACCAAGGAGCTCTATGATGGTAACAAGAGCACCAAAGAACAATGGAGAGAAGCTTGGGCAAATACCAACTTGCCACAGAAATACATCGTCAGTGACCCTACAATTTCCCAGCCAGAATCTGACCTACTGAGAAATACTTGGCCCTACCTGAATGGCATCTGGACACTTTGTGGTAAGTGTGGACACCTACTTCATAAGTGGAGAATCAAGGAGAGTTTGGGTTGTGATTGTGGTGTGATTTTTCAGACGGTGCAACAAATTATGAGTGATTGCCCAATTAGATCATTTAATGACAGTCTAAAATCAGCCCCTATAACTTCCCCTGAAGCAGTTGAATGGTTAGGAAAATTAGAAATTAATCTATGAATGTATTAATCCTAAAATGTGATATGAAAGAAGAAGACCACCTCCATCATTCAAGAGCTTAAAGGAGAGTTGCCAAACTGTGTAGCCTGGGTGACTTCTGGCAGGACAAGGGAACCTAGCTGTAGCCACCCTTGTAGTTTCAAGGGCACCAAATTAATCTGAATCACTTTTTAGGATTTAGGCCTCTAAATCCTGAGTCTATTTTATATACTTATGGAGGTAATTTTAGTCTAGCCTCTATTTTCCAAATTGGTTTTATCTTCTAACCTTCTGTTGCTTAATTTCAATTTTGATAATGATTTTGATGGTGCACACTTAGCAAATTTGTGAATGACACAAGTTTGATGGAACTGTAGACACTTCAGAGGGCAGAGTAGGGTTCTAAAATAGCCTGGATAGACTCAGAAATGGTCTGCAATCAATCATGAGATTCAACAAGGACAAGTGGAAAGTCCTGCACTTGGGATGGTATAACTGCATCTGCAAATACAAAATGGGGACCTACTGGGTAGATGGCAGTATTGCAGAGAAGGACTCAAGAGTTATGATGGAACATAAGCTAAATATGAACCAACAGTGTGCTTTTGCTGGAAAAAAAAGGTAACAGAGTATCTGGTAATATTAACAGGAATCTCTCTTGCAAATTGAGGGAAATAATTCCTTCTCTCTATTCAGCACTAGTGAGGCCTCATCTGGAGTATTGTGTCCAGTTCCTGGCCCCCCACTTCATCATTTCATAGTTTGTAGGGTCAGAAGGGACCTGAGCAGATCATCAGGTCCAACCCCCTGCCATGGCAGGAAAGAGTACTGGGGTCAAATGACCCCAGCAAGGTGTTCATCTAGCCTCCTCTTAAAGACCCCCAGGGTAGGAATCAGCACCACTTTTCTTGGCAGTTGGTTCCAGATTCTAGCTTCCCTGACGGTGAAGTAGCACCTCCTAATATCTAGCTTAAATCTACCCTCTGCTAGCTTGTGACCATTATTTCTTGGCACTTCTGGGAGTGCTCGGGGGAAACGGGGACTCCCTCAATACCTGCTGGTCCCGCCTGACTAGTTTGTACACAGCTACTAGATACCCCCCTCAGCCTTCTCTTGTGAAGGCTGAACATGTTCAGGTCCCTTAGCCTTTCCTCGTAGGGCCTGCCCTGCTGCCCCCTGATCATGTGAGTGGCCCTCCTCTGGACCCTCTCCATGTTGTCCACATCCCTCCTGAAGTGCAGTGCCCAGAACTGGATGCAGTACTCCAACTGTGGCCTGACCAGTGTTGTATAGAGGGGGAGGATCACATCCTTGGACCTGCTTGAGATGCATCATGACAAGATGTGGTTGGTCTTCCTGACTGCATCCCCACACTGTCGGCCCATGTTCATTTTGACTTCAAGAAGGATGAAGAAATTTGGGAAGAGTCCAGCTCATGGCAACGACAATGATAATGGGACTGGGAAACAAGTCTTATGAGGAAAGCCTGAAAGAACTCGGGTTTATTTAACCTAGAGAAGAGAAGACTGAGGGGTGATTTCATAAATGTCTTCACATACCTGAAGGGTAATAATAGGGAGGATAGAAATGATCATTTCTCTGTGACTATAGGCTACAGGACTAGGAGCAACACTCTTAAGCTACAGCAGGGGAAATTTGGCCTGGAGATTAGGAGAAACTTTCTGACTATGAGGGTGGTCATGCATTGGAACGGGCTACCTAGATAAGTTGTGGAATATCCATGCTTGGAAACTTTAAAAAGCAGGACAAACAGGCACTAGACATATTAACATCCCATGGGTTAGTCAAGAAACTATGCAGTGGGGGGCAGGCAGCTCAAGGCAGAATCATCAACATGGCTAAAGGCAGGACTAGATGACCTTATGAGGATCTTTCCAACTCCACTTTCCTATGATCCTGTGATCTCATGTGTAGAACTTACACTAGTACCATTTACACTGGCTACATAAAAGTAAATATAGGATTATTCAGTGATATTTATGTCATTTACTTGGACTTTAGGAAGGCCCTTGACTCAGTGTCTCATGAGGCTCTCAAGGTAAAACTAGGGGTAATGAGCTCAACAACTCAATGGTCAGATGAGTGGAAAACAGACTGCAGGGTCAGACCCAGAGAGTATTAATAGTTGGATCTGTGTCATAGTGCTTAGGCTCAGAAAGGACCTAAACAGATCATCAGGTCTGACCTCCTACCTGGGCAGGAATGAGTGCGGGGTCATAACACCCCAGCCAAATATCTGTCCAGCCTCCTCTTGAAGTCCCCGTAGGTAGGAGAGGGCACCACCTCCCTTGGGTGTCGACTTGGCAGAAGGTAGCCAGTGGGGTCCCCCAGGGTTTGGTACTTGGACCAGTGCTTTTCAACATCTTCATCAATGATCTGAATGTGGGGGTGAAAAGCACACTGGCAAAGTCTGCTGATGACACTAAGCCATGGGGAAGTGTGGCCATGCCTCAAGGTAGGCTGATGATCCAGGTGGACCCAGACAGATTAGTTAGATGAGTGGACCAGAACCAGATGCTGTTCAACACTGAAAAGCATAATGTGCTCCATGGGGGGTGGAAAAATCTGCAAGAAACTTACAGGCTCAGTGGTGCTACGCTACCTAGCACCATGTCCAAAAGGGACCTGGGGGTCATCATTGACCATAAAATGAATATGAGTCACCAGCGTGCTGCTACATTTAACAGAGCAAACAATACACTGGCATGCATCAACTGGTGCATCTCAAGAAAAACTAAGGAAGTTTTTCTACTGCTCTACTTGGCATTAGTGAGGATGCAGCTGGAGTACTGTGTCCAGTTCTGGACACCACACTTCAAGAAGGATGTGGAGAAGCTTGAGAGAGTCCAGAGAAGAGCCACACATATGATCAGAGGCCTGAAGACCAAGCTATACAAGGAAAGGCTGACAGATATGGGACTGTTCAGCCTACAAGAGAGAAGACTTTGGTGGAATTTGGTGGCAGCTTACAAATATATTAGGGGTGAGCATCAGGGGCTAGGCGAACAACTATTCACCAAAGCGACCCAGCAGAAAACCAGGAGCAATGGTTATAAACTCCTACAAGAAGGTTTCAGATTGGATAGAAGGAAAAACTTCATGGTTTGTGTGACCAAACTCTGGAATAGACTCCCAGTGGGGGTGGTGCAGGCACCTACCCCAGAGATCTTCAAAAGGAAACTGGATGCACACCTTGCTGGGGTTATTTGACCCCAGCAGTCTTTTCTACCCAGAGCAGGGTGGTAGGACCTGATGATCTCATGAGGTCCCTTCCAGCCCTAAACTTCTGTGAACTCTAATAGTACTGAGCACGGGGCCTTCATCTGCTAGAAACTGGTGCTGATGGTGAGAGCAGCAGGAACAGTGGAAAGTCTTTATTAAACAGTGAATCTATGAATTTCAATACATTTAAAAAAGGAGTTTGACATAACTGCCTCCGCCTCCTTTCCCCCCCCGTTGTATACAGACTTAAGCTAAGTCATGGAAATAGCTTTTTCAAAGTTACACCGTGTCCTATGTGTAACAGGGTGCTCAGTTAGCCAGCAGAGGAATAGACAACACAGGGTGCTCTGTTAGTCCCGGAGACATAGGCAGCAAGCAGGCAGCCTGCAGTTGACTATCATCTCAATCAGGCAATGTTGCCTCATTGGGGAACAGGGCCCAGTTGCTATATAATGGCTGGGCCCTGAACAACAAGGCAGCAGTTTTCTGCCAGCAGCCAGAGAGGCACCACCAGCCCAGCTACTGCTCAGTACAACTCATAGGTAAGAGAGGAGCTACTGGGGAAGGCAGGCAGCTCCTTGTCCTAGGTACAACAGAAAACTGCACCTGTTGGGGAAGGGTAGCCTGGTGGAATTCCGTGTGGTGGGGGAGTGCACGAGAAGTGCCAGGCCAGTTACCTCCCTAGTGAAAGGCAGGTATGGGATGCTTTTTAACACTAGCCCCCACATCCCTAGTGGATAGTTGGTCATTGCAGGGGGAGCCCAGGCTTACTGCAAGTACTGAGGTAAGGCCCAGGCCTGGAGGAGGGACCTGTGGCAGTTCCCAGACTTGCAGTGAAGTCTGAGGATGCATTAGGGAGTTGGGAGTTAGTTTCTGGGGTGGGGAACAGAGGGGCTTGGAGCCTGAGGCTTATAGGCCCAGAGATAGGGCTTGGAGCCCAGGGTGGGGCTTAGGGTTTTTGAGTGTATATTAGAAGCAGAGAGGCTGGATGTGAGGCAGAGTATTTTAAGGCCAGATGTATGTGCCAGACTGAAGGCTGGGAGTTGGAGGCTGGGCAAGGCCCCACAGAAGCAGCGGGGCTGGGTGAGGCCCCCTAAGCTATAAGCCGAGTGTCAGGCTAAACAAGCTGGAGGCCAAGTGCTAGGCTGAGCAGGCGTGGGCTGGGTGTTAGACTATGGAACATCTTCAAGGCTTGGAACATGATAAGGAAAAGTTGGAATCATTTATATAGGTCCTTGTCATCAGGACAGGTAAAGGACAGCCTCCCACCTGATGAACATCCTTCAGTCAAGAACATCAAGGTGTGGTAGGCAAGATAGTTGGGTAGTTTGCCCAGAAGCAAGTAAGCAGGCCTACACTGAGACCAGACCCGGGATGCCCACTTGCTTCAAGTGGCAGACCCAAAAGTCAGTTAGTTCTCTTTTATCATGAGCCAGAATATTTATAAAGTCACCATGCACTGTATTTCATAAGGGGACTTTCACACTATTTCAGTGAAAATAATTAAGTTATTTGCCCAAACTCACCCTTAAATGATGACTGTAACCTTGTCCTGGGAAGCTTTTCCCCTGGTCTATCAGTATGAATCCAATGAAAATTTGTTTTTTCACTTGAAATCTGTTCTGAAAAAAAATAGGAAAGAAGATTGGAATGCAAGAAAATGGAAACAAGACAAAGAATTTTGGGATTAGTTATGGTAAGAGATGAGGCAAAGGAGATCAAAATTGAAAGAGAGGAAGATCCACGAGGCCAATACCTGTTCTTCAAACATATTTCTAGACCTATCTGGCAATCTCCTGTTAGTCTCAAATGAATATCAAACATGGATTGAAAAATATGTGTGTTAGAAATGGCAGGAGCAGTAGGAGTAAAGAGACCAGTCACCAAGGAGCAAAATTTGGGGCACAATCCTAGATACTCCAAAGACCCCTGGAACTGAAAGTAGTATACATCACTTCTTTTTCTGGTTAGTGTACCTGCTTTAGGCATCTGTCTTAGATGTAATAATTCTGTCTGTATCAAATGAAACTGATATGATGTGCTACAGTGTAACTGTTAAGTCTGCATGCTCCTGCATAAAACCTTTGCTACTTTAAACTGTTTCATTTTAGATTAAAGTTGCAGTGATTTTTAGCTAATTTGTAGCACTACAGGGACATGTGCCCAATGTTGAATAAACCAGACGGGTTTTCTGTGTCTTCCCAGCACAAGGAATGGGAAACTGTCAAATACTGATCCACGATGAAGTTTTCAAAATCGGGACAAGAGACTTTTCCATAGTGTCCTTAGTAACCCCCAAGATACAGCCCAGGAATGCCCCAGAAAATTTGGATTGGCTTTTTAATCTATGAGGTCTACTAGGTTCAGAACAGGGCAGCAATAGCTTTTGAAGTTTTATGAGGTATCTGAGATGCTGTACTAGTTTTCCAGGGCGGAATAAAAAATAGTGTTAATAGCAAGAGGAAGAAAATTATATGTCCTAGAAAGTCAGTCAAATATCATTTATATAAATTCACCATTGCTGTATTATTTTTACCATATACAGTTAGTGGATGTTAATATATTTGTAGCAGCATTTAAAAAATGGACCCACCTGAAAGAAAGGAGAGGGCTGCCTGGCAGAGAAACAGAGTTTATCCCAGCGGGGACACTGTAGGCTCTGAGGGCAAGTGAAGCTGCTTTGAAGGCAACCGTGTTGGAAGTGGGAGGGGTGATGTAACCCCAGCAAAGTTTTGAAAGAGAGCCATTAGCAAAAGCCCGGGAAGGGCTCTAGGCCGGGATTGGCTGAGAGGCTTGGATAAAAGGGGGGAGCAGTTTTCGCGCGGGAGAGAACAAGAGAGAGAAAGAGGGGCTGAGGGACAGGCTGGAGACTGGAGACTGGAGACTGAGTCTCAACACAGCAGTTCCTCGGAGAGCCCCTAGGAGTGCCCTGAGGAGCAGCAGAAAAGGCTGCCATGGGAGAGATGCATACCAGTTCCTCTCTCCAGCCCGGGAGCTGCAGGGGGCAGGGTCAGAGAGGGGCTGTTTGTGTGGAGACTCCAAGCCAGGAGAGACCTGCCTGCAGCCTGGTGAACGGCTGGGTGAGCACAACAGAACCCGGAGGCGGGGGAGGAGGGGACTGCCAGAGTCTGCCCTGTTTTCCCTGGGGGATGAGGGGCTCCAGGGGCAGGAAAAGCCCAAGGAGGGGCTGCATTTGCCAGGCTGCAAGGCAGGAGAGTTGCTACAGCCTGCAGCTCAGATACTGCCCCCTGCTGAGCTGGGGAAGGGGGTGAAAGGCAGGGGAAGGCTGTCTTTGCAGGGACTGCAGAGGAGGAGCCACTGCCTGATGCCCGGAGACCCCAGGAGCATGGAGATGAACACCAGCTCCAGGGAATGTCCACAGACCACGTGCAGGGACACAGACAGTCCCACTCCCGGAGACACCCCGCCGGGGCAGTGCACACGCGATCCCCAGTACACTATGTGCAAGTGAGAGACTGTGTAAATAATTTCTTCAGGGTCTATTAGTTGGTATATCAATGTGTTTATTTAATGGTTATTTGTTATGTTGTAAATAATTAAATCTTGTAAATAGTTTGAGAATTGACTGTGAGGGTGCTTGATTGTAAAGGGAGGGTCTCTACTCGGGGGCACTGCAGCAGCTTCCCAGAGGGGCTGGGTAAGGCTACTGGGTACCCCAGGATCCCACTATTAAGGTGAGGGTGTGTGTTATGTCATGCCCAGGGTTACATATTTATGAAGCTTTTCTAAATTTTCAGTTGTCTCATCAAAATACATATTTTTTCTGGTCAGTTTGAGGCTGATCCTTTGCTGAAGCTAACTTGCATTCAACTTCTATTCCTATCACACTGAAGATGCCTACTCCTGCCACTTTCCTTCCACTCCAGAAAATGAGATTAATAGAGACTAGTCCTGTAAATACAACTGTATGTGTAGACATAAACCAGTATGACACTGAATGGGCTCTCTGACTCACTTTGTACACTTCCCTTTTATGGAATTAGGCTGTGATAGTGTTTAGTTTCCACTCCATTCTATTTAAATCTTAAGGCAGAGAATCCTTTTGTTAGGCCTAGGCAATCATTTATTTACAGACCCATATCTGTAAATAATAATAATAGTAATAATGGTAATATTTAAAACAGACACTGAACAGATGCAACATATGCTGGCTGAACTGTCTGACAAGAAATTCTGGAATCAATATCTTAATTGTCCCACTGAATGTTTTTAGCAAAGCTGCCTAAGAACTGAAAATACTCTTAAAATATCTAACTTCTGATTAATACTATAATTGATAATGCTACTGAAAATAAAAGTCAGGATATCCATTAGCAATGTTGGCAGAATGTTCAATAAAGAAGGTGTTATCTCCATACAATACCATCTTGAATTCCAGCTTAAGTGATATTGTCATCATACAGCAGTGGTGTCAGTTTATCAGTTTGTTTAGCTAAGTGAAAAAGATTTTAGACTGACAATGAAGGAAATGCTTCAGGGAATGACAAAAGCCAAGAGGATGTTATTTGATTATTAGTCTGATACAGGGGCTATCTTTTCATTACACGTGCATGAAGTGCCCAGCATAATGTTTTTGATCACTGATTGGGACCTTTAGGTTTTACTACAAAACAAATTAGGAAATAACTGTTGTAAAAGGTAATTGGTGAGGATCCCTAGCATGACCATATATGGAATATACAGAAGAGGGCTATAAAAAAGTGTAAAAGCCTAAGAAAAAAACTTAAGTTTGGGGAATTGTCACCAAGCAAGAGGAGACCATGCTGGTCAAAACTGCAACCCCCAGTGCTGTGATGATGCTTGGCTAGCTGAGTCATTGTGCATCATTTGGAAGATCTGTGTAAGAATATCTTTATAGACTGTTCTGGGTTTTGCTCAAGTAGGGGTATTGCTTAAATGTTCAGTGAATTAGGATTTGAGACCAGAACATTTTCACTGATCACTTCATTCCATTCACACCACACCCTGATGAAAATTAAATGCAACAGATCACATTGTTCTCTTCCAGGTGCTTCACAATAGACTCCTGGAGGGCCTGGCCTGCTCCAGGATCTTTCCAGATATTAAAGTCAGACTGGCTGGTCCATAATTTCTTGTATTTTCTTCCTTCCCTTTCTAAAGGGAATTTGCCCTTTTCCAGTCATTCAGTACCTTATCTAACCTCCAGGAATTAGTTATCCCAAAATGGATAGCTAATGGCTCTGAAATTACCTCGCCCATTCTTTTATTTCCCTAGGATGCACCCATCTGGCCCCACCAACTTGAAAGCATCTAGCTTGGATAAGTAACCTGCAACCCCAGCCTATTCTGCCATTACTCTGTAGCTGTCCCTATTTGTGAAGGCTGAAGAAAAAAGGCATTGAATACTTTCAGCCTTCTTTGCATCATCCATAAGAAGATTGCCTTCTGTATTCTGTAAGGGATCTATGATTTCTCTGCTCTCTCTCTTTCTGTTCACACACTGTGGAATCTTTTCTATTACCTTTTATGTCCCTTGGCTTTCCTAATTTTCTCCCTGCGTGCCTGTGTGATACTCTTATACTCTCCCCTAGTCGTATGACTAAGTTAGCACTTTTCATAGGATTCCTTTTTGAGTTTCAGCTTATTGAAGAGATTGCTGCTAGCCAGGTTTGCCTCCTGCTGCACTTCCCATTCTTCCATCACATCAGGTTAGTTAGATCCTGCACCCTTAAAAAGGCCTCCTTAAAGTATAACCATTCTGCTAGACTCCTTTATCCCTCTGACTTGCTTCTTAGGAGATCCTCCTACCGGTTCCCTAAACTTGCTAAAGTCTGCTTTGCTGAAGTCCAGTGCTCCTATTCTGTTGCTCTCTTTCTTTCCTCCTCTTAGGATCTTGAACACCATCATTTTGTGATCTATATAAGTGGTAGACTGCACAGTTTTTACTACTAAATACTAATTCTGAATGACTGCGTCAGTAACTGGTGCTACTGTGCAGTAGCATTCCTGCATGGCTTTTTTCTGACGTTATGTAGCATGAACTGAACTAATGTAGCTGATGTTAACATAGAGTGTAATAATAGTGCAATGTAACCATGTTAGCCTTGTCCTGTAAGCAACTTAAAAACTCCATTTTGTATCCTTCTGCTTGACATAAGTGAATAAACTCTGCATAACCCTTATGTATGAGTGTGTGTAAGAGGGTGAATGGTGAAAGAATGGCAGAAATGGAAGATTTACCTGTTTAGGTAAGCAACAAGGTGCCAAATGTAAGTTACCAGTCAATAAACTAATTAATGTATGGCTGAAGAATTCTTTTTAGGAGTAGGGCACAATGAAGATAACAAAGAAGAGGAATGTACCAATTCTGCCAGATGAGCAAAAAGAACAGTGTAACACCATGAGGTCCTAGGGGTGGCCGTGATCTCCCCTAGCGTCCCCTACTGTGCCAATGTGGTACTAAAGCACCTTCACATCTCGCCCGCCACGTCTTTGGTGTTAACAATGTATAAGGGAGGCTGCCTTTTGTCCTCTCTGACACGGTGCTCTGATGTACCTCGGTCTCGGTTCTGTTTTGGTTGACTTGGTGCACCCCAACCTTATGGGCTAAGCGTGGCTCCAACCACCCCTGTACCACACCTCAAGCCTGCTGGACATTGGTTGATTTTCTCTCCAGTGCCCCATGGGCGCTCTCTGGCTTGTCCCGCAGCCTGCGCCCCCAACGGGCGCTCTCTGGCTTGTCCCGCAGCCTGCGCCCCCAACGGGCGCTCTCTGGCTTGTCCCCTTTTTGGGTCTTCTCGCAACCACCCACTCTGGGGCTTCTCACCTCAGGGCTCTGGCAGCCTCAGCCTTACCTGGCCCCCTCCCAATCCTCTGATCCCCTTCTCAGGGCTTGGGTCAGTGCACCCCTGAATGTTGTGCCTTCTCTGGCACTGGGGTCCCCACACTACCATGGAGCCCCTATAGAGGCCTCCTCCAACCCCTAATAGCTTCACCCAGTCCTCAGTCAAAACAGCGAACACGAAAACACAAAGCCCCCGGGCTATAACATAAAATCTAAGTCGTCTGGCTAACCTTCATTCAAATCCCTACCAGGGAATTCTCCACCTGGTATCCGTGAGCAGAAGCTGCACATGCCACCAGGCTTCTCTACTCTGCTTGCTCTGGCAGAGCTCCTTCTCCCTTGGCTGCTGGTTGAGGTTGAGAGAGAGAGAGCACACTCACAGCCTCCAGTCTGTCTTATGGTAGTCAGCCCTGCCCCTTCTGGTCAACTGACTCACCAGGTGTGGGCCCTTAGCTCCTCCTGGTTGCCCCTAGTAACCAACACCTGAGCCCATACTGCTGCTCTTCAGGTAGCAGGCACCTTAGTGCCCTACTGCAAACAGTCCAAGGCTGAAGACCAAAGAAGAACAACCACAAAAACAGAAGCTGGGTATGGAAAAACCTCAAAGCACTGAAACAAAGGATGCCAGTCCCTATAAAAGAACACTTTGAAAATGCCAAATTTAGTGAGTCTCTTTCTCTACTGCTGTTTCATCGGAGCACAGATGCATCTGTTCACTGCACTCCAACTGTTATCTTCAATCTGCTATCTTCAGATAGTCATCATCATCTACTTAATAAGCCCAGGCTGACCACCCTGGGCTGATATTGAGCAACTATTTTTGGTAACTATATCTGGTGTATGTGTGGATGAAATGGTTGTTTTGTGGATGTGTATGCCTGTGTATAATATGTATGATGATTTTGTGTGTTTGTATGAATGGTGTGCCCAAACCTTTATGTCTAACTCATGTAATCAATAAATGTGGGACCTTCCCTTTTCCCTCTTTATAAAGTCTCACTTATGACATGAGTAATTGGCAATTTGAGTAACAGTTACTGCTCACTGGTCTTGTGTAGAAGTTCCCACCATCACCCAAGTTGCCTTCCACCCTCACATTCTCAAATCAATCCCTCCCAGTTTATGAGCAGCAAGTTGAGAGGGGTTCTCCTCTAGTGGCCTGTCTACCATCTGTATCCCCAGCACTCCAAGAATTTGTTAGATTGCTTGTGCTGTGTTTCCCTCCCAGCAGATGTTCTGTTAATTCATGTCCCTCACTAGAACCAAATCCTGCCACTTGGAGGCCTCTGTCAGTTATTTAAAGACGGCCTTATCTATCTTCTCCTCCTAGTTTGCTGGCCTGTAGTGGATGCCCATCATAACATCCCTCTGCTGCTCTCCCTTCCGACCTATAGCTAGAGGCTTTCAACAGGCCTACCTTCCACTTCATGCTGAACCACTGAATATCACCTTTATATATACAGCAAAACCTCCACCTTTTTTTCCCATCTATCCTTGCTGAACAAGCTACACCCATCCATGACTGTGCTCCAGTCATGTGAACTATCCCACCATCTCTCTGTAATCCCAATTACATCATAACTCTGTGCTTGTACCTGGACTTCCTGCTTGTTCCCTATGCTTCTCACATTAGTTTTATAGTTTCATAGTTGGTAGGGTTGGAAGGGACCTGAGCAGATCATCAAGTCCGCCCCCCTGCCATGGGCAGGAAAGAATGCTGGGATCAAACAACCCCAGCTAGGTGATTATCTAGCCTCCTTTTGAAGACCTCCAGAATAGGAGAAGACCTCCAGAATAGGAGAAAACACCACTTCCCTTGGAAGTTGGTTCTAGATCCTAGCCGCCCTGACTGTGAAGTAGCGCCTCCTGATATCCAGCCTGAATCTACTCTCAGTCAACTTATGGCTGTTATTCCTTGTTAGTCCTTGTATTGCTCGGTATATAAACACTCTACATATCTAACTGATTGTCCTGTCTTCTCCTTGAGAGCATTACTAAGTCTTCTGCCATTGCTTCCCCCGTAAGTTTTAGTAAATTTTAATTGTTCCGAAATATCCATGTAGCTATTTCAACTTACAACTGAGCCAGTGATCCTTAATCAAAATATTAAGGATTAGCAGATACCAACAAGTACCAAGTAAATAAAAAACAGGTTTTCATGAAAGTCACATAGACAAAAGCATCCCTGGTATAATTTTACTAAAGTCAATGGTGTTATAATAGCAATAAATTTGCCATAATGAACATTTTCACACATTAACTCATCATAATATTTTGCTGTATTAACATAGCATGTTTATATTTTAAAGTACAACTTAATTCTCATATAACTTACTGAAACAGGACTTTCCGTGAAGCATGTGCTGAAAGAGCTTGCATAGAGGCAATTCAGCTAATGGTACAGTATTACAGGAGCACTCTACCCGAAGCATGGTACCCCAGTTGCCAATGTAAGCTGCTCTGCAGTCAGCACTTTCAGAGCAAGTCATATCACCCTTGATTAATGTTTCAAGACAAGCTTTATCTTCATAGCATCTTCTTGTAACATGCCTCCAGCACATTGACCAAAACATTTCATATTTTTTCCTGGAGAAAGCATAAGAATCATACAAGAAAAACTTTAATATATTATGATTAAGATAACACTATTCTTTAGTGACATCAAACCCAAGAGAAACTTACTTAACTTAAAAAAATCAACAAAGAAAATGTAGCAATTTTAATCAGAAATTTTCCTATGCATGCCAGCTAACTGACCTCAGAAGGTAATTACTTCCTATACAAAATCCAGAGGAGAAAAAAGGAAAGATTTACTTTTTATTTTAATGGTATAAAAGGCCCTCCTACTAAATAACCCTCTATCATAGTTTTCAAGACTTGTCCTATATCATTCTGAACAATCATGGCAGAAATTAGTGCATTTCAAATTATAGGAGCAGGCAATTAAAAACCCTTTCTGGTCATCAGAGTCTATCCTCAGACAGGTACTGTGAAGGATGCCAGATGGACTTGACAAGGCACCTTTTGTCATTCCTATTGCAATAATTTATTATTTTGGAAGGCACAATGATACCCAACTGTTTCAGTAGGTCAAACTTATGCTCTTGTATACACGTCTCCAATATCAAGGATTACACTGTACTTGCATAGATGTATCTGAGGATAACAGCTGGACTTTACATCAATTTTTCTGTGCAAAATGAACTCTGGACCAACAGCAAAGACTTTCTTGGATCTAAGGACAGGTTTTAGTAACAACAGTCTAAGGAGAGACACCCAGAGCAGCAATATAGAATAATCAGACTGGACATCATAATGAAACAAAACAAAAAGCTTTCTAGTGGCTGTGACAGGTATGTAAAGTATATAAGTGAGATAAACATGAGAGGAACAAATGGCAATTGACAAGATTTGTTGCCTGACTAAATAACACCAAATGAGATGAGAGAAAAAACCTGAAATAGAGTAAGAACAAATCAGCTACAGGTATAGTAACTGTAAAGCTATTAGAAGGGTACTAGTAATGACCGTATCTAATGATTTGCAAGTAGCTATCTTGATTCCTTTCCAGTTCAATGTTCCTGTATGCCAGCTTATTCTCCATGTAAGATAGGATAAATTTGGCACCGATTGTCCCATATTTAACAACAATAATAAATGTTGACTCTTTATCCAACATGTCTGATGGAAAACTTAGATATTAATGTGAAAGCTATATATCACTTCTACTAAATATAAGTGGATTGTCAGGGTAAATGATTGTTGGGTCAGCCTCTAAACTCTCAGGTACTGATCCATTAAAGTGTGGTATTCCATGATGATAATTTAGTTCTGAGAGAGCATCGCTCTTATGAACCAGTACACATATGAAACAATGTCAACTTATAAAGTTCCATCTAGGACCCAATTACACAGCGCTTACTCAAGAAAAGGTTTCAAAGTAGCTGTCATCTCTGAGCTAATGGAAAAAATTTTCATTCAAGCTTGTAATATATAGGTACAGCTAAACATAATTCACAGCATAATTTTGATAATTACCTCTACTTATTGTTAATGCTGGCAAACATTAATGCTCCCAGAATAAAGGTAATTCAGCAAGTCCCTCTTAAACATATTTCCCATTAGAATATTACATGTACACACACAAAACCACATTTGTGGCCCAGTTCAGCCTGGCATTAAAAAATGCAACTCGCATTGACGTCAGTCTGAATTGCACTTGCTTATGCTGAACCTGAATGTGATCCTTGTTCTCTTGATTTGTTTACTGAAGGTAAATTTATAATATGCTTGTAAGGTGAATTTCAGGTCTTGGCCAAAAGTATCACATTACCCACACTGGTGCTTCAGTTGTGTTTCCAAGGGTAGTCATATTTAAGTAGAGCTGTCTATAATAGCCAAACCTGCTATTCACTTGGATGTTTTCTGAAATAAAATCCAAATCTGTGTCTATGAGTGTGATTTAGAATGTGCTTCAATGCCTAGATTATTACTACCTACGTCCTGTTTGAAGGAAAAAAGAAGAAAGAAAGAAGTAAAGGGTTTTACTATTTAGGCAACTTTAGTTTCATAACAACTGGTAGCATGAGGAGAGTCCCTGGCAGAATGAATAACTTTCAGCAAACAAACTTGTTCAGTCAGCTGCATAATTTGTACAAACCATCTGAGTATGAAGGTGCCATCCTGAGAATATTATTGAAAACCTTTAGGGATATTATTGGTTAAGCAGAAATTCAGTTATAGGTAATTAAACACAAGTAGTAAAACCCAGACTGAGGTTGCAGAACTCAGGGTTAAAAAGAACCCTGCTTTTTATTTGTAAAATGAACATATTTGCTACAGGAATCATAAAGAGACATAAGGCATAGAACCTGCAGTGCCATTTTAGTCATTTTTTCCAAGCAGAATTATGTTTTAAAAGAATTTCTGTTGTCTTGCCATGTGAGAATAAGTTAATATTTTAGAGTAAAAAGTGAAAACAATCCATGTAAGTATTATAGCTCACTAGCTACACCATAGTGCAAAATACATGTTCTATCTCTGTCTCTTAGATAGAATCAGAATTGCTCAGTTGCTTGAGGTTACTCTTTAGTGCAAGTTATAGAACTGCATTTCTATTGCAAGTTGATCCAAGTTCAACACTGAAAGTCATTGTGAAGTTTGGATTATTCATCAAGTGTAGTGACAGTTGACTAGAACTGCCTAGAAGATTTGTTATGAAGCCGTCAATTGTTCTGACTTATATTTGTCAAAACTGTACTTTGTAACATGGCAGACGTAAGTGTCCTTAAACACCAGCTGTTATAGCATAGTTATCACAAAATCATGTTGTGATATGAGTAACAGTTTATATTGTATCATATGAGAAATTATATTGCATATATATAAAATCACTGGGCATGTGTAGATGAAATGGGGGCCCTAAATTGAAGCAGTGGGTTTTTAAAAAAACACTGCTTTATATTTAGGGCAAAGTAAACCTCTGTGTTGTATACACTCATATCTTACCTGCATCTCCGGCAGTGGAAGGGGAGGACAAGCTGCTGGCCAGTGGACCAGACCCTGGGCTGCAGGGTAGGAAGGGCTGGTGCTTTCCTCCATTGCAGCAGCACCCCCGTCCAGGCGGCACCTGCCCACAGGCACCCAGCTCGGGTGTTCCTGGGGGCACCACAGCCATGGAAGGAAGGACCAAGTCTCCACACAGCTCACGCAGGTAGGCAAGCTTGGGGGGAGGCGGGGGAAGAGATCAGGCTCGCCACTTTTTTTTTTCCTTCAGTGGAGCCTGCCTTCCCAGGCTGCTGCCAGGCTGCCTACATGGGCTTCCTGTACAGCCCCTGAGCCACATGAAGCCCAGTGCTTCACTCCATGGCTGGAGGTATTTTAGTTTGCTGTGCCCCAAAGTCATTTAAGGCACATTACACCACCAAATGTGCTAAAGTGGCTGGAATTAATGCACAATACACCGTAGATGCGTGCAAACACCATTAAAGCAGTTCAGAAGCATTTAACCCACTTTAAAGTGTTGTGCACATATGCCCCTCAGTTCATCTACACACTATTTTTAATTTTATAGATAAGCATGTTACCAGCCAAATATTAAGTACCTTTTTTTTTTTGCTTACCTGCATAATTCATTGTTTTGGCATTGGTGAATTATGCTTAGACATGAAGGAGGGGGCACTATGTTGACTGCACATGGCTTTCCATGAAGAAGTTCTTTAGCTTTTTGGCAAGATTTATCAAGTTGGGTGCAGTCACAGAATGTCAACATCTGGGCAACATTAAAAGGCATATTTTGATAGAAGAACCTTATGGCTGCTTGGCATTCTTTCATGTTGCACTTTTTATTCACTGAGCAAACTTTAAGGTACAGAGATAGCTGTCTGTTACACACTTCATCTTCAATACATGCCCTGTTTACATCCAAACATGTCCCATTCTCAGTGTGTTCTAAAAGGCACAATACAATCAAAAGAATCAGTTACATATAGACAACAATCTATTAAGCATACTACTTGCTGGACTCCCATTGAAAACACTATGAAATCTCTGCTACAACCCCAATATTCCTCCCAAATCAGACTTGCTTATCGCTGAACTCCTCCATCATTCCCTTTATCATGCCCATTGCCCCATCTTCACTCTCCTATTTGCCACCACAGGCCCCTGCTAAGCAACTCTCAGATTAGCTGCTGTGCATGGAGCAGCAGAAGGTAAAAGACAGGAAGGAGGAGCTTTTTATGGTTAAATGACTTCTAAAGTGCTGACGCTTTCTTGGGCTAAATAAATCAGACTTTAGTTTCTGAAAACCAAGAACTGCAAGCTGTATGAGAGGCAATAGCCTGTGTTGACCTCCATTCTACTGTGACTAGATTGCTTCTGGTGCTCAGATATTTCTGAAGAATGTGCAGTCATTGAAGTTTAGATATACCTACATTTTATCACTTGAGCACTGACCCAATGTATCTATAACACACATACTTGCATCTGCCTTTCAGATAGAGAAGACTACAGAATTGAGCACCTGAGACCTGTACAATAGCACCTAGGAGCTTGTCTTTGCTAAAGACATCTATCTCTATCTGGCCTACATGCCACACCTACAAAATGTTATAGGCCCGTAGTCCTATCCAGGAGATGTCATCTAACACTGTATTGCCACTTCCCCATATTAAATCTATAGACCGCTTTCACGTCTCACCTCACTTCAATGAAACCACAAGAAGTTCCTGCAATGACTTATAACAGGGTTTGGAAACCTAAGGCCCTTTTGTATCCGGACCACGGAGCCTTTGAATTCAGCCCATGAAGCAGTAGCTTCATCAGCATTCAGCAGTGGGGATCTTGGCCTACAATATGTCACAACTAGGCACTGGGTGTTCTGGCAGAGAGGGGTCTCTGCTCACACTTTTCCCCAGCTGGGTAGCAGGGGCTTTAGCAGACAGGGAGCTCTGCCAGCACCAATCCACAGGCAGGTAGCCAGAAGAAGCAGCAGAGGTTGATGGGCCCCACCTCAGTGCTGGCCTACTTCAGATGTGAGCTAGGCCATTCCAGCCTACAACCAGAAAACGATTCCAACTGCTGACTGACAGAAGTCAGTACTGAAATGAGAAATACCGGTACTCATGTCACTGGGACGAATGCGGGGATGAGCAGATGGGCATGCTACACTGCTCCAACAAATTCCACTGTAATCTGTCTCTGTTCAACACAAATATCACAGTGAATGCAATTAAAGAGTATAAAATTCAGTGACTATTACTAGCTCAAGGGCAGCAGCATTAAGACTGTACTGTATGCATCTTAATTCTACATTTCCTTATTTCTCAGAAGTTCAAGTACCTTAACCCTCTGATTCTGATGCCTAGGTGCTTGAATGTTGCTAAACATGTGTTTCTAGACCTGATGGACAAATCTTACCAGCAGGCAACCTTAATTCTGCAATAATACATTCATCATTAAGCTATTTAGACTGAAATCTTTATTCTACTTTGCCAGTGATTTCACTGGAGCCATGATTATACCCATAGATTGTACTTCATGTCAGAGAATGATTTTGTTTATTGTACTTGTGGCATGCCTTGCACTCTTTTGATATTGTATAAAACCCCAGTAAGGGTATTTACAATGCTGATTTCTTAAGTTCATTATTGTTTCAAAGCACTCAAAACCTCATAAAATAGACCCAGTATCTCAAATTGAGATTGATTGCTTAGTTTCTAGGCAAAATAGTGTGTTGAGAAATTAACATTACTAAAAGGTTTATATTGAAATAGCAACTAACAGTAACATTTTAATGGCAACCTTGAACTATTTCTTGGTTAATTTGTTACGTAATCTTGATATCTGGGAGAATTACACTAGGTCGCTATTTACTTCCATAAAGACTCTAGGGAAGATATTTACCAGGCTATTTACTTCTGAAAAGAGTGCAAGAGGAAAACTGTTCCTTGAAGAAAGTACTATCAGGAGAGAGGACTAGATCTTGTTTGGGAGTTTGAAGGATCAACTGAAATGCAGTTTGCCAAAGGACATCTCAATAGCTTGGAGGGACTTTTCAAAATAATTCAATTAAACTGTGAATAAGCATTTATGCCCTCCTCATCATTTGAGGATGGTATTTCACTATCCTCAGTGAAATCAGTGGGAGTTTTACTTTTGACTTCAATGGGATTAGAATTTTTACTCCTTTGGGATCCTTATGTATGCAAAAACTTAGCTGCAAGCCATTTGAAGTTTACTAAATCCCCAATTTTAAGTTATTTTGAGTGTTGGCATTATTATTTAATCTATATGAAGCTGCATTTTTCATTATTATAGGCTGACAGAAAAAAAACAGTAAATAAGAACTATAAATGAATATATAAATGAGCCTTACCTTGTTTGGAAAGAGCAGATAAATTCCACTGTAATTTAGTTTCCATGTTAATATTATCTAAATGAAAAAAATATGGGATATAGAACATATGCAGCATTAATAAATCCCCTGTGTCAACTGTGTTGTCAGTTTTAATGTACCACTTTATTGGCTGCCATGCTAGGAACAGCTCAGAAAGAAAAGCAAAGAGAAAAAACAAATAAGATTGACCAAGTAGAAATTGTCAATTTGTTTGGAAACCATAAAGGCTACATTATATTTACTTATAGATATTAAGGTGAATATGCACAGGAGCTTTCCTTTCCACTGCCAACACCACTACCCTGTTTATGAGCTTATGGTTTGTGAGTATGGAAGTTCAGGAAGTCCTAGATAAACCCGGGTCATGTAAAAATCAAACTCTCATGAACTCTCATGGCTTTTGAACCTACTGTTATGCATATATGGACCCCCCTTTAATAATATTGCCCCTTAATAAATGCAAACTGTATTACTGTTCTTTATGTTATGTTATGTTTTAATAGTATTATAGTAGTATTAGTAATAGTACTGTATTAGTGGCATGAAAAGGCACTATTAGGCAGGATACGTATTCCTTTGGATTTGGTTCCATACACACATATATGAAGACACAATTCCAAGCTATGTTTACCCTGCTAATTGTTATGTTGTCAGATAGTCACATGCATGTAAAAAGGTTCCCAAAATACTCTTTTTTCAAACGTCACTGCAAATAAATAATCCAATATGTGAACTGCCCCAGAAACTTGAGATGATAATGGATTCTCTATTCCCTAGTACAGCCTAGAGTTACAGCTATTTTGTTCCACTAAATGGCCTTCTCTGGTGGTCTTTTCATTATCTGGAATATGCACAGAAGTCTAAATCACTATTGAAATCTAACTTTAGATTGAAACATGATTTCTATTAATAATTCATATTATGCATATTGTAAGCAGAATAGCATGACAAAACATACTTCTAAAGCAATACAAACCTGTATCAGTGTCCTGATTTCTCTCATCATCGTAGTCTTCTTCATCAAAAGCTATATTCTCCTTTGCATGCTGTAGACAGGTGTTATTAAAGATGCTTTTCCATATTTTAGTACACCGTTTTTGAAGTGGCTCTGAACACCTGCAATTCCCTAAGACTGTTTTTCTCAGGTTCTTCCACGCAGACAAACATTGTTTCCCAACAACTTGAAGACTGCATTTTGCTACCTCTGCCCTGCATACCCTTTGGAAGTTCTTATACTCCACAAAGCAGTAGCGGTCATCTCGACAGCTTTGCTTTGCAATATTGCAGTCATTTTCTCGTTCACCTGTGTGTTTTAGGTCTTTGCGCTTTGTGTGCAGTGTGAAGTTTAACTGGATATCTGAATTTGCTGAAGGGTCCATATGTTCTGAAAAAATAAATCTGAATTTAGATATACATTACACATTTATCTTTTATGCAGCTCTAAAGAAATTCTGTTAAAAGCTATTTTCCAAAGCTATTAGTAAAACAAACAGAATTATAATGTACTAATTTTAATATAATAACTTACCATAGTAATTATGATTTAAGTTGTTTGGATTTTGATAAATAACATGTTACTTCATAAGAATTTCATATTCTTATAGATTACGGCACCTGCTTTCTATTTATTAGATAGGCACAAAAATTCACATAATATAATGTACACTCTAGTTTAGCACTTAAAATGGGTAGTAACGAAAATGCTCTCACTGAAGTTACTGTGTATGTCATGTGATCAACTGCAGACAAAATTTAGTCCAGGTGCAGCTCCATTATATTATACCAGGGAGGAATTTGATTTAATATTTTTAATCAATAAGGATACAATCCCACTCCTATTGGTAAGGCATTCTGAACTAGGCCTTTAACATTTTCTTTATCACTCATTTGCCACCTTTTCCTACAGGGGAAAAAGGCCACTTTACTCTTCTACAGCAGCTTGGTGATGTTATATCTTCACTGATATGCTGTAGAGTTATGCCAGTGTAACACTGATATAACATAGTGGAGAATCAATCAATCTTATTGGATATTTGACAACCACCCATTCAGTGACCTATTTTACATATCATATGTGAGTTCTTCTAATCTTTAGGTTAAAAGATCTCTCTAGACCAGAATATTTAAACCTTCCTTTGTCTAAATATTGCTACTTACTCAAAGAAAGAGTTAAAATCTTTCTTTAACTTAGTGAAGTTTAAATCAAAGATTGCTAAATTGCATCCACTGAATATAATATGACTTGAATAAGAACCACAGAATCTGACCCCATATATTATTATATGTGCTACAATAGCTAGGTTTATCAGGTCAAGTTAAAAAAAAATTCAGCCTTATATTTGAATATCTTTAGTTTTCTCTGATTTATCTTACTTCTGTTAATTTTGAAACTGATCTTCCACACTATTTTCCTATATATATTTATTCATGTGAGTATTTTAGAAAAAGGAAAACAAATTAAAAGCCTGCAGGACATTATTTGATGTAGCAGTCACATACAGGAACTTGAAACTGTAACTTTCTTACTGTGAAGAGTAAAAATTTCATACATGATTCCATTTCCCTTTACATTGCATATTATTGAACTATCTGGTATATTGCTTACCTTTCTTAAGGCCACATTGTTGTTCAAGCAACATTTTGATGCTACAAGAATTATTCTTGGTGCAGATACAGCTTTTAAATTTTGGATAGTGGTCAGCTAAGAACTGTATGGCTTTATTGCAGACAACAGAATCTTTTGCTTTGCAGCTGTTACCTAGATTTCATAGGCAAGAATAGAACTTTATTAATGTCTATTAATGCTTAGGGGATAAGGCTATAAAAACAATTAAATTATAGAACAAGAATAAAATCTTTAGACAGATTTGATTTTGTTTTGCTTTAAAATGTATGATAATTCACAAAATAAGCATTGTGTTTGGGATGATATAATAAAGATGTGGGTAGTTTTGCCTTTAGTTTGAGCCATGTATGTTTTGAACCACGTCCAGCTGTCTGTTTTAAGTTGTTCTCATTTCAAGAGAACATAACCTTTTTTCTAATAATTACTTTGGACAGAAATTGAACATACTTTGGTAATTTTTGGTTAATAAGCATGGCACATCTATTGGATCACACCACTGATATGTTAACAATGAGGTAAGCTAATATAGACTGTGCTGGTTCCAAACAATAAAAAAAGACCACCATGGAAGGACACTTTATGGAAAAAAGTAGCTTCAACTTAAGGCTATACTAGACAAAGAGGAAAGAGTGTAAAGGGAACCAGCATTGAGTAAAAATGGACATTCAACTTTGGTCAGTTCAGCCAAGGGACAAGAAGATATAGATATTCCCCTCAAAGACTACTGCAAATGGGACTTCAAAGAATCCTTGGACCTAAAAAATAAAACACCCATTTAAAAATAGAAAACCCATACACTGTTATAACATGTTGATGAGCACAACCTGAGGCAGATAATAATCCAGGCCTTTTACATGGTAAGACACATGGTATTTAGGCACCCACGATATTTAGGTATTCAAGTATAGATTCACTTTACAAACCTGGCTGCTAACTGCTTGAGGACTATGTAATTTGGTTAGCATGTTCAAATATGACTCACTGACTTTTTAAAAACTTTATTAATTCCTCAATAAAATAGGCTTGCACCCACTCTGAGATCACTTTTCTCTCTCCAGGTTACAATTGTCATGAAAACTGCTCGTCAGGAATAAGTGAACTATGGATGACAAGTATGACATCTGCAGGTGAAGCAGAGGGCAGAATCCAATTAATTTTGTGGAAGTCCAAAGCACAGCTGGAGACTTACTCCAGTGGTGACATGTAGGGGGTGCACATGCACCCCCTGAGACTACTGGTGCCCCCTCTGCAAGCACTGGCTGGGGAGTGGCAGCACCAGATGTAGGGTGCAGCCACTTCCAGAAGCACCGTGGCCACTTTCAGGAACAGCACGGCTGCTTACCATGGAGTAAGTTTTACCACAGCCCCCCCTCCTGCAGTTGGTGATATTGGCTGTGGGGGACCAACCCCGATTGCTGACTGGTCACTGAGGATGCACATGCCCTCCCTGACTAAGGTGGCACCAGTCACCCATGACTCACTCTGCGTTCCACCACTGAAGTGTAGGAGTAATTCTATTACCTATTCTGGGCACATCTACACAAGACATTTGTTGAGGAGTTGCCTAATTAGCTCTGCAATAAAGTCTCAGTGCTTATACGTGCAGGCTGCAGTAAACTAAAAAAATACTGCCATAGGTTAGTATTTGTAAGCACAAGTACTATCCTACAGCACCATTGTAGCAGGAGGGGCATCCTAGGGTCGCCATGCTCTCCCCTAGTGCCCCTTACCATGTCCAGTTTGTCTACAAAGCACTCTTAATTCTCACCTGCCACATCTTTGATCTCAAATACATATGATAGGGAGGCTGCCTCTTTGTCTCCCTGAACACGGTTTTTCCCCCTGTACATTAGCCCTGTTCTGCTAATGCATGTTCCAGTGCACCCCAGCCTTATGGGCTATGTGTGGCTCCAACCACCCCTTTACCATGCCCCAAGCCTCACTGATTTACCGGACATTGTTCAGTCTTATATTCTCTTCAGCTCTCAGGCTCTCTAACCTTGGTGCCCTGCTACAAGCATTGTATAGGGTGCCATAACACATGTGTAGATGGTGACTAGGGCTCGTTGGGACATGAGAGTGCTTCAATGTGGGGGCTGCCTACCAGCTAGCCCCACATTGGAGCACCCTTGTGCCCCAGCCAGCCCTTCAACAATACATTGAGCTGGGTTGGAGCAGCGCAGGCTAGCAAGCTGACTCCCTGGGCCTCCTGCCATTTGGGGCTGTTCTGACCCACAGTGGCCATGCATAGGGAGTGCACAGGCATGCACTTATACCCCCTGGGAGTGCCGATGCACCCTCTGATTGGCTGTGCTCACCACTTAGGCGATGGGTGGGGGGGGCAGGTGGGAGTGCCAATGCCCACCCTGTAAGTGCTGGTCGATCACTGCAGCCACTTCCAGGAGGGTCTGTGGCTGCTTCTGGGAGTGGCTGCTATGATCGGCTGGTGCTTGCTCCCAGAAATGGCTGCAGCCACTCCTGGAAGTGGCTGCAGCAATTGCAGTGATTGGCTGCAGCAATAGGCCATTGTGAGATTGCCTGGGGGACCCCAGGAAACCCCTTCCCCAGTCCATAGGATCACCCACAAGGGAACCCCCCGGTCGGTGATACTGGTCACAGTGGGGAAAACGTGACCCCCTCTTCCCTCAAGTAAGGCAGCACCAGTCACCCATGCTGAGCCAGATCAATGTGCTGCAGTCCTGGGAGCAATCTACATGTGTAAATGTGGTGCCTGGGAGCAATAAACTCTGGTGCAAACTGTGTCAGAGTTTATTCAGTCAAAGTAATTGCACGTGTAGATGTGCCCTCTGGGTGCATAAGTGTCCCCATTATAGAAATAAGGAAATGGCTGTGCATTTCTGGAGGGCAATCCTATTCCACTTAGGAACCCAAATGGGATAATAGAATAGAATTGCTCAGGCATAACAGTTGGGTAACTCAAACTTACCCTCAGGCTTCACTTTGGTCTTCTGCTGTTTACTGTTTTCAACAGCTGGACTTCAATTATAAAACATTATATAATAAAGATGAAGCATATTGATTAGTCATCAATACTTTTAGGAATAAATATGAAACCCAGGTAGTCTTCCCAAGAGAAAGAATTTAGGACTTTTTTTAGAAACCTGGAATATGAGCTCAAGGAGATCTAAGGGAGATATAAGGGATAAAGGCAAATAAGAAAACAAGTGTTGTTGGGGGGGTTTTTTTGAGGGGGGAGGGTTGGTTTGGATTTGTCCTGTCTGTACCAAAACATTTTACTGCTAAAAGCTGTCACAAGCTGGAACAACCCTGAATTTGTGCTGTTCAAATTAAATCACTTCTCTGAGTGCATGCCTACATGTGTATTTGCATGTGCCTAAACTTAATGTGCCTTTGCTTAAGGCACATTAAGGAGATTTAGGCATGCATCTACATGTTGATGCGCTAATGCACCTTAAGGCACTTTAACTTTTAGGTGAAATTAGCTAAGTCGCATTAGCCCACATGCAGATGCACTAATGCACTTTAATGAGGTGATGTTGATTGATGAACACCACATTAATGCACATTAAGCACCTACATGTTGGCTAATGGGACTTGGCTAATCATGCCTAAATTTGATACCTGCTTTATACCTGTACCAAATGTAGTTGGGTGCATTAAGGGTGCACACATGTGGACATGCACCCTTAATGTGCCTTATAAATGGCTATTTTAGGCTAATTCCACTTAAAAGGGGTATGTGTAGACATGCCCTGAATGACTTAAATTTTGGATCAGAACTGTTCCATTGCTACAATGCGTATACAAGTTACTGGCTTACCTATACCAGCAAATAGTTCTGCAGTAATAATTCTAGGGTGCTCCTATGCCTGCAACATATGCTTTTGAAAAGCCTCTCTTCATATTAGTCCAAGTCTGGGTAGGGACAAGTGTTATATTTCATAGATTCATAGATGTTAGGGTTGGAAGGGACCTCAATAGATCATTGAGTTTGACCGCTGCATAGGCAGGAAAGAGTTGGGTTCAGATGACCCCAGCCAGATGCCTATCTAACCTCCTTTTGAAGACCCCCGGGGTAGGGGAGAGCACCACCTCCCTTGGGAGTCCATTCCAGATTTTGGCCACTCTAACTGTGAAGAAGTTCTTCCTAATGTCTGGTCTAAATCTGCTCTCTCTTAGCTTATGGCCATTATTTCTTGTAACTCCTAGGGGTGCCTTGGTGAGTAGAGCCTCACCAATTCCCTTCTGCACCCCCATGATGAATTTATAGGCAGCCACAAGGTTGCCTCTCAACCTTCTCTTGTGGAGGCTGAAGAGGTACCCTGGTCTCTCTTTGTAGGGCTTGGCCTGCAAGCCCTTAACCATATGAGTGGCCCTTCTCTGGACCCTCTCCAGGTTATTCACATCCCTCTTAAAGTGTGATGCCCAAACCTGGATGCAGCATTCCAACTGCAGTCTGACCAGTGCCCAATAGAGGGGAAGTATCACCTTCTTGGTTCTGTTTGTCATGCATCTGCTGATGCACGATAAAGTGCCATTAGCTTTGCTGACGACTTCATCACACTGACAACTCATGTTCATCTTGGAGTCCACTAGCACTCCAAGATCCCTCTCTGCTTCTGTGCTGCTGAACAGGTCATTTCCTAGGCAGTAGGTGTGCTGGACATTTTTCCACTTTGCATTTCTCCTTGTGATAGTAGAAGAAATGCTACTCTCCTGCTAGAAACTGGGAGCATCCATGAAGTTTCTCCCACAGGAAACAGGCTAATTCTAGGATAAAGATCTTCCTCATTTTAACAAGGAAGACCTTTTGTGCAGGAGACATTTTCCTGCAGGAATGAACCCTAGCCCATGGAAATGCTCTGTGTGCCTTCCCCAGACTAGGATGTGAGTGCTGCTGGAATCCAGGCAATCCTAGGGACGAGTGGGCCAGCAGGAAAAGGTTACTCGTGTGTTCCCCAGAGTGGGGTGACCCCTGGACTCAACAAGAAATCTATGAGTCAAAGTGCACATCACATGACAGGATAGGAATAAGCTACAGAAGTGTACACCAGTGCAGAGAAGGATTTTAGACATACAAAACCTGCAGGAAGCAAAAAAACTCTTTTAGACTCACCTGGGATGATATAGATAGGAAAGGTTCTGGTTTGAGCAGGGTGTTGGACTACATGACCTCCTCAGGTCCCTTCCACACCTAATTTTCAATGAGTTTGAGTCATACCCAGCAAGCCCATTTAGGGAACACTCTACCCCTTTTTGAAATTGGGGACAGAATGTATCTGGGCAGAGGATGCAGGAAGGGCCTTTTGAAGAGGTGGCTTATTTAACACCAAGGATTTGTAATCATAGCTAAAAATCAGATAGAATCATAGAATCATAGAATCGTAGAAGTAGGGTCGGAAGGGACCTTGTAGATATTCAAGCCCGATCCCCCGCCTGGGCGGGAGAAAAAGACTGGACTCAAATGAGTCCAGCCAGGTAGGCATCAAGCCTCTTCTTAAAGATCCCCAGAGTAAGAGCCAGCACTACTTCCCTAGGAAGTTGGTTCCAGCTCCTAGCTGCCCTAACTGTGAAGTAGTTCTTGCGGATGTCTAATCTAAATCTACTCTCTAATAACTTGTGTCCATTGTTCCTTGTCATGCTAGGCAGCGCTAGGGGAAACAGTGTCTCCCCTAAACCCTTCTGGTCCCCCCTAGTGAGTTTATAGACAGTCACCAGGTCCCCCCTAAGCCTTCTCTTGTGAAGGCTGAACAGGTTTACGTCCCGCAGTCTTTCAATGTAGGGTCTGCCCTGTAGTCCCCGGATCATGCGGGTGGCCCTCCTCTGGAACCTTTCAACGTTGTCCACATCCCTCCTGAAATGGGGCACACAGAACTGGACACAGTACTCCAGCTGTGGCCTGACCAGCATCACGTAGAGGGGGAGGATCACCTCCCTGGCTCTACTTGAGATGTACCTGTGGATGAACGACAAGGTGCGGTTAGCCCTGCCAACCATGACCTCGCATTGTCGGCCCGTGTTCAACTTGGAGTCAATAATGACTGATGTCATAAATGTTCTGTCTCACAGCCTCCCACATGTATATAACACTTCAGTGACTCTTGTGATTGCCAGTCTGTCAGGTTGTTCAAAAAGAGCCAGAACCGTTTTATACTGATGGTAATATTTCCTCCTTTTCGTCATTCATATTATGCAAAACACAATCAGCAATAACAATAAAATGTGTAACTCTGTGCGCGTCTACACAAGACACTTTACTCACAGTAGACAGACTGCACACTACTACACAATAAAGCATCACAGTATAACTGTGCACATAAACTACTGTGCAGTTAGCCAGTACCTGTAAATGCAGGTACTAAATTAACTGCAAAGTAGACACTGCACAGTAGGGCTCATGTAGATGCTGACTGGGAGCAAATTTGCTCCTGGTCAGCCACACCAGCAGGGGGCCAGGTCCTGATGCTGCTCAGCTCCTGCCTTTACCCAGAAGCCAGGAGCTGATCAGCGTGGGGACCCAGTCCCTCTCTGCTCCCAACTGCCCTGGAACTGAAGGACTCCCAGCTTCCTATAAGAGCAGGGAGATGAGCAGCATCAGGACTGGGGAGCATTTCCTTTTCCGCTCAGTCAAGGGCAGCAGGGAGCTGTCTTGCCAATGGGGCAGATAGCAGAGAGCCCTTGGCTAGGGCTGTCTCCCCACCCAGCCTGTAGGCTTCCTGCCAGCTGTCCCACCAGGGAACTGGGGCAGCAGGATGGGAAAGAATCTCTTCTTCTTCAGATGTTTCCTAGCCTCTTCCACTAATCAGCCAATTGGAACAGGAAGCTAGGAAACAGCTGTGGGGGAGGGGAATCTTTCCCAGCCCCCTGCTCTAGTCAGCTGGTGGGGCAGCTGACAGTGAGCCCCCAGCCGAGTGGGAATTTCTCACTCAGCTGGGGTGGTTGGAAACTGTCCCACCAGTGGGGTGGCTAGCAGCAGGGAAGGGGAGTTGTGTGGTAAGGGACTGTTTCATAGCCCCTTGCCCTGGGTGGCAGGGGACTTGGAAAAAGTTGCAGGAGAGAGGAGTATTTCCTAGCCCCCTGTCCTGGCCAGCTGATTGGGGCAGGGGGCTGGAAAAGAGCTGTGGGGGAGGGGACACTTTCCCAGCCCTCCTGCCCTAATCAGCCAGTGGGGCAGGGGTCTGGGAAAGAGCTCTGGGAATGGGACTTTCTCCCAGACCTGGGGCTCAGGGCTGGGAAACAACTGCCTCCTCACCCCTGAGAGTCCAGCTCTAACCCTGGTGCCCTCTGCCAGCCTGGGGCTAGCACCTGGTGGGGCCCAGAGCTCTCACTGGCTGCCATATGGCAGGAACAAATTTGCTCTCAATGGGTGCATCCAGACATGTATGGATGTTCAGTTCCCAGGAAACAAATATTGGCAGTGCACCTTGTGCCATCACTTCTCGTCCCCGGGGAACGCCTGTGCCATACGCACTTGGGAGTGCAGCAAGTTGCCCCAGGTGGTGCAGAGGAGACTGGGCCAGCACTGTGTTGGTGTCAGCAGCCTAACCTGTGGTCATAGGGGCCTCCAAGAACTGCAGCCATGGTGATCCTGCTGAGCAGAGCCTGGCCAGCCGCTGCAGTACAGTTCCAAGCGGCCCGGCTCCACTTTTTAGCAGCACACGCTGCCCAAGCACATGCTGCTTCAGGTTTTTTTTCTATGTTAATGTCAATAGAACATCCCAGTAAGCCACCAACGTTTGCATCATCATGGGGAAACAGAACTTTCTCTTTATGTACTCAGAGGCTATGGGTCTGTGTGTGTGTGTGTGTGTGTGTGTGTGTGTGTGTGTGTGTGTGTGTGTGTGTGTGTGTGTGTGTAGAGGAAGTGGACAGAATTGTGGTGTGTCCTATCTATCACATTAACACAACTCATGAAGCCCATTGAACCAGATCCCTTTCTCATTTTCTGTATGTTGTCCAAAAACATAATATATATGTAATGGCTGTGGATTCTTGGATGATAATAACCACCACTATAGATTTCCAATGCCAAATTGCATTGCCTACTGATCAATAGCAATCTGGAAATGTGAGTTTCTAAAGCATGACTAGCCCCACCCTTCTTTACTCCAGTGTCAAAGCAACTCTTATTTTAGTATTTCCACATTGGCCAGCTGCGGCCAGCTCCTCACACAACTCAAGGAATATTTTCCTTCTCTATCTGATTGTTGCAGATATACATCATGATCTGATCCCACCACTTCTTGCTAATTTCACAGGTCCAGAAGCTGTATTTAATTATATATTGTTAGGCAATGAATGCTCATGGGACCTAGTAATTTGCATACAGTATGTACATTATCTACTCCCCAATTTTCTTGTTTTCACTGCACCAGCCACCACTGTGGTAACTGCTGAAGTTCCCCAGCTGCAGAATGATCAGCCATCCCACTTCCAAGACATCCAAGAGATCTTTCTAGAGGCCTAGAGACCAGATCATACAAGAGGAGGCTGAAAAGACTTTGGACTGTTCAGGCTGGAGAAAAGAAGACTCAGAGGGGACTTGATGGCAACCTATAAGTATATCAGGAGAGTACATCAGGGTCTGGGGGACTAACTATTCACCAAGGCCCCACAGGGGAGGACAAGAAATAATGGGTACAAACTGATTGAAGATTGCTTCAGACTAGACATAAGGAAAAACATCTTTACAAGTTGAGTGGTGAGGGTTTGGAACAGGCTCCCCCCAGGGGTGGTACAGTCCCTGTTGATCTTCAAAAAGTGTCTTGATGTCCATCTTTCTGGGGTCATCTGACCCCAGTAGCCTTTCCTGCCGAAGTGAAGGGGGGCTGAACCCAGTGATATGTAAGGTCTCTTCCAGCTCCTAACAACTATGAAATCTATGAAATATTTCTGTCCAATATTGATATTTCTACTAACAGGTTAAAATGATTGAAAAACTAATGCTGAAAGTGTTAATCTTTGGGACAGACTAGGGGAGTGGTGGTAACTTTTTTTTTAGAAAGAGGATTAAAATAAGAAAATTATCAGACAGAACAGAAGGAAATACAGGAACTAGACTCCAACATCTCACAGTTCCTTAGGAGGAATGTTGGTGTCCCATAATTCATTGGAAGAAAGGTCCACAATTACAGGATGATAGATTGCATAATGAGATCCCTACTTCCAGGCAGCACATGATTTGTTGATATAACCCCTACTGTGATGATGGGCTTCATGAAGAAAGGAACACAACTGCATGAGTTCTAAAGAAAGTACAAAGTTAGTTGCTGTACTTTGTTATAAATGCTACTTGATAAAACTTCCTAGGTTATACATAGCCATGGAGGAATTTCTGTAATGTTGTTTTAAGTAGATCTTGCACCATAATAATGATGAAGTCACAAAGGCCAGAGATTTACTCTAACAATTTAGTAGGTTGTGCAGCACAAAAGGGATAAAAGGGGTTTGTATAAAAGTTAGAACATGCACTCAGCAGTATATGGTTCTCTTATCAGAGTGTGTTTTAACTATGTGATTCAGTATCACAGCTATCAATACCACAGTGTTGATTCAGCTATGTGAAGAATAGGCAGAAAATACTTTTATTGCTGGTTTTCAATTATTGTTCCTTTTATTACTGATTGACTGCAAATAATATATTATAGCTAAAATACATATTACTAGAATGCTTATCAAAATGCTTTCTTATATTGTGCTTGGAAGCCAGTAATAATACAGGTTTTTATTAAAGTAAAATTTACAGGTCGTCCTACAGTATATCCACATCTGATGGAAAACAGGCTTTTGACAAAGAAATGAATCCCTTTTTAGGTCACAATCGCTTCTTTTTTCACAAGCAAAACTACCATTGTCAATACGGGTCCCAACTAAGAATGAAGGACAAAGTAGACTTCTGAATCTAATTCACAAAGATTTTTTTTTAACATTTGATGCAGATCTGAAAGTCTAATACCCTTTTTGCTTTGTTGCCAATACAGAAAAATCTGGTAGGGGAGTGGTAGGAGGGGGGCAGACATTTCCTAATTTTTCAGCTAATCAAAAAAAGAGAAAACAAAATAAGGTGTAATATTGAAACATTTTGACATTGTCAAAACAAAAAGTTATTGAAATGAAATGTTCAAACCTCCTCCAACCTATTACAATAAGATGATTAGACTGCATTTTGATTTCTAATTTCCTTGTGTTATTGGAGGGAAGAGAAGTTAGAAGGAGCACAGCCTCACAATGCAGTACAACTGTAGAGGTTATACTAGAGTGCCAAGGTACTCTGAGCCCTTGGAAAGGCCTAAGCAAACCCTGGAGTACCTTTAGGAAGGTATCCACAAGGGGACTGGAGAGAGGTGATTGTAATACTCTTCCCAAATGATTCCCACCCCCAGCCCTGAAATGGAGGAGTAGTGGGGAAAATCATTCTTCTCTTTGAATAATAGTTTGGTTTTAAGGGATAAAGTGGTACAAATGACGCAATGTCCATTTAGACATGTCTATGTTATGGCCCAGATGTGTCCATTAGGGTATACTCCAAGAACATTGTGATCACCTGCTCTGTGTGAACATGCCACATGTGGAGGCAAAGCTGAGTCAGAAGCATCCCCTTATAGCTTCTCTCAAGAGTGATAGTGGGAATGTCCCCAGAGTGGTTTTACCATCATGTTTCTGGGTTTGGCATGTGCAAGCGGCAGCAGAGACACGCCAGCTCCCACCAGTATAGAAAAATCCTCCAGGGGTCTAGATTTTTGCTTTTTTAATAATATCAGTGTTTTCAAAGTCACACTAATGAATCTGTTCCAATTAACCAGAGCACTATTTAATCTCTGTTTTTCTATGTTCCTCCATGTTCACCCTACACATGGGCTAGGGACAGAAGTTACACATAAACCGGTATCAGTGATTGGAAACTGGTTTAAATCTGTTACACAACAGGGATAGGGACAGACATTACACATAAACTGGTTTAAGTGATTATAAACTGGTTAAAACCTGTAAAAGAACACAAGTTCAGTGCACATAAACCAGTTTCAAAATGGCTGTAACTGGTTTAAGATAAACCTGGTTGAATGTAGTATCCAATTGAACTGATTTGGGTCAAACCAGTTTATGCAATGTGTTCCAGACCTTTTCCAGGTTTAAGTTAAAGCAGAGTCCCCTAGCATCCCAGATGCTTTGTAGCCCTGGGCAGGGCTCTGTTCTCTGGAGCAGAGAACAGAGGAGCAGGCCTTGACCCTGTGCTCCCTAACCAGAGCTCTGTCAGAGACTGCAGGCACAGCAGGGTCTGCCTTGTTTCCCTCTGCCCCACACCACCCTTGCTGCTTGAGCAGGGATACCTCCTTTCTCCCTCACTCTCTCCCTCCCATCCCCCACAGCTCAGACCACAGCCCCATGGACCCCAGGTATGTGGTGTGCTAGCTAACAGTGAGAGGTGTCTGTGTGTGCATGTCTCCAATTTCACTGGGACAGGCAGACAGAACAGTGCCCACTTAGGGCTTTTTGGAGCTAATCAACAGGTCATCTGGTAACATCTCTCCATTCCTCCTTGGAAAAAGCTGTTTAAAAGGAGCTTGAACTAAAGAGAGAGACTTTTGTTTTGTTGATGGGCTGATAACACAGTTTTTATCAGGCCCCTCCTGGCTCCCTCGCCTGTCAGGTTTGCAGACAGTATGAAGAAGCAGGGAGTGAGAGATCAAAAAGCTCATTATCATCAACAGATGCATGCACTGCACACAGCCACTTTGCCTCAGAGTGCTAGCCAGGAGTTGGGGTCTCCCATCCTTTCAGCAGGAAGCAGAGAAAAGCCTGGGGCTGCACAGGCCAGGGTGGGGGTTTATGCCTGTCCCTAGCTGGAGGTCCTGCTGGGGCCTGGTTATACCCCACATCAGCTCAGCACTTTGGAAGGGAAGGGAAGGTTGCTCTAGGGCCCCCCAGCTTCTAGCCTGAGCCACTACAGGCATGTGCCTGAATTTCCTTAGTCCAAAGAAGATGTCTGTGCAGTCACAAACCAGTTCAACCTAGGCAGGTTAGACAAACCTGCAAAGATTGAATCAATTCAGGATCAGGCTTTTTGAACGTCTGTCCCTAGCTCAGAAGTTCAGTGCACATAAACTGCTTTCAAAATGGCTGAAACTGTTTTTTAAGACAGACCTGGATGGATGTAGTACTAGACTGAAATGATTTAGGTTAAATTGATTTATTGAATTTCTGTCTCAGACCACCCACAGATTCAAGTTAACTCACAGTCCCCCAGCATCCCAGGATGCTTTGTACTTCCTGTCGCAAACCCTCCATTGCAGGGTGGGCATACTAGTCTTGGCCCAAGCTGCCTGCTTTAGCCAAGCAGGGAGGTATGCTTTAGCACCCCCTCCTCCCCAGTTTGTGGCCTAAGCTATTGTCGCCATGTGGCTGTATTTCCAGAGTCAAAAGTAAACATTCACTTGTTTATCAGTTCAATCTACGCAGCTTAGACTAACCTGAAAAGATGGAATTGATTCAGCTGTCAGCTTTTTGACTGTCGCCTTAGTGCCAGATTCTATTCCACCTATTTGGTGTCTAAATGGACCTATGTACTTAAATGTGATCCTTTTCAATTCCTGGAAAAACTATTAATACCAAAAGGTCACAGATTTTCCTCTTGCTCACTGCTTTTTCATGAGGTTTTCAGACCAAGATGAAAATATATTACAAACATAGAAAATGGATTATCAGGGGCTCAAACATGGTAGAATAGAATCACTCTTAGGCACCTAATAGATGGAACAGAATCTGCCCCTTAAAGTTCTAATGGTAGAAATTAGTCTTCAGGAGAGATCTGAATGAGAAGGAAGAATGTTTCTGTATTACCAACAGGAGGGAACAATTTCTTGATCTAAATAAAGTCAGGCTTGTTTAATAAAAGGAATGAGGCTGTATTTCAGGCCTGTTGTATTTGTTGGTGCATTCATAATAGTATTTAGATATTTACTAGGTCTAAACTCCCTGGTAAAATAGGTCACATTTTATTAGGTAAAAGTGTATATAGAACAAAGAGCAGTACAGCTCTCAAACATTTTGAGCAGCTATAAAATGGGTAATATATATATATTAACATACAGATATGGAACAACATTGTTATCATCCCTAAACTGTTTAATAAAAATAATCTTGTTCATTAAGGTGATAAACAGCAGCAGAGAAAATGATTCCTTTCTCTCATGCAGGTGAAAAATCTCTTAACTGTTGAATAACCAGAGGGAGATTAGTCATGTTCAATGCCTGCAATATGTTGTATTATCATTCCCTGGAAATGAATTACTCTGACATGTTAGTGCTAGTTAACTGAGGAACTTTGTCAGTTCTGCAAAGTTCTGTCAGGTACACTATAATTTGTTCTTTTCAAATTCTAATATTAATTCTCAAAGTATTCCAGGAAACTATGATGTTGCCTAGGTCTATTACAATATCAATTTGTAGAAGGTATTTTTAACTGGATGACTTTTCTTAGTTTAGAACATATAGGGCTAAATGTTGAAATCATTATTTAGCTCTTGTTCAGGCAAAACTCCCAGCTGGGTAACTGGGGCTCATATTCTGACCCAAGCTCTACCTGCACAAACCTCATTAAAAATGTTTTTGCATGATGTCTGCCCTGAGTAAGGATCTCAGAACTCGGGGCTCGACCCTAATTATGCAATCATTTTTTATTCTGCTCTCACGTCTAAGTTTTACACCTGTGGAACCCCATTGAATTGAATACTGTCACTCCTGTCTCATTGTGATGCAACATCTGAGCTAGGTATTAGAAGCTAATCATATATGGACAGAAACCGTTATCATATATACATCAATCAAATACTGCAGTGTATTTTGTAACAATTACCTGAAATGTTGCAGACATCTTCAATTATATTCCAGACACTTTCACATCCATTAGCAGCGTTTATACATTGCTCTCTCACCTGAAGGCAGTCAGTGGTCTGAGAAGTAAATGAGCTTGAAAAAGATACTGCTAATACTGTAAAAATAGAGAAGTAGTGATTATTTAATGCCTTACATAGATAATTGCTTCCACCTATCCATGCTACAAAATGTAACAACATAACTTAAGGCAGATTTAATGAAGGATGAGCTAGTTAGAACGTCATTAATCAACAAAATACAAAGTTAGATGAAACATTGAGTTTAACTTTCCTTGCAGTTTCAAAAGGCAAAATGCTATAAGATTTTAGCAACATTAAATCACCTATGACCACTGGAATATCATAGAATCATAGAAATTATAAAAAGTTGGAAGGACTGAAGGGGCTGTAAGGGACCTCAGGAGGTTGTTTAGTCCAACTCCTTGTTCAAGGAAATATCATCCATGAATAGATAATCCCAGCTAAGTGTTTGTCTAACTGGTTCTAAAAACTTCAGGGACAAGACGCCCACAAAACTACCAGGCATAATGTCTAGTAGAACTTATAAATAGTGTCAGGTAAATATATTGCATCAAAAACTATATTTTCTTTGAAGTCTTGGAGGGAATTTTTTCTCAAACTCTTTATCAGGATCACTAAATGCTTTGAATGTTAAGACCAATTAAATCATAAATCATATGCAAATCATGTGAAAGACTGAAGTTTCCTTAAATGTGTCCTGTGGTTTATCTTATCAGCAGAAAATTAGATTGGCCTTGTTACAGCAGGAGATACAAGGTTGAGTTTAGCATTTTAATCCATATTCTTGTGCCAAAGTTATCTTTAATATGAGATTGTTTCATTTTAATTTGATAAAAAATGATGCTTTGCATAGTAATATAGAACCTGATCTAGCAAGTTGCTCAACACTTCCTAGCGTGTTTTCATTTGTAGTGGAGGATTCTCAGCACCTCACAGAACTAGGTATTACTGCTCATTCTAGGTGACATTTAAGTCATCCCATGTGGAATTAGAAGGATAAGTGAAGCCCTCCAAACCAGTTTTGAGAAGATTACATTCTGTCTAGGGTCTTGTACAGGCCTTGTGCACTAAGCTCAGTTGCACACAGTTGACATGGTTCTGTAAGACAATATTTTAAAAAAATCAACTACTATTTAGAGATTTCATCTACTGTGCTTTATTGTGATGAAAAGGTATTACTCAAGGAATACTTTTTGGAGATGTGTGGATAAATGTAATAGAATTAATGTTCAAAAGGTGATGGATGAAATAACATTTAATATACCTCTCTGAGGGCACATCTACCCATTTATTTATACATGCCTACATGTAATGCATCTTTACTTAGGGCACATTAAGGCAATTTAGGTGAACATCTCTATATGGACTTGCTAATGTGCTTTAAAGTGCATTAAATTTAGGCACAAATAGCTAAGTTGCATTAGCACACATGAAGAAATGCTAATGTGTATTAATGTGGTATGTATCCATTGATGCACACTGTATTAATGTGCATTAGCACATCTACACATGTATTAATGAGACTTCACTATTTACACCTTAACATAGCCTTAAATCACCATTTTTAAGGAGCATTAATGGTGTGCACATGTAGACACATATCTTTAATGCTTCTTAGAAAAGGTGATTTTAGGCTAAGCCCACCTAAAAGACACATGTGTAGATGTGCCCTGAGTGTATTAGCTTATAATGTGCCCTGCCTTCTCTTCTGCCTTTCATTTAATATGTCATGCCTTTAAAGACCACACATGCTAAACTCAAGCTAGTAGATCTAGCACTGAAGAGAAGAATACTTATCTGTCTTTATACATTCTTTCCAACTACGAGATTCAAGATAGCTAAGACAGATAGTTCCCCTCTACATAGCCTCTTCAGTCTTCTTCTCAGTCAGAAAGAATCCAACCTCACCGCTGTGGCATGGAGAAAGGTACCACTTTCCCCAAGGGATAATTTTGTGCAGTGAGGAATTTAAACCCCAGGTTGGGATCTACAACATAAAGGTTCTACAAATTTGGGCACAGTACTTTTAATCTTCTTTCTATGAACATGAAGTACCATGGCTAAGTATGGGGGAAGGAGGGGAAGGGAAGGCCAACTAATGATCAGGTCAGATTCTCTTTGTTTTTTTTTTTAATTAGAGCTGTTTCTGAGCTATTTATTAATGCTAAACCCAGAAGCAGATTGGATTTACTTAACAAGGGTTGCTATTTAAACCAAACGCAAGATGACATAATTTATATGGCCATGGAACAGTTAATGGAGAATACTTATGGTTACCTCTGTAAAATTAGACCCACCTAATTCTCTACAAAATTACTTATTCTGTTAGAATGTTTGGAATGTTCTGCCTGTCAGCACGTCTCTGGTGAAATCAAGACAATGTAGCTTAAGTCACATTATAACAAAAACTATTAATGCTGTTAGATCAACAGGAACTCCTAGAGAATACAAACAAAATATGGGCTTTTTTAGGTGTTGGACATACTTACATATCTGCCCTGAATAACAATCTCAAAAGACAAGACAAAAGGTGGCAAAAAGGAAAATATTTGAATCTAATTTTCCAGATGGAGACTAGAGGCATGGAAAAATTAAATTATTCACCTAAGGTTGCAGAGGAAATTGCTGACAAGGCCAGACATTAAGTCTTGGTCCAGCTACAAGAATGACAAGACAGGGAGCCAAAAAGGAAAGGTAGATTTTAAAGAGATCTGCTTCATACTGCTTGCTCAGTTTTACATAAACACAGCAGTGTGACTCTATTCAAAGGAAGGGTCTGAAAAGCATAAAGGGCATAAAATGTTGAAGGAAACTTTGAAGTTCCTAAGCCTAACACAGTGGTTCTCAATGTTTTTACATTTGAGATACTCATTGCTAGACTAGAGGCAGCCCATAGGAAAAAAAAACCAAACAGCTCTTAGTTTTCACTCGTTTCATGACTACAGAAGAATAATAGAGCAATTCCTCCAAAAGACAGGTCAGAATGTTTTTAATACCATGGATTCCTGTTTGATATCTCCGGGTTTATCTTGTCAATCATGTTTGCACATCTAACAGTGCTGAGAATGACTGCCTAAGAACTAACCTGTGGAATGCTGTAACAGCAGAATCAGAGTTTTAGAGTAGGAAGATGTTAGTGGTTTGGGGAAACAAGGTGTGCAGAACATAGTGAAAGTCCAAGGATAAAACAGAAGAGAAGCAGAATGCAATATTGGAATTGAATCTCCTCTTACTGCCTTCTAGTTGCTTCCAGTAAACCTGCTTTGTTCATTTTCTTTCCATTTTTTTTTTTCATTTGAAAGCTATGGGAAATGTCAATAACCAGCACTTGCTTGTGCCACTCTGCAAACAGGGCACTGTTTATTTAGACAAGCATCCCATTTACAGGTCTTTCTGATGTCCTGTATTCCTTATCAAGGCAAGTCTGAGAGAGTGAAACACATCCTTTCCCCATCTCTGTTAACAGATTTGAGCATTCCCCCAGGACCTCAGTGGAAGAAGTTTCCCTGGAGGCTACAACTGGTCAAGGACAGCCCTAAAATGACACTGTTTAGACCCAGCATCAATACAAAGGGAGCAAAACTGGAAGAAGCTCCAGGGACAGGAAGTTCCTCTGCCCCATGATGCAACGAAGTAATAGGGGTGTGTAGAAAATTCACCTCACTTAGCATCGATGAGAGAGCTCCCTCAAGAAGTGTTTTTTACCTGCCTCTTTCCACGGCAAAGTCTCATGCAAACCTGAAGAGGGAGGGCATGGGGTTGGGAAACCATCTCTCTGTTCCATCCAAGTCCTTGCTGGGCCAAGTTGCTGTGGTTTGTATCTAGGCAAAAGCAGCCACCGGGAACCACAAGCTGTGACAACGGACTGGGAGTGAGTCCCCTCCCCAACCACCAAAGCTTGTCCTTACAAAGCTCCACACAGAGGCCCTGTGATCAGGACTGGTTCAACCCTTTAGTGGGCCGGGCCCTGGCACACAAACTTGTGGGCTCCTAGCTGAAGATGACATTTTGATATTCTATTTCTTCACTCAGTAATTATAATATGTAAAAAAAAGCAGACCCGGGCCCCTTCTTCACTAGGACCCTAGACTTGTTTCCTAGTTTGCTTATGCATTAATTCGCCCTGCCTGTGCAGACTGGTGCAGGCAAGCAGAAGCAGGGAGGGCTGCTAGCAACGTCCCTTAGAGCAGGTGCGAGGGCGAGAGAGGTTGAATGCAGATACCCGCACAGCGGAGAGAGGGGGAGCAGCGAGAAGCAGACAACGGGGAAACTCACAGCTCCGTCCCAGCCGGGAGCATCAGAAACGCCTAGAGCAGACTCGCGGGGGCCTCCGGAGGTCAGCCAGAGCAGCCCCTGCCACGGGGAGAGGCAGCGGCTGCATCCACCCTAGTGATCTTACCGAGGAGGAGCAGCGCGCCCATGGCGAGCTCCAGGCGGCTACGCACGCGGGGCGGGCGCCGGCGGCTGAGGTCCTCCAGCACCGCCAGGGCTGGACAGCGCTCGCGCCCCGCCGCTTTCAGCACCGCCTGGCTGGACAGCGCTCGGCTGGCGCGGGTGCTCGGGCCGCCCCTCCCCCGCCCCCCCCCCGGCCGCCCGCGCCTGCCTCGGGGCCGGGCCCAGCGCCGCGCGCGCAGGGGCGCAGGACCCGCGTGGCCTCGGCAGCGGACCCCCGGCGGCCGCCTGCGCGGGGACAGCGCGGCCAAAGTCCGGCTGGGCACAGCGATTTGGAAGGAAGGCGGAGGGGGAGAGCTGTGCACGCAAGCGAGCCAGGCGATTGAGGCACGGGTGGGCGACACAGCCTTGAATGGCAAGCAGAGAACAAGATGCAAAACCAAAGGGAAGCCCGTCCTCTTGGCTTCTGTCTTCCCCCCAGGAAAACCCCCAGCGCCTGAGTGCTGCAGACAGCACAGGTGGGGTGACATGCACCACGAGCATCTGCTGGCACGGGCATGTCCTCTGAGCACAGCACAGGGCAGGCCCAGAAGGCTGCCCCTCAGCCACACTGTTCTGCAGGGGGTTGGAGGGAAATCCACCCTTCAACCCATCCCCAGTAAATTCAAAGTAAGAAAACTACTTGGTTGCTGGAACAGAAGTTCTCACCACTGACAAAGGGGAAAAAAAGACTTGCTGTGACTGGGGGAGACAGATTAGGAAATCTTATAGGGAAGCCCACTGCTTGTAGGTGGCCTGCTGGGCAGAAAGGGCTCCTAGTGCACAAGGGACAGACCTCCAGCAGAGCGGCAGAATCTTGTGTGTTGAAGAGATCCATTTAGCTCTGCCTTGCCACCTGCTCTTTTGATATTTAGGTGAAGAGCATCTAACTTCCAGGAGAGGATGAAGATGAGGAAGAAGACAAAGGTGGCCATTAGTTTAACTTCGTCTGTTTTCAATTACAGTAATGGAACGCTGCTGGTAGTATGTGAGGGCCTTGTTCCAGGTGACAGAGTTGCTCAAATGCTGCTGGGTGTTAGTGTTAGGTCAAGTTTGGAGCAGTCACATGTTCAAGGCAGCAGGGGCCTGGAGGACTGGAAAGTAAGAATCCTCTCCCCTCCCCTCCCCCCACCCATTCCAGGCTTCCCCCTTGTTCCTCCCAGGCTCCCCTGTTCCCACCCCAATGCCCAGAGCTCCCCACTACCTTGCAGCAGTCTCTCTTCACCCTCTACCCCCAAGGGCTCATCCCCAACCCGGCCCTTCTCCTCATTTACTTGTGGCTGACTGTGCTGTCTGTCCCAGGGGAGTAAGCAGGGAAGGATTATCCTACCTGCCCTGCTGCTCTTCTCCAGGCCCAGCCCAGAGAGCAGCTGGGCAGGCAGAGTAACCCTTACCTGCCTGTTCCCAGGGGACAGACAGCACAGGGAGCCACAAGTAAGTTGTGAGGAGCAGTAAGCAGAGATCTGGGGTATTGGGTAAGGCAGAGGGCAGTGGGCCTGATTTGGGCCAGCGGTGCAGGGATTGACTACACCTCAGGGCCTTGTTATACCTTACACTTACAGTATGAGCCACACAAATGTTGATGGGTGCTAGTACTAGCTCAAGCTTGGAGCAGTCACACTGCAGGCCATCAGGAGCCTGGAGGATGGAAAGGTAAGAGTTCCACCACCCCCATTCTGTGCTTCTGCCCTGGCCCCCGCCCCCTGTGCCCTGGGCTCCCCCAGATTCCTTCCATTCTACTTCCCCCTTGCCCCTTGTGGTTATCCCTTGTCTCCTGCCTCCCCCTGTCCCTGGGGCATTATTTACTTGTGGCTGCCTGCGCTGTCTCAGGGGATCAAACTGCTTCCTTTAGAACTGTTTTTTTCTATTTCAGTTTTGTTATTTTATATACCATTTAAAAATAAAAATGATAAATATAGCAATTTGGTTGAATTTAAATGTTTTGATTGACAAGAAAATAGTTTTGTTTTGAGGGAAAGGCATAGGGGAGGTGGAAGATGGGGAGGGGAGGAAAAGGAGTAGGAGAAGAAGAAGGAGAAGATGAAGAAGAACAATAATAGCAGCAGCAGCAGCAGCAAAAAAATCCCTAAACAACAACAACAACAAAAGAACTTTGTGAAGTGTTCAGGTTTAATTCCCAACCCAAATAAAAACATGTTTCAAAATGTCACACTCCTTTGCAAAACTAAATTTCTGTTCTCTGTAGAACTGTAGGTCAGATACTTACTTCAGTCCTCAAAATCCAGTAGCTCTTTATATCAGAAAGGTAGCCTACCACCATACACAAGGGACTTGCTGACATTTTGCATCTTTGCTTTTTTTTTTTGGCTTGCAGATATGATCTCCCTTTTGTTTCCATTTCCATAATGCTCTCTCACTTACATTTTGTGCAAGCTTATGTTAGTGCTCTATGCAGGACTATTTACTACTCCCATATCCCACAGAAATCTTTCTTATTCCTGTCTGTCCCTGAAGATTTTTAAGGCATTTTATCCTTTTCCCTCCCACAACAACATAAATCCAGTTCAATCTTCCAAAAGTGGTGGATTTTTGCCTGATCATTATACAACATAAATTAAGTCTATTTTTACAGAGCTGAATTTGTTTCCCTCCTAATCTCTCCTGCAATAAAAATATTTTTCCCTATTCAGCAGTATTTCTATTCCTTGTTCTACCGCCATTTAATGTCTACTTACCTATTCATAATATACTAATAGAAAAAGGTCTATCATGAAATAGGTAGGAACTCTTGTAAGCAGTTCTTTTTGACAACTGCCACCTTCGGTAACCTGAAAAACAACTGGCATATTTTAGAAACCAGGTGTGCCTACATGTGCTATTAATGCTATTTGGCTTTCCTATGCAGTAAATTTACTACCTGTATATGCAGGTAGTAAATTTCCTATGAAGTAGACTGTTTTACTGTGCAGTGAACATCTGAGCAGAAGATGAGGCAGAACATTACCAGTGCAACTCCATGACCTGCAATAGAATCACATGAGGAATTAATTTTGCCAAGACAACTGAACTATTCTTGGAGTAGGTTTAAAAAAACAAAACAAAATGTGATAGTATCATGGACAATGCACTAAACAAGCATAGAGCACTAACATAAGCTTGCACAAAATGTAAGTGAGAGAGCATTATGGTGCATAATTAATACATTCTCAGTGCTGAACAATGCTATTAAAAACAGCCATTTGGTGAGCATAGAAATGGCATGTAGTTACATTTTTTATATGTATATGTGTTGTCAGTCTCGATCATGCCACCCACTTCTTTATACAAAAATATATAATATTTTTATAGTGTTTGGATCCTAAGGGAAAAAGTGCCCTGTCCTTAATATAGAAGAGATGTAGGTTAGCGACAACAAACCAGTGTACTTTGGGGTAATATGTAAAGGCTATGCCGCTCCCAGGTTTTGACTTCAATCACTCAGAACAGATTCAAATGCAACATGTTTTTACCTTGTGAAATCACATCGAACTGCACTGAGGAGGAAAAATATCTTTTTGTGCAAACAACCCCTTTTTGTTGAAAAAAATGACTAGCTCAAAAAACCCCAACTTTTCTGTATATATATATTACTGTTTCAAAATCCCTCTTTTTCATTTTTTATTCAGACACAAGTATCTATTTTTTTTGGATACTTTGGTATAATTTGGCAAGAAGCATATATAGAATATTGAGTGTTGCAGTTCCTTCAAAATATTTATATTATTATAAATTTATATTACAATATTTATACTATACAGGCATACCTTGTTTTATTGCGCTTCATTTTATTGTGCTTTGCAGATATTGCGTTTGGTACAAATTGAAGGTTTGTGGCAACCCTGCGTCGAGCAAGTCTATCGGTGCCATTTTTCCATCGGTTAGCATTTTTTAGCAATAAAGTATTTTCTAATTAAGGTATGTACATTTTTTTTTTTTAGACATAATGCTATTGCACACTTAATAGACTACAGTATAGTGTAAGCATAACTTTTATATGCACTGGGAAACCAAAAAATTCATGTGACTCGCTTTATTGCGATATTCGCTTTATTGCGGTGGTCTGGAACCGAACCCACAATATCTCCGAGGTATGCCTGTATTTAGGATCTTCACTAATTATCATGCAAGGAACTGATTAAACTCCCATTAGGCTGGAATTTTGCAGCTGAATATCTCTTTGTAAATTCAATGAAGATTCATGCAGGTATGCCCATACGGAGCCAGCCAGTTGTCACATGAGGCCTTTGATTTTTTTTGTGAGGAAGATTAGGTTTTTATATTATATCACTCATTCACACATTGCTTATATGCTTACAATCATATTTGCATTTATTCCAGGTGAGTTCAAGTAGGGTATACAAAATACACATGGACATTTTATCTGAATACAAATATGCAGTTGTTTAATGTTTATATAATGCTTCCGTTCAATGCTTTTAGCTGACAATTAGAATAATTCAAATTGTACCTGTCTGGTTAGTGCTTTATTTAATGATGTATTAATTTAAAAATGAAACAATGCTGAAGACAGTTAGACTTCATGTTTTGTACAAGAATATTTTCTATTTTATGGATGCATTGTTCACAATGCAAAATTTGAAGAAACTTGAAGATAAAATAAAATAATAAGAAATATTAATAAAACCATAATACTAAAAGAAAACTTTACACAATTTATGGTTGAAGATAGAAATTTATTTCTATTTTTTTGTTTCAGACAGTCTTTACAAACAACTGATTTTCAAAATACTCTTCAATATTTCACAGTTTGCTGTTCAAATTTAGCAAAAAAGATCTATTTAGAATTAACTAAAGAAAAAATCTAGAGCTTTTCATTGGTATTTGTTTTGCTTAAACACTGATTCTAATTCTATATTAACAGACTTGCACAACTTTCCTTGATTTCATTAGGAGTTACGTGTACCTTAGCCTTGATTTGAAGCCCATTAAATAAAACAGAAAGAACTTAAATAGACACTGAATTAGGATCATTATTTAGCTCTAAGACAACAGTTCTCAACCTTTCTAGACTCAAGGAACTACTTGGAAAAGTCCAACTCTTAGTTTTCATTTGTTTTTTTGGCTACAGATTAGTAGAGCAATTCCTCTGTTGCCAAGAATTCAGAAAGACTACCATCACCAAGCAGAATCTCTGGGTTTATCTTGTGAAAAATATTCAAACACCTAACAGTGCTAACACTAGGTGGCATCCTGTGACATCTATGAAAGGATCTAAACTCATCCAGGTTGAGAATCACTGCTCTAAGAATTAGGATTTCAACATTATTTCATGCCTAAAGATACTGATAAGCATGGTGTGGCATCTTCCAAAGCATGTAAGCAGAACCAAATATCTGGCTTTAAGACTATATTTACATGTGCCTCAGGGTGGGGCAGGGTGGTGGTGCTTTAATTAGAGCAGGTTTTGGGAGTGTCTTATATATTCAGAGTCCCATGCTTCAAAATGGTAACAGGAGGACTTTAACTAAAGCTTGTGCAATTAACTTTAGATAAAGCACTCCACCACCATTTTGAAGCATGGTTACACTGAATATATATGACACAGAAGCTGCTGGAATATGCTAATTAGCATGCTCCAGCAGACTAAATTAATTAGCATGCATTGGAGCAGGCCTTGGGCACATGTGTAGGTGCCCTAAGTGACTAAAATTAAGCCACCTTAATAATCTCTTAAATTCACTGCCTTGTGAAAAATTTTTACTGCAAATCTTCAATGAGCTAAGAAGATTAGTAGGAGAGGCATTGGGGTCTCAGAGCTTCAATGAGATGGGAGTCCAAGAGGGGTGGTTGTTCCTCAAGGAAATGATCCTCCAAGCTCAAAGAGAGTCAGTCCCTATTCACACCAAGGGGGGCAGGAGTGCTAAGAAGCCCCCATGTCTTGGCAAAGGCATCCAGGGATGCCTGAGGGCAAAAAAGGAGACGTATAAACAGTGGAAGTAAGGGGCTATCACCAAGGAGGTTTACACCACTATGGCTGAAGACTGCAGAGACCAAGGCATAGATGGAGCTAGGGCTAGCGACCAGAATTAGGGATAACAAAAAGTCTTTTTTCAAATACATAGGGAGTAAGAAGAAGGCACCAGGGAACGTGAGGTCCCTACAGGACAGACTTGGCAATCTGGTGACTGCAGATAACAAAAAAGCTGACCTCTTTAATGAATTCTTTGGCTCCATATTCCTGAACAGGGACCAGGACATTTCCCCCACTAGGATGGACTCAGGGGAGGCACCACTATGCCTAAGGTCAGGGATGACCTAGTTAGGGAATTGTTGGAGGGGCTGGATGTGTTTAAATCAGTAGGTCCAGATGCTCTTCACCTGAGGGTGCTGAGGGAATTGGTGGGGATCAAGACCTACCCACGATGAAGCCATGCTAGCTGTTGTTCAGAATCTTATCCTCAACGAGTGTATTGCACATTAATTCTTTAATGAATTTTTCCAGGATTTTCCCTGGGATGGGGGTTAGACTGACTGGCCTATAGTTGCCTGGGTCCACTCCCTTCCCCTTCTTGAAGATGGGCATAATGTTGGCCCTCTTCTAATCCTCAGGGATCTTCCCTGTGTGCCACGATTTCTGAAAGAGTTTTGCCAGGGGTTCTGCAATGACCTGGGCCAGCTCCATCAGCACTCTCGGGGAAGTCTATCTGACCTGCTGACTTGAAAATGTCTAGATTTTCTAGTTGGTTTTGCACTAGCTCTGCATCTACAATGGGAAGGATATCATTCCCACCATGCCCCCTGTGATCCTTATCTCACTTGTCTTTTCCTCTGGTTCAGTGAAATACCAAAGCAAAGTGGGTATTCAGGAATTCAGTTTTTTCCTGAGTGTCCATTACCAGCTGTCCTGAGGTTAAATGGGGGTCCCATGCTTCCATTTGTTTTCCTTCTCCCTACATACCAAAAGAAGGACTTCTTATTGTCGTTGACTCCCTTGGCTAACTTAAACTCAGTTGCTGCTTTAGCTTTCCTGTGATTTCCCTACAAGTGCAAACCACTGTTGTATAGTACTACTTGAGGACTATCCCTAGCTTCCACTGTGTGTATGCCTCTTTTTTCTTTTTCAAGAAGACTGAGATGTCTCTGCTGAGACAGGAGGGCTTGATGGCCCTTCTGCTGCTTTTCCTCTTCATGGGAATGGTTTTCTTTTGTGCTTTGAGGATTGTGTGCTTGAGGAATGACCACTCTTCATGCACGCCATTCACCTGCCATCCCTAGTCCTGCATCACCTCCCCTGCTAATGCCCTGAGCCTGTTGACATCATCATTTTTGAAGTCCAGGTCTTCAATCCTGCTAGTTGATTTGTCAATGTTGTGGCAGACAGTGAACCTGATGACCTCATGGTCACTGTCACCCAGGCTACTCTCAGTGCTCAAGCCACACAGCAGATCATCTCCTTTGACCAAGACCAAGTCTAGAAGAGCAGTACCTCTGGTTGGCCCTTGCATTTCCTGGGTCAGAAAGAGCTCCTTAATTACAGTTAAGAAGCTATATGACCAATCTGACCTAGCCAAGTGTTCCTGCCAATCTACATCCTGGTAATTGAGGTAACCCTTAACAACCAAGTCCCTTGCATGCATGGCCTTTGTCAGTTCTTGAGAGAACTCCAGATCAAGATCCTCCTGTTGGTTTGGTGGCCTGTAGTAAATGCCCACAGTTAGGTCTCTTTTACATCGCACCCCCTGCAATATAGACCCAATGTCTGTATTGGTTTCAAGCTGATTATCTATGGAGTCAATATCAGCCTCCAGAGAGGTTTACTGCTCCCTCACATAGCGAGCTACCCCTCCATCTTTTCTCCCTGCTTGGTCCCTTCTTTGCAAGGTGTAGTCCTCTACAGCTACACTCTAATCATGTGAAGAGTCCCACCAGATCTCCATGATCCCTACCAGGTCATATTGCCTACTAAAGAGCAGAAGGGCTAGCTCCTCCTGCTTGTTCCTGATGCTCCTCGTATTGGTGTCCAGGCAGCTGAGGCCCCCAACTGACACCCACAATTTCCTGACATGCTGTGGGAGAACTGTTCCATTAACATTTTCAAAAACAGTTATTTTAGTGTCCTCCAGATGGGAGCTTTCCTGTGTGCCTGTCCCCAGACATGCTCCACTTGGAGTTTCCCCATCCGCTAGCAAAATCAGTTTAAATCCCTGTCCAATAGATTATCCATCCTGGCTAAGAACAGGGACTTACCTCTCCACGTGAGGTGGATGTCATCTCATCCTAGGGGAAAATAGAAAAGGCTAGCCATGCGTAGGAGAGACTTCATAGCTAGGTTTTTGTCTTTTACGTATCTGTATAATATCAGTATCTCATTCCTGTCATCAATTGGTGCATGTAGTTCCTTCTCCATCAGTTGTTTCCAACTAATGAGCACCAGGCTTATCACAGACATTCTTCCTATTAGTCCCTAAATGCAAGTCCGTGTATTCTATTTTATCGAATTGAATCCCATTTTTATTAAACCTATCTTTACAGTTATCCTATTCTTCCTGTCTTATTCTGATCCCTATCTTTATTGTTGATGTTTCTAATGGTGGGCTAGAGGGGGTGCAGTGGCATGGTCAAGTCTTCATTTCAGCCCATGCTACAGGAGCAGCAGCCAGAAACTTTTATAAGTCCCAATAGCAGGTAAGAAGTAGGGCTGCACGAAATGACTATATCTTGTTTTTATTTCAGATTTGGCCATTTCAGAGGACAGTGATTTATATCGGTGTTTTGGATCACTGTTCTATTTCAATTTGGCCAAATCTGTTTTGGAGTTTTGACGCTGTTTCAACGTTTCAACCATAGGCTATTATGGGGAAACACAAAACTGCCTATAACTTTGACATTTATTCCCTGATTTCCATGAAGCTTCCAGAGATGGTAGCCCCTTCTGATGCCATTAAGCTTGCCATGGTTCAAGGAGATAGGTGCAGGGGGTTCTGAGAAACTCCACCTCAAAATTTTGAAAGCAAAACTCAGATGTCAGGCAGGATATAGTGTGTCATAAAACCAATGTCTATATTGAGTCCACGAGTTTTTGTATCTAGGAGGTTGATGAAGTGAAGTTCATAGGCTCATCTGTGAAAAGTGGTGTGTAAATTCAAACAAACACTGAGCCTAGTTTTATAGTTTCATAGTTTCACAGTTGGTAGGGTCAGAAGGGACCTGAGCAGATCATCAAGTCCAACCCCCTGCCATGGCAGAAAAGAGTACTGGGTGGTCCAAGCAAGGTGTTCATCTAGCCTCCTCTTAAAGACCCCAGGATAGGAGCCAGCATCACTTCCCTTGGAAGTTGGTTCCAGATCCTAGCTGCCCTGACAGTGAAATAGCACCTCCTGATATCTAGCCTGAATCTACCCTCTGCCAGCTTGTGACTGTTATTCCTTGTCACTCCTGGTAGTGCTCAGGGGAACAGGGACTTCCCCAGTTCCTGCTGGTCCCCTCTGACTAGTTTGTAACAGGCCACTAGATCCCCCCTCAGCCTTCTTTTGTGGAGGCTGAACAGGTTCAGGTCCCTTAGCCTCTCCTCGTAGGGCCTGCCCTGCTGCCCCCTGATCATGCGAGTGGCCCTCCTCTGGACCCTTTCCATGTTGTCCACATCCCTCCTGAAGTGCGGTGCCCAGAACTGGATGCAGTACTCCAACTGTGGCCTGACCAGTGTTGCATAGAGGGGGAGGATCACATCCTTGGACCTGCTTGAGACGCAGCTGTGGATGCATGACAAGGTATGACTGGCCTTCCTGACTACGTCCCCACACTGTCATACTATGTTCATTTTGGCATCAATAATGACTCCAAGATCCTTTTCTGCCTCTGCACTGACGAGAAAGGAGTTCCTCAGGCTGTAGGTATGCTGCTGGTTCTTCCTCCCCAGGTGCATCACCTTGCACTTGTCAGTCCTGAAACCCATCCTTTTCTCATCTGCCCACACCTATAACCTGTCTAAGTCTGATTGCAGCCTATTCCTCCCTTCTAGCTTGCCCACTTCTCCCCATATCTTAGTGTTGTCTGCGAATTTGAACAGGGTGCTTTTTAGAGAATGGGAGAGGAAGGGGGGTCCCTGTTTCTGGGCCAACTGCCTGCCCCTCTTTCACCTTCCATGCCTTGACAGAAAATTGATTCAGATGTTTTCCAGGTGGGAGGCTGCCCATTTAGGCCCCTGAAGTCTAGGGGTAACATGCATCCATTCCACAGCTCTGTACCTCCCCTTAAACTGCGGCCCATGCCTCTCAGATGGCATCCCAGGCAGCTAAGCTCACCTGAAGCCTCACAACTCAACTGCAACCAGCAAGCCTCAGGCCTCTCAAAGATCTTACAGGTTTGGGCTGTCCCTAGCCAGAACTGTGGGTATGTGTGGTGGCTAAAGGTTATAAGCCATGTCCTACCCTTCTTTCACTAGGGAGGTTTGCAGTTCTGGTATTTCTTGGGGGCTGCTGCACCACCAGCAGTCCCACCAGGCCTCCCAACACTGGCAGGGTGCATTTTTAGGTCATGCCCAGGACCTGGTGCAGAGCCCCAGTCCATATCTCCAAAGTTCATCCTGGCACAGAAGCTCAGCAGGGACATGTTCTTTCCTTGCTGGCTGGTGATACAGTGAGTGCCACCTCCATCTCTGAGAATGGGGCATTAAATGGTTTTTAAAAAAATTTTTAGAAAGGAAATAGGTGTGGATGGAGTGAGGAGGGTGGCACTCACTTTGTCTGCACGTGGAGCTTAGGGAACTGCAGCAGTGGGAGGGTCACCTTGAGGAACACCAGCTGCTCCATCAAACCAGGATCCAAGGAGGTGTGGTAGGGTGTCACTAAATCCCCAGCAATGCTGAACACCCTGTCACTCTGGTTGGTGAACAGGACAGGTGTTTCTAGGGCAATTGTGGAAGATCCTGCCACATCTGGCTTTAGCTTGCCCAGTAGGCCAAGGGGTCACAGAGAAGTGGCTTCTCATCCTCAGCAAGATAGGTAGCCACCAAGGCCTCAGCACTACCTGCCTGATGCTGTGGTCCGGTGCTTCTGGATGCTAACATGGAAGACATACCCTCAGCCCACATTGGCAGTGCCTGTGGTGGAGAAGGACACTGGCTGGTAGATGGAGTGCTGGCACATGAAAGTGGATCCCCCTCTTCCACATCCCCCTGCCTTTGCCTTTCTGCCTCCCTGACTCTGTTCACGAGCACCTCCATCCAGTGATCCAGGATTTTGCTGCCATAGACACTCCCCTTCACTCTCAGGTAACACTTGCCTGCCAGCATGTGGACAATACTGGACTGGAATGGATTCAGCCATTTCTTGATGCCCTCCTTCAGCCACATCACCAGTGCCTGCACCACTGGTAACAGCAGCTTGCCCCAGGCAGGAACACCTATACCCTGGAACTTCTTCATTTCATTCTGAAGCTCCCTCACTATGGGGATCACCTGGCTAAAAGGAGGGTAATGCCACTGCTGAGGCTCTCGGTGGTCTCAAGGAATGGTTTGAGGACACCAAGATCTGGGAGATGGTATCCCACACTTTTTTGTTAAGGGGGTTGCTAATTCCAATCTGTTGCTTGACAAGCTTTTCGTGTATCAGGTATGTGGAGTTCCACCAAGTCTCCACATGCTGCATGATTTTGTGCTGCGGAATGCTCAGCTCTGCCTGTTAGCCCTGCAGCATCTTGCCTCCCTTAATGCTGTGTTAGAAGTAGCCCGCCACCTTCCTGCATTTTTAAATGAGCTGGTTGGTTGTAGTAGTGATGGTGCCATTACCAGCAGCCCTATCCCCTTCCAAGGCATCCCTGACTATGAGGTGGAACTTGTGTGACACACGGTGGATGCCAACAAAATTGGCATCACAGACTGCCTTGACCATGTTGGCCTGGTTGTCGATGACGATGAACCTGTTGGTAAGATCACCCTCCCCAGTGAGACACCCATGCACCATATGGTTCATGGCCCCCATGTTCTCCATTGCCATGTGGGACTCATCCGTCACTTCAGATTGAAGGATAGCTCACTGATGACTGATCACACCAGTGCCCTGTTAAGGAGAGGTAGGCATGATCTCCACCCCAGCTGCTCCAGAAGTCTGTGGTGAAGTGTAAGGCCACCTGCAGACTTGCTTTACACTGCTCCTTCCTCAAGTACTCCCTGCATGCTTCATACAGGGAGGGCACCACCATCCTGCTGAAGGTGGTGCATGTGGCCATGTGGTATGTTGGGACCACGAGTGCCATGAGCCACCTGAACCCCGGCTGCTCAGTGAAGGAGAAGGCCTAGCCATCCAAACTAAGCATCTCCCCAGTGCTCTGACTGACCTGGCTTACCTTGGGAATGTGTCCCCATTTCCCTCTTCCTTTTCCCCATTGGTCAAGGGTGGCCTGCCTCTGCTTCTGGGGAATGGGGGCTTTGGAGTGAGAGTGGGGCATGCTCCCACCGGTGCCAGGCTGAGCGAGGGCAAGGAGGTGGTGCCTCCTGATACGCATCAGCATCCCCGTGGTGCTGAAGTGTTTCTCGTGCTTACCCCAGCTGGTCTTGAATCATCAGTAAAGGCAAATAGCATACTTGGGATCATCTGCTACCTCAAAATGATCCCTCACTACACTATCCCCTCACTTCTGGGGTGTGGGTGAGGATCCTGTCTTATCCCCCTCCTCAGCAGGCAGAGGCACAACAACAGGGGAAGCTGAGCCACCTGTCTCCATAACCCCCTCCACACTGCATTCCCCTGGCTCTAGGGGAACTTTGAGAGGTGTGGAGCAGAAACTCAGTTTCCTCCTCCTTCCCCAGAATTTCCATGGCTATGGCACTGAGCTCCCCTGGTTTCAGATCCAGCTTCTCCTCTGGCACTGGGAGGCTCATGCTGGGAACTGAATCTTGGGTGGAGGAGACTGTCATGACAGTGCTTGTCATGCTGGTGGTGCTGGGGGTTATTATTATTGCTGGTGTTAGTGGGGGTGGGGCAGGTGCAGACACTGCTTCCACATCCTTGCTGCCACTAGCAGCAGAAGCTTCATGCCTGCTAGGGAAGAGGGTACTTCTAAGTTTGAGGGGGTGGGAAACATAGAGCTTTCCCTCTGCCCCCTCTTGCTCCCTTGCCAGAAGACTTGGCACCTGCCTTTCTAGGATGCTTCATAACGTTTGCTGTGCTGGAAAGTGTGTGTGTGTGTAATATATCTTCTATGTGTTTACTATATATCTTCTTCTCTTCTCTGCTTATTTGACTATATCTATGTGTTTATTGTATCTTCTTCTATCTGATTATTTAGCTATATAGGAAACCCTTGGTATTTGCAGGTTTAGCATGCATAGTTTCAAATTAATGAATCCTGAACCTGCATTTTAAATACACTTTAAACACTTACCGGAGCTCCTTGGGAGCTCCGTGCTTGCTGCCACCGGGCTTCTGCTGTTGGATCCCCACCGCTGCATCCCCGCCATTGCTGCCAGAGCTGTACCCACCCCTTGCAGCCACCAGGGGCACTGTGTTCATGAACTCAGTGCCCTATTCATGAATGTTGCCATTTGTGGGCATCACAGGAATGTATCCCTCGTGAATGGTGAGGGACGCCTGTATCTATGTGTTTACTATATCTTCTTCTCTATCTGTTTAGTTTACTATACTTTCTATTTACTGTATCTTCTTCTATCTGCTTACTATATCTTGTATCTGTAATATATTGGAAAGGTGTATCCAATCCTTTCCAAAAAGAAAGACTAGCAGGAGACTGACTAGGAAGCCAGTCACTGGAGGCAGCCACAGTACCTTTCACACACTGTTGCTTCCAGAGACAGCTCACAAAAGGGACAGAAAGGCTTCACAGAGAGACTTATATGCTGTTTCTCCATCCTTCCCCCAGAGCACTGGGATTGGAAAGGACCTCAGGGACAGATCACAGACACTGGTCAGATACAGATGTCAATATAAGAGCAGTCCTTCCCCACCCCCTCTCCCCCCTCCCTTTTCTGCGTTTCTGTTCCCCTACAAGCCCGGCTCCAAAACTGAAATTTTCCAACATTTTCTGAAACGCTTTAGATTGTTTCATTTTGTTTCAGAGATGTTTTGGAGCCTTCCATTTCATTTTGGATTTGGTGTTTCAGACACTGAAATGGGCTAAAAAAGCTCTGAAATGAAACAGCTGCTGAAATTTCATACAGCACTAGTAAGAAGCCCTTCTTGGTACCCCATCCGTTGTTCTGTGCTCAGTGGCCTCCCTTCCTTTCCCATTATCCTCCTTCCTTCACCTGCTGCTGCTTTTGCCCCTGGATAACCTGGAAGCAGAGGGAGCTCTAAAGCTGCTCCATATCCACTCCAAATTGATTGTATAGAGAGCTGGGCTAGTGGTGATGAGCAAGTTTCCATCCCTGCCCAGTCATCCCAGGTACTCCCCATCAGCCCAAGAGCAGGCTGAACAATTAGGAACCTTCTCACCACCACCACCACTGATCCCAGCAATTGGGGATAGCAGCAATGTCAGTCAGGTCTCCCCTGCTGCACCCAGAAGCTTAAGTAGAGAGTGAGAGTGGAAAATAGGAGAGGAGGTAAGGTACTGTTGAACAGGAAAGGAAAGGGAGGAGAGACTTTAAAAATGTTTCTGTCTGATGTTTCTGTGGCATGGTCTGCCTGCCTTAGTTTAAGGTGGGGCTAGGAACAGCCAGGTACAGCCACACTTGCAGTACTGGTCACTGCTCCCAGACCCTAACTTTAACAAACCTAGTTCCTCCCTACAGAAATTCTTAATTTAATCACCATATTCCCACTTCTTGTGTCAAGGTCATGATTAATAATATTTAACAAATGAGTTCCAAGACTCACCCTTGAAAAAATTATTTTTTAAAATAACACCTCTCAAGCCATTTTCTCACTTCCAACTTATCATTTTTCTATTAATCTTCATTTTCATTAACTAAAAATGATTTCCTATAAGGTACTATATCAAAGTGCTTCACTGGAGTCCAGATAAATAAGATCTACTGCATTTCCTTGCCTAAAAAAAAATTAAGCTTACCAAAGATACATCAAGTTAGTCTGGAACAGTCTTCTTTTGGTTAAGACATGATTCATTTTATCCCATTGTCTGTTTATTTCCTTCTGTTTAATTATTCTTTTCTTTACAGTACTGAGGTCAGACTAATGGGCCTGATGATGCATGAATATTTTTTCCTTTATTACATACATACACATACATATATAATTTAAAATAATTTATATATATATAAACTAAATAATTAAAATAAATTAAATATAATTTTATATATGAATTAAATAATACGTATATAATTTAAAAAGAATAGAATTAACTATTCTATTAGATAGTAAATAGAATAAAATTACATATTCCTTTAATAAATATAGGTACTTTATTTGTTATTTCTCAAACATATGGTGACACCTAAAATAAAAGAATCATTATTTATTTCACCTGCCCTCTTCTTATCTTACACGCTTCTGGTAGAAGCCACTGGCTGGACACAGGAATGAATTCTGGTAGGGTTTTGGCTCTGTGCTGCTTGTGCAATGAGCTCTCAGAGCTTACCGGCATGTCCTATTGGGAGCTCTGTCCATGCTGTGAGTTTTATGAACTCAATACTGGTCTACCCCAAGTCCCTGCTTTCAAGCAGCTCTGGAGCTTGCTGCTGTTTGCTCTTCACCTCCCTCATCCCCCTCTCCTGAAATCTACAGCAGTGAAATTGGATGCGATGAATGGCAACATCAGGGATGCTCAGCCCCTTCTTTCACAGAGCCCAGGGGCCATGTGCCATTACCACTTGACCCCTCCTTTTCCCTGCTACTGCATTCAGGAAAGGGGATGCAGAAGAGGGGAAGAACAAAGAGCAGCAGGCTCCAGAGCATAGGTGATTTGAAAGTTTTGATAGTGAGGGAGCACAATTTAAAGGTCCTGGTAAAAGTGGGGATGAAGGTGCAGATCACCTTTGGATCTTTCTTTCTCTCTCTCTCTCTCTCTCTTCAAGTGGTGCTGGATCCCACCTGAAGAAACAGTGGAGAGAGGATGAGGTGCTGCTACCCAGCTGCACTCTATGGGTGCATCCACATGAGCATGCACATGCCTCTTGCCCCTCCTCAAACCCCTTTGAGGCAGGGCAACAGGCACATGCAGGAACAAAAAAACATTCCCCGCACTGCAAACTTTCAGCGCGGGAAGAAAATTAGAGCCCTGGATAGCCAGGAGTCTAAAAAAATCAAAGTTTAAAAAAGCAAAGCAGTCCCTGAGGCAACCGGAGGCTGGGGTCCTCCATGGAGATTCTCTGGCTGCCAAAGCATCTCTATGGTTGTCCACTTGCCCTGGTCCTGAAACACGCTACTGTCCAGGCAACGTGTTTCAGCACCAGGGCTCCAGTGCTGGTGTGTAAGGGGTCGGGGGGGCAGGCTGGAGGAGAGAGGAAGGGCCCATCTCGCTCCCAGCTGCAGCCCCATCCTTGCTGCCTGGCCACATGCCCTGTCTGCACGAGTTCCACCCCCAGCAGTGGGTATGGGGTGGATGGGCTGGGGTGCCTGGTCACTGGGTCCAGCGGTGGCAGTCAGAAGGTGCTGCTGCCAGAGGGGCTGGTGAGAAGTAGAGTCTACCATGGGCCCGATCTGTTCTGTGGGCCAGACTTTGCCTGTCATAGAAAATTAGGGCTGAAAGAGACCTGAGGAGGAGGTCATCAAGTCCAACCCCTTTGCTCAAAGCAGGACCATGACCAACTGTTTCATTCCAGCAAAGGATTTGTCTACCCCAGTCTTAAAAATCTCTATGGATATTCCACAACCTCTCTGCATAGCCTGTTCCAGTGCTTTATTTGTTTAAGAAATTCTGTCATTCCTTTAATAAACTCTGAATCTATAATACCTCTCCCAGAGATGTAATTTTTAAGTGGAAATTCCTGGTAGAATGAAGTTATATTTATCAGATCACTGAATAGGACTCATCTTTTACTTCTGATCTTCACACAAAAATCTATTGTTAAGGTTAAAGCAGTGAGGAAAGGTCAGTGATTTCAGAACATGTAAGCTTTTCCCTGACTGGGTGAGAACATTAAGATCCTTATACATCTTGGCTAAATCCTTAAAAGACCAGAGGAAACAAGACAACTCAAGTTTTAATTTGGTTTGGCAACTAAGGTTCAGCCCTGCTCCTCCCACAGTCTTTAATGTGAGTTGCTGTCAACTTAGGGCAGCAAACTCAAGATAACAATATTCTCCACCCCCTTTTTCGTTTTTTTAAGTATACTTTTAGGAGCCTCAGCAGTTCCTTCACAAGGCTGATATATCTTCTTAGACCATCCACACCTTTCTTATGGGTTAGTAAATGCTTGATGTATCACCCACACTTCTTTTCCACTTACATGGTTCTGTATAATGACCAACAATTTTTTGGTGGGTATTAGACTAGAAATTCAGCTGCAACATTCACTGTGCAAAAAACCCAGACCTCTTTTCCCCTCTCAGATTTGCTCATCCCACAGTCAGGACTTTTCTTCTTGAAGGGGGCAGCAAAAAAATCATTGGCTGAAAAGAAAGCTGTGTTTCAGCTGAGTTTGGGAATTTAAACATACACATGTGGAGAACTTGAAGGTTTTTATGCTTTTATTTTAATGATTTTCGCAGATTTTTTTTTTCTTCTTTTACTTTAAAAAACTTTATATACAAACAGGATGAGGAGTGATTTTCCTCTCACTTCACAGCAGTGTAAATCAGGAGTAAGTTAAACAAAGTCTATATAGTTATACAAGTATAACACTGAGTTAAATGAGAGGAGTAATTAGGCACTTTATAAATACTTAGATACACAGAGAAAGATAAAGGAAGGGAGGAAAAACAGTTTATAAGTGTCTCTGGTCACAGTAAAACCTAGAAAAAATAATTACTAGGACTGATAAAAAATTTCCATCAAATACATTTTTATGGAAAATTGGGTCTTCAACAAATATTGTGTGTGAGAAAAATATCTGTTTTGTGTGTCAAATACTCATTTTTCATTAAAACATAAACATCTAATTTTCCCCAAAATGTTGTTCATGTATTTTGATTCTGATATCCTGTCATAGTATCTCACACAAGGTGCAGTTTAGGGGCTCCCTATGTCATTTCTTATCTATGGTCCAGTTGTGCTAAGCCTCCTAAAATGCACCACCTGTCCTTATCAGGAAGGAGGAACACAGTGCATCATGAGACACCTCTGACCAGACTGCTTCAAGTAGAGGTAAGGGGAGTTTGAGCCATGTAAGCTGTAGCTCATGTGAGATACCTCATCAATATTTCTCAATAGAAATATTTTGACTTTTTTATATTTGCTGAAAACTCAATTTTTTCCATGGATAAAAAAGAATTTTCCAGTAAAATCTATTAACTACTAAGATCTAAGTCCTAACCAGTAGCTGAAATAGCAAACCTTAAAAACAAATGAGACAAATTGGTGTTTTCAACTTCACAGTAAGACCACAGGGGACCTGACTGAGACTAACATTTTTAGACACTGATTGCTAAAGTTAGGCACCAGTCTTAAAGCAGCCTGAATTTCAATGGTCAATCCCTTATAGTTCCTATTGATTTGAGCAGTAGTTTCAGATTCTCAGCACCTTTTATGATCAGATTGCTTTTTTTAGATGCTTAACTTTAGGCACCCAAGTTTAAAGGAAGATGGCTCTGAATTCTCAGCTTAGAATTACAGAGAGAAAACAAATATTCCATGACTAAGGATGTGGTTATGTTGGAATGAGTAGCTGTGAATATCACAATAACAATCTCAAGAGAAACTGCAGAAAATGTGGTAAAAAGTATACCATAGTTGTTGAAGTGTTAAATTTCTAAGAAGAGTGTATAAGAAGAGCAACTGTGTCTCACAATTAAATCCAGCATGAATAGCTTCAGGATGTAAACTAAATGGTTTTCTAACTCTTTGCCTTCAAATACTCATAGCTCTTTATGAGATACATTTTAAAATGTTACATGGCATCTGAAATATATATAAAATAAATATCTACAGTATTTACAAAACATGATGCAATGCTTTCTTTTAAAAAGACTTGCAAAGATGCATGTTCTTAGCACATTATGAGGTAAGTAGGTTTCCATAAGATTGAGAGGAAATTGAAGAGGCAGTCATTTTGGAGGAATCCCTTTGTCTAATTGTTGTGATCTATCACATGGTGTATAAAGACATTGGTATTCTCAAGTAGCCTTTAATGTATGGGCCCAAATTCATCCTTGATGTAACTCCATGGATGTCAGCTTAGTAGCCACAGGGGTATATTTGGACCACTCTGTATTCTCAGTTGTCCCAGTATCTTCCACAGAAACTTTCTCTGATTCATCTAAACTTGTAGTTATGCTCATCCCTGGTATGTGCAGGTGCAGTTCCACTGACTTCAATGGGCTGTATATGGCCGTGGCACCTGTAACATATAATATATATTTTAAGGTTATTTTATGGCTCGTGAAAGTTGCCATTGGTTCACCTGGAGGCTGGGGCCCTCTTTGAGCAGAACACAGCTAATGACAAGTTTAGTAACATGACCACCTAGAACTGCTTCTGTCAGTGTTTTAGGCAATCTCTTCCCAAAGTCTATGGGAAAGTCCGATTCACAACACATTCTTGCATTAATGATGAATATTACAGGCATTGGCTATTGATTGGGAATCCTAAATTCATCTTTAAAAGTATCATATTCTGTCTGGGAACACAGGATGCTCAGATGTCTTGATAAAACAAGGGTAAAATAGAATTTCTCAAGCCAGCTACTCTTTCAGGTCTAAGTGCCAAATCCTGCTTATTTACTATTCAGCTGAAAAGTTGGCTTGTTCCGTAACAAGATTTGATAATGTGCTCAAAACACTACTAATTCTTAGGAATTGCATGCACATCAGGGGATGTGCAAAGGAGGTGAGAATAATGAAAATAATGAATGTAGGCAGGAGCAATGTTTCCAGCACCAGATGTTGACTGGCTTACTAGCCTGGTCCCCAGCCAGGATACCTTCCCATTGAAGCCGGCCTCTGAACACAAAATTTTTTGTGTGAGAAGATGGGAAAACCAAACTGAATAAACTTTGTCAAGTGAAACAAATACATTATTCTATATGAACATTGAACAAAATGTTCAAATAGTATCAAAGATTTTTCTATCTAGAAGACCAGTTCTGAATCGTCACCACCTTTTTTGTTGATTGGTCCTGCTTAGGTGTGGAAAATGTAAGGTAGATAGATATACAAAGGCTTTATCATGACTGTCCATGTTACACAGTGGTTGGGAGATGGCTAATGCTGATAGGCATACTGCATAGGTACTTCATTAATTTAACTACATAAACTGTTGCCAATCCCAGTTTGTTGCCTATCACTTACATTGCAACACACTCTGATTATCTGCTTATCAGTTAAGTGCATAAACTACTTCAGTACATAGCATCTCTCAGCTTCACAGTTTACTTTGAAACTTAATTATTAACTGCATACTAACTGTAACAGTAATTATCCATTTGGTTACCAACCACACTCTTTTTAACTGTGCCAGAAATGTTGAAAGGAAAGCAGACCTCCAAGGGCTGCTCTTAGAAGCTTTGAGAATGACAACAGCTAGTTAGTTTCATGATTGATTTTGCTATCAAGGCTTCTAATAGCTGCCCCTACAGTGACTAATATAAGCTCTGAAAATGAAGGGATCTAGTCAGTTTCAAGGTTGATAGTGTTACAGGAATAACAGAAACAGACTACCTCCTTCATTTTCATGGCCTCTTTTAGTGCCTCCAAATTAACTGTTAGAAACCCTAAAAATGAAGCACAAGTGGAGCCACAACAATGACAATGTTGTGTACTTAACAAGTATTGCTTGCTTATATTTGGCTTGGGTAAGTGGATACTCTGGGTAAGCACATAGCTTCTTTACGGTTCCAAGGTTATTCGTTTAAACAGACTGAACTATAGACAGTTCACCCTGACCTGTGCCTGCAACTATACCCATTTTCATTGCTGCTGCTGCTTAGTTTTATTGTTAAATATGGGATCATCTTTACTCCTCCATTCCTGGAGGATATCTACTATAGTAAATAACACAATATAGAATAAAGCTAATGTACGAGTCCAGTCTTCTAGAAGAATTTTAGACACTATTCAGTGACCGAATCTTCAAATCTGAATAGAATCAGGAGATGAATTAATCTCTCCAAATTGAATCAGAAGCCTCCAAATCAATCTGGAGAGATTTGATGATTCAGCCATAGACACAGCTTTATGTGTTTTTTCTACATACCTCGAGGTACCAGGCATGGCTTGTGAACAGTGAGATGGTGGAACAAACGGGACATCCCATGGAAGCGTGGTGGGGGGAAGGGGTCCTCCATGCTCTTTGCGGTGGACCAAGAAGTGGACCAGAAGAACTTCAGGTCCACTTTTGGGTCTGCTGCTGAGTGCACAGGGGAGCATCCCACCCCCCAGCTCAGTGATTTGTGTCTCCTAGGTCTGGGGAGGCACCTGGGGTCCCCCCATGGCTGATCGCTGAGCCAGAGGGCCATGGGGAGGAGTCCCTCCTGCACTGGGCAGCTGACCCTCCCTGTGCTCCTGTGGGATGCTCCATTCTCCCCACCATCTCAGCGTTCATGAGCCATGCCTGGTACCTCAAGTTACATAGAAAAAACATATAAAGCTGTGTCTACGGCTAAATTACTGATTCTCCAAATCAGAATTGAACCTTCAGATTCAGATGAATTGAATCAGGACAGTGATTCAAATCAGTGAACTGAATCACTGTCCCCCAAATCGGGCCAAATCCCATTCCAGATCTAATACTGCCCACTTTGCACACCCCTATTAATCTCTTTGTGTGATTCCCAACTGGAACACTGCTTTTCTGCAGTGAAAAGGCCCTTTAGTGAACTAAACCAAAGTCATATGAGGCCTAGATATGGCTTTTGCTATAAAATTTATACTATAGTGCTCCAACACTATCAAGAAAGTGTAATGTTTGCCAGTAGCATTAAGCAAAAATCCTACCACACAGACTCTGGACTCTGTTACCCTAGGAGAGCTCTAATGGCATATAAAGGGAAAAGGAACATCAAACAGTAAATTATACAGCTGTTTCCACTAACTGAAGGAACTGGGGGGAATGCAATACGAATCCAACATCTGACATTCTGATAATCTCCAGAGTTGGTAAATTGAAATTATTTTTTACTTTCCATTTTAAAAAAAAGAGCTTAGTTAACATATCTCTTCTGAAAAAGTCATCTCTATCTTGGCATATTTAGAGAATCAGATACAAGTTGAATATATGCTTATTGCAAAAACATTCCAATTCCAATTTTACACATTTCATGATACCTGCTGTTTATTTGGAAACCAAAGCAAGTAGGGACCCAATACACATAGTAAGGCAAAAAATTAATACTCTCTCCCCACATATCTTAGACATGTTAAAAGTAGAGTAAATTATGTTTCTAAAGGTTTGGGTTTTTTTTTAAAGTTGTAATTTAATGTATAAAATAGCTTATGTAACAATTTTGCTTACTGCTAGTTTGCAATCCTAAATTCCTTTTTGCCCTGTAGACTTCTGGACACTGGTAAAAAGACTGTTGGAGGCATGACCAAATTTTAATTTACAAAGGCATTAAAAGACATCAGGATAAGTATACTACCAGTGGTGAATAGGTCCAGTACCATTTGCTGGAATTGTGTTTATATTAGTCAGTACAACGTGTTCTGAAAGTTTTGAAACATTATCAAAATTGCTAATCTGCGTGGTCAAGGATTTTCGGCTTTCTGTACTTGCACGCCCTCTGGTGAGACGCTCATCCTGGTGATGATGAATGCCACATAAGCAACAAGAAAATGCTGCTTTAAATTCTTCTCTAAATTTCCCTGTTGATTAAAAAAGGCAGGCATGAAAACGTTATCCAAATACATTGTGCTTTTATCTATCTTCCATGAACATGGAAGATGAGTGGTTAATTAGTGCTAAAACATGTCCAAAACAGTCAAGTACTCTTTTTATACCATGGGGAAAAAAGCAGTTTGAGAAGTTTAGGAAACAGCTGCAAAATTACGCTTTTTATCAGGTTTTATATTAAGTGCAGCATAAATCCTATTATTTTTATATTGCAGAGTAGAACAGTTCCTGTCGCTCTCTCCTAGGTGGTTTGTTGAATAAATGACAATTTATTTTTTAAGTGAAATTTGATGTATTGAAATGTTTGTATTATTATCTGACATGTGAAATGGGAGAACATAAGTAACTTCTATTTTATCCTGAACAATTTACAAAGAAAATGGGAATTTAAAATATCAGAAGCACATGAGCTCCAATATATTAAATCAAATGTTTAAAAAAATGTTTTATGTTCCTTAAAAATGTTATAGCCTATTAAAATTGCTGCAGCAATGCTTTATGGAAGTAAAGATACAGAAAAAAAGGAGGGTGGGGGGAGAAAAATCAGTATATCTGGCATTTGGACAAGTTATTCAGGGCCAGATTTTGATCTCACACTAGTTCCATGGCAATATAAATTTCTACATTTCAGCTGAGACTTGATTTACAGTGATGAAACTGAAACAAAAACACAGGACTATATGGAGCTCATGATTATGAAGTCCAGTCCCTTACTAAAGCAGACAACTATGTTAAATAAACCAAAACTAAAACTACATAAGTATCATAAGCTAAAATTACACACTAGTAAATTTGGAGCTTTATCATTTTATGAAGGGAATCATTATATTTGTGTGATCATACCCTCAATTTATTCATCTCTCAGTTTCACCATCAGTAAAAAGAGGATACCTAAAATTTACTTTCCAAACAGATTGCATAATGAATATTTGAGGAACCCAGAAACCGAAATGATGTTACAATATAACTAAATGCCTACATAAAGGGATCTGAGCCACTTCTTATGGTGGCGATTAGAATCTGGTGAACCCATTCAGACAAAGTAAGAAAGTCCTAGAATTTAATGTAAGGTCTTAATTTAACTTCAGAATGCATTCAAAAAAATATGGTTAACCTTTTCTTTTAATATTTTTAGATAGTTTTTCCTTTTTTAATATGGCTTCCAAACTAATACATTTCAGCTGAAAGAAGAAACAAATGTTTGTGAATAAGAGTTTGCCCACTTCTAAATGCTCTTTTATTTCTTAGCATAAAAAAGTTTCTAAGCCAGTTTTGAAGACATTGACATGCTGATGAACATCCAAAAGTTTACTTAAGGTCTATCTGAACCACACTTTTGAAGATTGTTCACTTGGGGCACTTGTACATGTGATGTTGGGGCCATGTACACATAATAAAAAGTTATGAGAAATCATCATCTATCTAACATAATGATGCCACAGTGTGCATATGGTCCACTTTTTTCAGTCAAAATTTGAGTATGGCAACTTAGATCTTCTCAGATGTATTTTAGTTTGATCAGGGCAAATTGTCCTGTTGTGGATAAAAAAAATTGTGCACATGTACATGTGTAGTGGCCAGAGAAGGTGGCAGGGATGGTACACAGGGCACAAAAATCTCAGGCAGGCTCTTGGAAGCTTGGGTTACCAGGCTTCCAGTGTCCCATGCACCAATCTTGGCACCTTCTCCAGCCACCAGCATACCCAGCCACCTTAGTACCACTTTCCTGCACTGCCCCAGGAGCAAGACAGCTCATTCCGGGGAGGTTCCAGGCAGTGGGAAGGTGGTGGGGACAGTGCACAGGGCACTGAAAGCCCACCAAGTCTGAGCTTCCCCAAGCACACCTGGGATTCCAATGCCCCTTGGGCCATTGGATTGGGCTGGGTGCTGCCCGTGAGCTGGGGCAGCACCCACCCAGCTAGCACCTTGCCCAGGTGGCCCTGGGGGACACCACAACTATGGAAGGAAGCACCAGGCTCCTTCACAGCCCCAGGATTGCATGACCCATCAGCAGCTCTGTTGCAGAGCACCTGGGTGCTCTGCTCCTATAAAGAGGGGACGTGTGTAGCAGGGCACTGAGATGCTTGCTACATACTGCTCCATAAGAGAGGAGCCCATCTATGGGTTGCTAGGGCAACTGCTGTGGGTCAGCTGACAGGAAGGGGCAGGGCCTGGCTCCTAGAAAACTCCCAGGCTGAGGCCAGGCAGGCAGTTCCCTGTTAGCAGCCATAGAGGGAGGAGCTCTGCCGGACTGACCAAAAAGAAGAGGCTAGACCGCAGGTATAGCTGTGAGACTGGGGGAAGGATAGAGCACCCCTGATGTGGCAGGACTAATGTTATAGCTAAGCGGCTTGAATTTCTGTTGTAGCCAAGAGGCTTGCGTTTCTGTTTGCTGTTTACAACCAGTGGTTTGGGTGAGGCTATTTGGTTGGAGGAGGGGGGCCACAGTAGCATGGGGACCCCGATGCTATAAAGGGCACAGCATTTTGGGGGTGTACTGACCCTGGCCTCAGAGAAGGTGCAGCACTTTGGGGAGCACAGACCCCAGCCCTAAAGCAAAGGGCCAGGCATGAGCCCAGCTGTGGGGGTTTGAGACCCTGAGGAGGAGAGTTGGGGCCAGGCACGGCTATGGCCACATGAACCCACCTGACAGTGAGAAGTCCCAAGGCAAAGGGGGCAGTGAGAAGCCCTGAGGCAAAGAGGCAGAGATTGACGAGTGCCAGAGGGCGCAGTTGCAAGAAAAGGCTGTGGAAAGCCAGAGCACCTGTGGGGTGCAAGCTGCAAGACAAGGGATGCGGAGAGCCCAAGCGCCAGAGGGCACTGTGAGAGATGAGGGCCGCAGAGAGCCTGAGTGCCAGAGAGGGTGCAGAGAGCAAGACTGACCGAACAACGTCCGGTCCATCAGCGAGGCTTGGGGCATGGTAAAGGGGCTGTTGGAACCACGCATAGCCCATAAGGCTGGGGAGCAGGAACACCCATTAGTGCAACACGGCTAATGCACAGGAGTAGAACTGTGTCCAAGAAGACGAGAGGCAGCCTCCCTTTTATTTATATATAAGATCAAGACGTGGTGGGCGAGAACGAGGGCGCTTTAAAGTAAACTTGGCACGGTAGGGGGCGCTAGGGGAGATCACGGCCACCCCTAGGATTCCCCTCTGTGACAAGCATACACAGGCAGGCTCCATCGGGGGGGGAAAAAAGAAGTGGGGGGGGCCCTGGACCTTCCCTCCGTGGCACCAGTGACCCCCAAGGGTACCCAGGCAGGCTGCTAGTGGGCAGATGCCACCTGGGGGGTGCTGCCACTGTGAAGGGAAGGACCAGGGTCCCCCACAGCCCAGGGGCTGCTGGCAGCTCCCCCTCCCCACCCCCCAGCTGCTCAAAAGGCAGGCAGACTCTGTAAAGAAAAAAAACGTTTGGGCTCCTGACTACTTTTTTTTCTCCTGGGTGGAGCCTGCCCATGATGGAGGGGGAGGGGGTGGTGTAAGCTGACAGCAGGCTGTCACTGCTTTGTCACAGTGATGGAAGCTCCTAAATTGAAATGTTGGGTCAGAATTAACAACCCATTAAAAATCCACCATTTCAGTTTAGGGGAACTAAACCCCCCTCACATGTACAAGTGTCCTTGATCTATAGCATACATATTTGTTATTAGCAACAATCTCATATTAATAATAAAGTCAGGTAAAAAAAAGAGAGACTGGTAAATATACTTTTATGAATATAACATTTAGGAATGTTCATTGAAATTCCTTATTTTTTCAAAACCTTTCAAAAAATATTTATTGTTTTCTATCCCTTCTAAAAAGCCATATTTTTCACTGAGATTCCTGCCAGTTGAGGCCTAACGAGGAATAACTAAATTAAACAGAAATTTTCTCTATTTACTCAGGGCTTCCCAATACTTCTGACCCTTCCTCATGGTCAGATTCTGCCACTCCTACTCAAATATTTGTTCCCCTAAAGTGAATGAGGATACTTAAAGCCCACAGAATGCTTGAAAGTGGTACTGAAATCATGATTTAGAGCTAAGGCCCTATGGTAAGTTGTGCTGTTCTTAATTACCAGGTAAGACTTCTACCATATTTTTACCACTTACTATACTTAAACTAAACCTTAACCTTGAAACCTAACATCAGCTAGAAACTTACCACTAAGAAAATTATAAATAATAGGGTTTGCTGCACTGTTTGCATAAACAAGCCAGTGTGAGAATGTAAACCAGGCATACACCGTCTCTCTGTCATCAGCATGGTTAAACATGCCAAAAACCCTGCAGAATAAAGGAGAAAAAAGAGAAAAACTCTGAGAGGTGAGGCATAAGTTTCTGAATATAAATCATTTAAAACTTTATTTGAATGCCATTTCAAAGACTCATTTGCCAGAAATCCCTAGATCAACACAGCCAGCTTTCTCTAGAAAATGCAAAAACTCTACCCAAAACCAGAGTCTGTATGTTGTAGGATCTTTGTCCAGCTTCTGGTTAAGGAGGTTTGTTAGAATTATGCCAGCTGAATAGCTCTGTCAGCTCAGAATAGCCAGACTTGAGTGACTCTGGAAAATATCCCATTTCTTCTCCACAGCCTGCCTTTTGTAGGAGGGCACCACATTTAATCATTGTGGATTATGCAAAAAATGTCCATGATGATTGTGGATGATACTTTCCTCCCAAACACTGCACCCTGACTATATGAACAATTATAAATTTAGAAATGGTACCTGGCATTCAACATTTAACAGAAAACTATATGTGTTCCAGATAATTCAGTCTGTTTTAATATAATCCTCCCTAGCAATGACAAAATTATGGTCATATCCTTCTCAATCAGAGTCACTCTAGGATAGTGAACAGTGTCATCCCTCCTCAGTCTCCCCAATTTCTTCCTTTTGTTCCTGTTGGGAGTTGTGTGAGCACATAAATGTAACCACAAAATTATATGTCTGGCTACAACACTACCATGTTTTATGGCTATTCTGGTTGATAGACATGACAAAACTCTTGATTCTTTATATTGTTCCTTGAGTTGCCTATTACTTTACTGGCTCACTGATTACTCTTATTTTAATTAAATAACCATAAAAAAACAGTTCACTGACTTAAATTCATTTTGGGCATGCTTTTCAATCTCAGAGGCATTGAAAATCTGTATATTTTTTTGCTTCTGATTAACAATAAAGGTTTGTGTGCTACCTGTTTTTGGGAAAATCTATAGCCTTGCAAATAAACTAGTTGTTTAATAAATGAAATACCAGACCAAAAGTTTGGGGTCTATTTCTGCTTCTCATACATGTAGCAAATGATATCCAGTGTGATAAAAGGTAACAACCCCTGCACACACACACACACACACACACACACACACTTTGTCTCCAGTTCTAAATTGTTCCTCTATAAAAAACAAAATATTTGAGCCATTTGTTTGCAGGAAGCAAAAATATCATTTAAAAGGGAGTTTTTATTTTAGGATATTTTTTTCCAAATTTAAATTTTAAGAGTCCACTGCAGAGCCCTCATGCCAAGTTATATGGATACAAGGGGGCAAAGAGCCCTGGGCTGCTGGCTGCCCCATCTCCACATGCTGCTCCGTAGCTGGCTGGGGTGCAGGGTGCCTTAATGTGGAGGCTGGTTGCAGGCTAGCTTCACATTGAAGCACTCTGTGCCCTGGCCAACTCCCAGCAGCACAGAAGGGGCCAGGAGGACCTGGGTATGGGCAGTGTGCCCACAGTCGGACAATATGTCCCACAGCAAAGTGCATGTGCACGGGTGTGCACTGCAGCACAAAGTAGTGGCGCAGATTTGTGCAGCTATTATTTGTGCCCCTATAAGTGCACACCCCTGTTCATCTGGATGTACCCACAGAGTGCAAAAGTGTGTTTTTGTCCTAAAAGTTCACAATCTAAATGGTCAAGGTGTTGGAGGGAAAACTGAGATCTAATAATCATAGAAAGTTAGAGCTGGAAGGGACCTCAGAAGGTCATCTAGTCCAACCTCCTGCTCAAAGCAGAGCCATCCCCAATTAGATCATCCCAGCCAAAGCCTTGTCCAGCCATGTCTTAAAAATCTCCAAGGATGGAGATTCGACCACCTCCCTGGGTAACCTGTTCCAGTGTTCCACTACTCTCCTAGTGAGAAAATTCTTCTTAATATCTAACCTAAACTTCCCTTTGTGGAGCTTGAGACTATTGCTTCTTGTTCTGTCATCTGCCACCACTCAGAACAGTCTAGCTCCATCCTCTTTTGAATTCCTTTTCAGGTTTTTATTAAATCCCCTCTCAGTCTTCTCTTTCCTAGACTGAATAAACCCAGTTCTCTCAGCCTCTCCTCATAAGTCATGTCTCCCAGCCCCCAAACCATATTTGTTACCCTCCACTGGACTGTCTCCAATTTGTCCACATCCTTTCTGTAGTTGGGGGGAGGGGGGAGAAAAACTGAACACAATACTCCAGATGGGGCCTCACCAGTGCTAAGTAGAGGGGAATAATCACTTCCCTGGACCTACTGACAAGACACCTAGCAATGCAGCCCAGTATGCCATTAGCCTTCCTGGCAACTAGGGCACACTGCTGGCTCATATCCAGTTTATTGTCCACTGTCAACCCTATGTCTTTTTGAAGAGCTGCTGCCCAGTCAGTCAGTCAGTCAGCCCCCAGCCTGGACTGGTGCATGGGATTGTTCTAGCCTAAGTGTAGGACTTTGTCCTTGATGAACCTCATGAGATTTCTTTTGGCCCAGTCCTCCAGTTTATCTAGGCCACTCAAATCTTAGTCCTACCCTCCAGTGTATCTACTACTCCCCACAAATTGGTATCATCTGCAAACTTCCTGAAGGTGCAGTCTATGCCATCTTCCAGGTTGTTGATGAAGATGTTGCACAAAACTCACCCCAGGACTGATTCCTGGGCCACTCCACTTGATACTGGTTGCCAACCAGGCATTGAGCCATTGATTATTACTCACTGAGCCGTATGATCCAGACACCATTCATCCTGCCTGTACTTCCTTAGCTTGCCTGTGAGAATGTTGTGAGAGACCATATCAAAAGCCTTGCTAAAATCAAGGTATCCCACATCCACCGGTCTCCCTGCATCCACAAAGCCAGTCACCTCATCATAGAAGGCAAACAGGTTGGTCAGGCATGACTTGCCCCTGGTGAATCCATGCTGACTGTTCCTAATCACCTTCTTCTCCAAGTGCTTTGAGATGGATTCCTTGAGGATCTCTTCCATGATTTTTCCAGGGATTGAGGTGAGGCTGACTGCTCTGTAGTTCCCTGGATCCTCCTTTTTCCCTTTCTTAAATATGGGCATGATGTCTGCTCTTTTCCAATCATCTGGGACCTCTCCTGATCACCATGAGTTTTCAAAGATGATGGCCAGTGGCTCTGCAATCACACCAGCACCCTCAGGTGCATCCCATCTGGCCCCATGGACTTGTACACATCCAGCTTTTCTAAATAGTCCCTAATCTGTTCTTTCACCACTGGGAGCTACTCACCTCCTCTCTAAACTGTGCTGCCAGATGCAGTAGTTTGAGAGCTGACTTTGCCTATGAAGACTGAAGTGAAATAGACATTGAGTACTTCAGCATTCTCTGCATCCTCTGTCGCTAGGTTGCCTCCCCCCACTCAGTAAGGAACCCACACTTCCCCTGATCCTTCTCATGCTACTGACATACTTGTAGAAACCCTTCTTGTTACTCTTCACATCCCTTGCTAGCTGCAACTCCAATTGTGCTTTCGCCTTCCTGACTGCATCCCTGTATACTGGAGCAATGCTCTTATATTCTTCCCTAGTTATTTGTCCAAATTTCCACTTCTTATAAGCTTCCTTTTTGTGATTTAGTTTACTAAAAAGTTCTCTGCTAAGCCAAGCTGGTCTTTTGTCAGTTTCCCTGTGCATCAGGATGGTTTGTTCCTGCACTCTCCGTAAGGCTTCTTTCAAGTACAGCCAGCTCTCCTGGGCTCCTCTTCCCCTAAGGCTGGCTTTTCAGGGGTCCTGACCATGAGTTCCCCGAGTAAGTCATAGTCTGCTTTTCTAAAGTCTAGGGTTCTTACTTTGCTGTTCTCCATCCTTCCTTTCCTCAGGGTCCTGAACTCAATCATCTTGTGGTCACTGCTGCCCAAGTTGCTATCCACTACATTCCCCACCAATTCTTCCCTGTTTCTTAGTAGCGGGTCAAGAGCATGGCCCCTAGTTGGCTGCTCCAGCACTTGCACCAGGAAGTTGTCTCTGACACTGTAAAAACTTCCTGGATTGCCTGCACACTACTGTATTGCCCTCCCAGCGGATGTCAGGGTGATGGAAGTCCCCCAAGAGAATTGGGGCTTGTGATCAGGAAACTTTCACTAGCTTCTTATAGAAAGCCTCATCTACCACTTACTCCTGGCCTGGTGGTCTATAGCAGACCCCCACCATGACATCACCCTTGTTGCTTTCCCCTCTGACCTTAACTGAGAGACTCTCAAACGGCCTATTTCAGTTTCATACTGGAACTCTGAGCAATAATATGGCTCTTTTTACATAAAGTGTGACTCCTCCTCCTCTTCTCCCCTGCCAGTCCTTCCTGAATAGTTTGTACCAATCTGTGACAGTTTTCTAGTCATGCAAACTATCCAATCAAGTCTCTGTTATTCCAATCATGTAATAGTTCCACTGCTGTGCAAGGACTTCCAATTCTTCCTGCTCGTTTCCCAGGCTCCATGCATTTGTGTACAGGCACCTAATAATGATTCACCAAAGAACCCACATCAAATCAGTGGCAGAGCTGGGACATAACCATGGGCCATGTCACTTTTTTAAGGTGTGGAGTTTTTTTTACCTTTCAGATCTCCCAGGGATGCCTCCTGTCCCTCCCCACCGACCCTCTGTACTAAAAAGTAACAGTTCAGGGAATGCCTGCATGTGCGCTGTGTGGATGGGGCTGCAATGCCATATACTGCACATCCACGCTCATCTGGACACAGCCCTTGAGTGCATTCACAAAAAGAAATGGGCATGGAAGTTGAGATAAATGAGGTAATTTTCATAAATAAAAGCCAGTATGAATAATGGTTCTACAATCTTTCACTAAAGTTCTGCCAGCTGATTGGTTAGCTCAGATTCTTTCCTGCATTATGTGGGTGTCTGTCAGTTCGAATGAATCAAATTGTATCAGAGAAAACTTCTTTTTGACAAAAAGCTTTCCTAAGGTATTAACTATTTCTGGATAAGTTTACCTTTTTAAGACATTGAGGATACTAATTGGTAGATAGCAAAGTGCAAAAACCAAGAGAACAACCATCAGCATACGTGCTGTTTTTCTTCTTGCTCGTATCTGTTTTATTTCAGCTGTCACAGCACTAATCCTTGACTTTGTTGATTGTCCCAGCCCCCGGGGCTGTGCTGAAAACTGTAGTGGCTTCCATTTTCTCTGAACTATTGAAGAAGTTCCTGGGATCTGAAAGAACAGAGAGTAAGTGGAAACTTCATTATGGATATTTGCTCTATTTGTTGCAGTGAAAAACAAACTCTGTAGGGAGTAGCTAAAAGAGAAGGGGGATATGCTGACAGAAAGTTTTACACTGCCAATTTTTCCCATAGATTGCAGTCATCAAACACTGCTCAATTAGGAGAATAAATAAATTTAAGAAGCTGTTAATAATAGGTTTATTTTGGTGTGCACATAAATACAAAAATATGCATACAAACCAGGGTATATAGCTTTTCAAATACCCATAATATTTTCAACATGTTACCTAACTGCCCAGAAGGGATTTGAACACTATTTTTGAAAGGTCTTTGTGGGGAGAAGGGGAGCGGGAAGGCAGGGGAGTAGAGAGGGGGCAGGCAATGGGAAAGTAGTCATTTTTTCCTGCATTGTGATTCTGGCCAAGGGGTTGAGGGACCAGAGTGATTTTCAAACTACAACTGCATAAACACATTCCAGTGATCTGGGACAATTATCCTGGTAGAAAAATGTATCCCTAGATGCCTGAACAGACATTTGACTGCTGAGCCCCTGAAAAAGAGAGAGTTTTCAGTGATGCTGCTGCATAGCCCCTGGGAACATATCTCAGCATCCTCTGCAGGCTCCCTCCATCTTCCTGGAGACAGACTAGTAGCAAAGTACAGGGAATCCCTGATTGCCTGACCCAGATTGCTCAGGGTCAACTCATCTCTCCTTGCAGCTCAACATGGGGCATTCTGAAGAAGCCATATTCTGCTCCTTGCTCGGCTAGAGCAGTAGAGTCCAGTGAGTGACAATTTCCTATAGGAGGGTAGGAAGCAAAGCACCCTGGAATACAGGAAGACTGTGGTATGGTTTCTCTCAGACGAGAACATGTACAGACATTCATTCTCTCAGAAGAAACTTTCCAGGGAATTATTTAATCCTGATTGTTCCCAGGTTGTTTCTCTCCTGGAGAAACCATTTTTATTCTTGGAGAAAAATTCTAAACACCTGTATGTGTGTGATTTCTCTTGGAAGAGCAGCAGCTCTCCCAGGAGAAACTGAATGTTTATTTCCAGCCTATGCCTGTGTTTCAGAATGCAGGGAAGTGAATTCAAAACATTTATGTAAAGATAGTCATGGCTAAATGGATTAATGCTGGTCCGCTATGCTCTTTGAAACTTATTAAACACAGCCATTTCTAAAGGAGTGCCTGTGGACTATTTTCTCATGAAAAAAATCAGGTTAGTGCTAGAGAATGCAGCTAAAGGGTGAAAAGACAATATTCTAATTAAGGAGTAAGGCACAGAATGAAGGAATAGGTTATACAGTTAAAGATGTTACAATAGATGGAAAAAGAACCACTGGGGAAAGAGGTGCTCATTTGTGTCTCCTTAGAAGATCCTTTTGGGGGTTACGCTTATCTGCCCTCACATGTAAGCAACACATCAGAAGCCAGATGGGAGAAAATGTTTCTACCTTTCTGAGAGTGGTTAGGGTTGGAAATAAATTAATTTCCTTGAATCTGTCTCATTGCTGAAAATTAACTAAAGTTGGACATCTGGAATTTCTCTACATATGTTGCAGCCCCCTCTCAAGCATTTTAAAATCAATGAGATGGACTCAAAATAAGCATGAAATTAAAAATGAAGGAAATGACAATAGCAACAGAAACTTTTGTTTACCTTCTCATTTTAGTGGGTTCTTACAAAGCTTCCAATTTCTAGGTTGCATGTGATCCTTTTGAGTTGAATATCCAACCTGAAGCACATGCACCTCCTTCTGGTTGTCTAGTGAGAACTCCATTTTTATTCTAACTTTTTCCTCTTGTTGGAGTTCTAATGCTGTCTTCTTCCCCACCCCCCCCAGTCCTTCACTTCTCTAGGTAGGCACTTGACTTTTCCATTTTTCCTCCACTGGCCTTGATATTAGTAACTATAACCTCCCAGCAAACAATATATCACTGTACTGGGGGTGCATATAACAGAGGTATATTTTAAGATTTACTCTATTATTGATGTTTTTATAAACACAAAGCAAATAAAATTTGAGCTGTAACATTACGCCCAGATTTTGGGCTAAAATCAACAGTAGCATAATTTTCATATCTGAGATGTATCTTATTGCAAAGGACTTATTCTACTTTAATAATGGAATTTCCTCTTATAAGATGACTCTTCCATTTCACTGCTGTGGTATTACATTAAGAAAATGAAGAGGGTGGAGGTGGAACCCGAACACACACACTAGAAATTGTTTTTTCCTCTTTATGGTGTGAACATTTCATTTTTCACCAAAATTTTTGCACCCGTTTTTTTGTAGCTACTCCCATTTAGATTGAAAGAAGTAGATCTTGTCTCAAGACTTGGAACAGCTCATTTCTAATGAAACTTGAGACATGATTGATGATGCTGTGATTAGAGAAGTTTTATCTACTATTCAAACAGCCTCTGGCTGGGATCACAGATATAGATTGCAGCAGAATATACACAATGTGCAGTTGCCTTAAACTACCTATTGAATCTTTACGTACTCAACAGAAACTCCCATAGAATTTATCTATAGAACCCCATTCCTGAGTTATATATACTTTGGGGACACTCAAAGAATAAGAAGCATTTTCCATTTTAAGCCAATAAGCAAATAATATAATAAAATATTCTAGGCAAAAAACAAAAATACATAAATCCTACAGGGCTGTTAAATATACTAGAGCTTGAGGGGCATTTAACTTGATTTACATATGCCTTCATTATTAGTTAATGCATTAATAACCACATGCATACACAAAGAACAAATTAATTTTCTAGATGTTATAATAAAAATGTATTATAGTCTAAGTTTAACGGGTATGATTTATAGAATGCTAACAAGCTAACTAAACATCCTCAGTAGTTTCACAGTAACATTTAGAATGAACATAGTTAGTACTGAAATTGTAGAATACCCATTTTTTAACCCCCAACTTTAAGTCATTTTTTAAAGATGCCTCTATAACAGCAGGAAACCCTTCAAAGTATAATAATATTTGTTTAAAAAACTGAAAACATTTTAAAAACAAAAAATGATGGATCGAATTCTCATTAAACTAAACTAATGGAAAGAAATGTATCTTAGTGTAAAAGAACATAAGGTTTAATCAATATAAGTCTATCTAACTTTCTGGTAAGTGGAATGTGTGTCAGCATGTTCATCATAGAGAAACTGCTTAGATACCCTTTTTAATCTCCTTTTTAAAATGTATGGGGAAAATATTCTTTTGAATTGAATATCTCCCTCTTCACTTGTAATCAAAATAAATTACTTTGACATTATTGCCCTTTCTTTCATAAAGACTTTAATTCTGAATTTGTAAATCCGTACCAAAAATGCCTGATTGAAAGATATGATTGAAAACTTCCAGAGTTGCCTGAGAGTAAAGGTGGTCCAAGATTTTTACACAAGGTAATTTTTGAAGATTCACTTTGTTGATACCCTCATTTGAAAACAGAAATAATTTCAACTGGTTTCTTGTCAAGGCTTGCAGCTGTCTTCATTAGCACATTGTATTTTTGTATGCATCTGGAAAGATCATTTGTACAGTGCAGTAGTATTAGTGTATTAACTGACATTCTGACAAACAGCATAGCTCTTTAACTGTGGTTATTATCAAAGAATAAATTAAAAAACATGCATTTAATTTACACTAAATAACACCTACTTCATTTTGAAAGATGCTTAATGTTTTCTGCAAATCAATTCATGTTTCCTAATAAGATATGTTACTAATTTTCCTTAGTATGACACTTTATGTGCCTTGTCTGAATCTACGCTAGGAAAAGAGGCATGTGTAATTCTTTACTGGAGATAATCAAACATTAGTAATTGTAACTTTTTTATTGTAGAAGCTAATTTCTAGGGTTTTCATATTAGTATCATCCTAACATTAGTTGTCAGTGTGGATAATGCAAAAGATCTTAAAACTGTTTTAGACTGACATAATTAAAAAAAATATCCAGCCAGTTAACATTTATTTTTATGGTTTAGGTGCAGTCCATATGATTCACTCTGGTTTTAAATGTTCATACCAAAACACATGAACTTAAAATCTTGAATAAGTAATATTATATATGCAAGGATCTAAAACTGCAACTAATACAGTTTTAAAGCAACTAGGGCAGGTTTACATTTGTTTTAATTTTGTAACACTTAAATCTAGGATAATATTGCTTTGATTAATGGACTGATGACATCACAACTCCCTAAAGCCATATGCCTTATAGTATATTTTGGTTTTGTAGGTCAGCAAATTTTACAGGAGATACATATCCTGGCAAAAATATTTTCAGGATGTTTTGCTTTGTTCTGCATGTATTTGGATTTTTTAAGTCTATGAATGAAATCCATAAAATATTAGATAGAGCTATATATAGCACACATCACATAAAGTATTATATTCTTGGCAGGACATTCAATTTCAGATGTCGTCAGAAGTAATGACAGGATAGAAATTACTCAAGGCTATATTGAGTATGATGCCTTGTAAGAGCTGCCTGGAAATTATAAAAGTGGAATCTCTCACTTCACATGACATTTACCACTTTACTGGTCCTTTAGTGGGTAGCAAGGAAGTGCCACATATGGGTTGACTAAGTCCAGAGCACAGCAATACAGAAACAGTGTGAAGTACAAGCAATTGCTAATCTGCTCAACCTGCTCAGGCACTGAAGTGATGATCAAGCAGCTTGCTAATTTGTGCAGCATGAAAATGGCAAAAATTTTTTTTGAAATACTGTATACCATTTTTGCTTACTTAATTTCGGGGGGGGGTTGTCTGACTGGTTGTTTCTCTGTTCTTCATTTTGCTTATCATTTCAATAAAACGTTTGACAAAACGGCCATGTGTATGAAAAATCTGATTTCACATTTCTGAATTTTGAATTGTTGATTTCTAAACCAGCCTTTGGTCACACAGGGGCTCATTATCACAGATGAATGTAACAAAAAAATGTCAAAGAGGCATTTGACAGATATTTAAGTTGAATAGGTTCATTTTTGAGTTTGTAAGAAAGGAGGAAAAAACTTTCCACACATCTATACTCCAGCAGCTATGAAAAATGTACTGAAGAGGTGAACTGAATGCTCTGGTGATGGTGCTATAGAGAGGGTTTTGGCTTCCTTGACCACAGCATGCACTTCACAGACAGACGTCTTCTGGGAAGGGATGGTATCTACCTCATGCTGAAGAGAAAGGTTCTTTTCTTGGTCAGGATGGCAGACCGCCTGGACAGGGCTTTAAACTGACATCACCAGGGGATGGGGGAGGGCGGAAGCAACAAGCAGAGCAAGCCAAGGGTCTAAAAAACAAATAACCATTACAACAGGAAACAACAGGAAGGGCACTACAGCATGAGCTGAGGCAGTGGAGCTTCCTCAATGTGACAGGAAATGGAGGTCCTCCAGCAGAGGGCTCAAATGCCTGTACACAAATGCCAGGAGCATGGGGAAAAAACAGGAGGAACTGGCCCTCCTCCTTTCCAGCAGGAGCTATGATATCATAGGGATAACAGAGACCTGGTGGGACTCTACCCATGATTGGATTGTAGCTATAGAGGGCCACACCCTGCATAGGAGGGATTGCATAGAGGAAAAGGGTGGAGGTCTAGCTGTATATGTAAAGGAGTAATACACCTCCTTGGAAGCTGCAATTGAGGAAAGACAACTTGAGATCCTCTGTGTCAAGTTATGGTGGGGACACAGTGAAAGGGACCCAACTGTAGGCATATATTATAGACTTCTGAATCAAGATGAGGTGCTAGATCTGGACTTCTCCAGTGAACTGGAAGAGGCTGCAAGAGCATGGGATATGGTCATCATGCAGACCTTAACTACCCAGACATCTCCTGGGAAGAGCCCTCAGCCAGATCTGACCAGTTGCATAGACTCCTGCCTTGTATTGACGAACTCCACCTGTCCCAGGAAGTATATGGGTTGACCAGAGGAAATGCACTTCTAGATTTAGTTTTGGCCAAGAGGGATGACCTGGAGAGTGATCTGATGACAGAGGGTAACCTAGGCAACAGTGACCATGACACTATCACTTTCACTGTCCGTCACAGGACTGGGAAATCTGTCAGTCAGGTACAAATTCTTGACATTAAAAAAAGCTGACTTCAGTAAGCTAAAAGCTTTAGTGAATAATACCCTACAGGATCATGGACCTCAGGGAAAGAGTGTGGATGAAGAGTGGTTGTTCCTCAAGGACACAGTCTTTGGTGCACAGAAGTTATCCTTACCTGTAAGCAAAAAAGTTGGCACTGGGGCTGGTAGCCTGTCTTTGCTCAATAGGAAAATTGCAGATCTTCTGAAAAGGGAGGCTTACCAATGATATTATAGGATTAGGTCCCAAGGAGAACTACATAAGATTAGTCCACACCTGTTGGAGGCAGATTAGAAAAGCAAAGGTGGTGACCAAATTCAGGTTAGATAACAGAAGGAAAACCAGTGGAACTGTGGGACCACTGCTCAATGCATCTACACATCTGATCACTGACACCAAGGAGAAAACTGAACTCCTGAATGAGTGCTTCACATCTGTATTCCACCAGTCCAAGAGTGATAGCCTGACAAATGCAAATATGACACAGAATAGTCACAGTAGGGGTGATCACCTACCAACAATCAATGTAGAGCTGGTGAAAGAACAGCTAGAGAGGCTGGATGTCTATAATTCATCAGGACTGAATGAACTCCATCCGAGAACGCTGAATGAATTAGCCGAAGTCATCACAGGACTGCTGGTGAATCTCTTTGAGAATTCGTGGCACTCAGGAGAGGTCCCAGAAGACTGGAAAAGGGCCAGTGTTGTTCCCATCTTCAGGAAGAGGATGAGAGAGGATCCAGGGAACTACAGGCTGATCAGCCTGGCCTCAATCCCAGGAAAAATCCTCGAAAAAGATAAGTATATCAAGGAGTCCATATATGATAAGCCAGTAGGAGGCAAAATTCTGAATGACAGCCAGCATGGTTTTGTCATAGGTAGGTCATGTCTGACTAACATCATCTCCATCTATGACCAGGTTACTCACCACCTGGATAAGGGAGATAATGCCAATGCCATTTACTTGGATTTTAGGTTGGCCTTTTACTTGGTGTTCCATGAAGCTCTCAGAGTAAAACTAGGGGACGATGAGATCAACAATTCAACAGTCAGATGGGTGGCAAACTGGATATGGGGCTGGATCCAGACAGTTCTAATAAATGGATCTGTGTTGACCTTGTGGAAGGTAGCCAGTGGGGTCCCCCCAGAGTGCAGCCATGCATCAAAGTAGGCTGATGGTTCAGATAGTCCTAGACAGATTAGTTAGAAGGGCAAACCAGAACCAGATGCTGTTCAACACTGAAAAGTGCTTCATCTGGGGATGAAAAATCCTCAGCAAACTTACAGGGCCATTGGTGCAACCCTAGCTAGCCTCACATTCAAAAGGGACCTGGGGATAATAATCGACCATAAAATGAATATGAGCCACCAGTGTGATGCTACAGCTACCAGAACAAACAATACACTTGTATGCATCAACTGATGCATCTCAAACAAAACTAAGGAAGTTATTCTTCCACTCTACTTGGCATTGGTGAGGCCACAGCTGGAGTACTTCATCTAGTTCTAGGTGCCACACCTCAAAAAGGATGTAGAAAAGCTTGAGAGAGTCCCGAGAAGAGCCACTTGCATGATTAGAGGCCTGAAGAGCACGCTACAAGGAAAGGCTGACAGATGTGGGACTGTCAGCCTGGAAAAGAGAAGACTTTGCAGGTATTTGGTGGCAGCTGACAAATATATCAGGGGAGAGCATCAGGGGCTAGGTGAACAACTATTCACCAAAGCGCCCCAGCGGAAAACCAGGAGAAATGGTCATAATTTCCTAGAAGAAAGTTTCAGACTGGATATAAGGAAAAACTTCTTCACAGTTCATGTGACCAACTGAAATAGACTCCTAGTGGGGTTGGAGCAGGCACCTACCCTGGAGTTCTTCAAAAGCAGACTAGATCCACACCTTGCCGGGGTTATTTGACCCCAGCAGTCTTTCCTGCCCAAAGCAGGGGAGCTAGATCCGATGATCTCATGAGGTCTCTTTCAGCCCTAAACCTCTGTGAATCTGTGAAAATCTATGTAAAATCAACCACCATTATGTAAGGAAGTGCCATTTAGGAAAATCAGGGATCCTTTTCTCACTGGGTTTGTTTCTTCTTTTGAAGAGTTTCCCAGACATGTACAAAATATTTCATCATTCACTGTAATTGCCTTCCTTTCTGAAATAGTAGGCATCCAAATCTTCTAGACTGCCAGTAAGGCTAATCATAACACTGGGTGCACTCCTCAGGACCTAAGTGGTGTTATGGAATTTTTGGAGAAAATCTTTTATTCTTAAATAGACATAAACATAACCAATAAACCTAAATGTGAATCAGTATAAATAACTTACTTGGCGGCACCATAGTTTTCGAAATATTTGCAAATAGGCCAACACCATAAGACAGAGTGGTGCCATGTATGTCACCAGAAAGAAACATGTGTGGTACATTTTTGGGTAGACCTCAGCTGGAAGAAAAAATAAAATAGAAAAATTATGCATATATAAATATAGATCTATGTATCCTGTTAAAAAATTATTTTGAAGCAAATGGTACTTGCGGGTACATATATATGCAATACTCATTAGTTAAAATGGGTAAACACACATAAATCTGATGGTTGAAGTTGGTTCTTGAATAAGAATGAGACATTTTCTTGTAAAGTATTTTGACTTGCTTCTACACTTCAAGGTAGCATATTGCCCTCCTGGGTTGAGAGCACATTCTTTACTATATTTTTTTTAATTAGTGAAGAGTTCCATTAGGAAGACGATAGTACCTTCTTTTAGTAGCTGACAACTGATTTTTCAAATCCTATCTACATTGTATGTTGTAATGTAACACACTCCATAAAGAGAAAGGAAAGTTCTATGGTTATGATGTTACCATGTGAGATACCTGTTCTTAGTTACTGCTCTGTGACCCTGAGCTTGTCTCGTTTGTGCATGTCAACATGGCAAAGAAGCAAAATGTTTTTTTTTCCCCTTTGTAATATCTTTTATTGGACTAAGTGTATAGTTGGGAGAAAGACAAGCTTTTAGGCACAAAGTGTCCCTCCTCAGGTCTGAGAAAAACAAGCTTAAGTATAGACCAAGTCAAATACCAGACAAAACAGTGGTTTGCATTTAACCCACTATGAAAATGAAGACAGCCCATTCAAAGATAAGTCATTAGAAGTAGCCTCAGAATCTTGGTTTTTTACATATTCTCTGAATTATGATGATTGCAACACCATTCCAGCCCAGAATATGTGCAATCTGTTTAGAGACACCTCAGCTAATTTAGATATTAGAAGCAGCAATGCTACATTAGCATGACATTCTAGTGTACCTTTGTTAAACTTATCCATCTGTAAATAGGTAAAATAGAATTGAACTACCTCAAGGGCTGATGCAAAGATAAATAAAGATTTGAGATATTCAAATATTATGGCAATATTACATTAATGACACATAAGATGGATGGCTAGTAGGTAGAGACAGACATGCTTATATGCATATATGTGCAAACACATATACATATATACACACACTCATCTATACATCCATATATCCATATATATATATAGATGTATAGATGAGTGTGTGTATATATATATGTATGTATGTGTGTGTGTGTATCTCTCTCTCTAGATATATATGCACACATATATACAGCCACACACACACACACACACACACACACACACACACATATACATATATACACGCACATACAGCAGGGGGGCTGTACTGCAAATGCTGGCGACCACAGAAGTATACAATGGAATCATTAAAATGAGCTAGTGTAATTCATGCAAAAACCTGAATTTTTTAAATTAAGGACTCTAAAATCAGGAAATTTCTGATCCCAAAGTGTGTTGTACACTTCAGTGAGTGGATCTTTCCAATACTTTTGCCACTGTGTGACACAGGAGACTGGGCAAGATCTGTGGTCTTAACCAGTTAATGGCAAGTCTTATGCTCTAAACTAGGGAAGCACTGTTATTCACATTCTACAGCTGTTGAAAAGAAAGTTACATGACTTACTGAGATTACAAGAGGTCAGTGATACAGATGAGAATAGATTCCTCTTGCTCATAAGAAGCTGTCACCTGCCTCATTAATGCTATGCAGGCAGCAGGGCTCCTTTCAGGTATAAAGGTATTCAAAGAGCCACCTGGAGTTTATGGCTTCCAATTTAGCACTCTAAATCCAATGGAAACATGAGTGCAGCCCAGCTATCTACAAAGAGCTGATGGGCCAGGCTAGGGGAAGAAGCCAGCTTTCTTCTTTGAAATTCTGCCACCTGAAAAGTGCAGGTAGCTAAACATCAAAAGAAACCTTAGCCCTTCCTTCACCCAGGACAGTGTACTTTGCAGAACTTTTGCTTAAGAAGCTGAATCTGTTTAGTTTTTCAAGATAAAGTAAAGCTTTCAAGTGGCTTAGTAATCACTTCAGTAGACAGAAGGAGGGACTGGTCAAGGATGCTGTTCATTTTTCAGATGAATTAATCCCAGGCTCCATGGTCAGATTGGTGCTGAGGGGGAACATCAATCAGTGCTTTTATACATTTATGGTGACTTTTAAATTACCTATTACACAACACCTATCCTTCAGTCATTTCTACATATGAGAAGCAGAGGAGAAAAAGTTCTCATCTTAGACAGGCCATTCAATCGGCTTCAGAACAGAAAAGAATCATGCTCATCTGTGGTGGTCTCTGATAATGGAAGTAAATTATGATTTTGATGTCTGTGAAGATCATAACAACTTTACCTCTGTGATAAGTAATACTGTAGAAAGCAGGGTATAGTTTCACTTGCACATGGTACTCACCAAATAGTCATGGAACTATCAAGGGGTAATATTATTGTGCACGTAGTTTAAACTATTATGAATTTAGTTTAAATTATATGGAAGGATAAACAAAAGTAAGTCTGTAAGGAAACTTGCTAGTGAGATCAAATGGACTGAAGAGCTAAGACATCTAAACATTGAGAAAGATTGGACTTCAGGTAAAAAATTATTTGCATTGCATGCAAATAGAAAAACTTGCAGGAAGGGTTCTAGACTTGCCTTGTTAAATAACCAATTCAAAATTGACAGAAAGAATACACTGAAAGCCACTTATCATTATTAGAGCACTTACCAGCAAAGAAATCTATGGCTGAGAGTATATCCTGGAGGTATAGGGACAAAGTAAGAATTTCCAAAAGAGGAGTTAAGCTAGGCCTTGCAAAGTCCTAATTAAAATATTTTAAAAAAATAGTAAAGGTCTTTCAGTCATACAAATGAAAAAGAACAAGAACAAAAGAAATAGAGATGCTCATCAGTGAGAATATGAGAAGTTCAAGAAAATTTAGATATGTCACAATTACAAGTGAATATTTTGCCTCGGTTTTGAACATATGAGGGCAAAGACAGGAGGGCAGAAAGGAGAAAGAGAATAACTTTATGCTTTCATGTGAGTAGGTAGGGATAACTTCAGAACTCTAAAAGAAGTAACACGTTAAATTATAAACTTTTAAATAACCTGTTCAAGTTAATGACATGAATAGATAGTGAATGTATTATTTAAGAACAGGGAAAAGTTATCTGAACAACTACATCTATTCTTATTGAGACTGCCTATTCCTATTGGCCTCAGTTAGGAAGCTTATAGAAAGCTTTAGCTATTGAAAAAAAGAATAATTCAAGAAATGGCAGTAGAAAGAAAATAGAATAAATACAGTATGAGAGTAACAAAGTTAGATTAACTGTATATCATGCTAGAGTAACTGAATGTGTTTTTTTGGGTAACATTTCAAGATGGAGTAAGTATTATTTTTCCTGACTTAAACAAAATGTTTTATATCATGCTGCATTGGAAAAATAGCTTTTCATTATTAACTGTGGGACAAAAAATAGAAATGTAATAGTGAAATTTCTGATAAAACAAAATGAGGGTGCTTTATCAGAACAGGGAAGGATTGGTAGAATGTGCAATGCCTGGATGCTCCCACATATTGGAGTAACAGCAGTGTAAAAAAGTACGAACTATGCATTTAGGTACTTGCAACAGAGAAGCCTAACTCTTTTACTTCACTGAAGGGGAAGGGAGAGAAAGGAACATAGTAGAGAGGGAAGTAGGAGGGAACCATGGGAGTAGAGAGGGAAGACCCATGTCAGGGAGCCAGGGCCCTGTGCAATACTTAAAGCTAGAAACTGAGTAGAGGGAAAAGGAAGTGAAGGGCTTCCCTGGAAGGATGAGTGGGGATTTGAGTCATGCAGAGACACGAGATCTTTTGTTCTGCAGGCATCAGAGATTTCAGTGACTCAGGTGCTATGAACCTGAGTCACTGATGCACAGGTCACAGTAAGGTGCGCAGTAAGCACAGCAAGGTGTAGTGTCCTACTAGGACCAGGTATAGGCCAGAGAAAGGCCATAGACTGACTAGGACTAGAGTCCATAAAGCTGGGCTTGGGTGCAGTGGTGGAAAGAGTCCAGGTAGAGCAAGAGGATGTAAGCCAGGGGATGGCTAAAACCCCGACAAGTGTTTGGAGGCTGTGACAGACGAGACAGTATAGAGGGGCAAAACACAGGTGTTCGATATCACCTGCGAGGCATGGGAATGACTATGGGGAAGGCAGGAGGTCATGATTATTGCCCTAAAGGCTTGAATTGGGAGAGGGTCCTGAGAGGGACAACTCTCTCTGGGAAGATCAAGGCAGAAGTTTGGAGAACTGCAAACTGAACTGGGGTACCTGGAAGAGGATACCTTTTCTGTCTGCAGCCTCCAAATGTAAGGATTCTAAATTAAGATCAAGTTGTGACAGGCAGAAATTTGGAGACACAATAGAGACTGAGGAAGCTTTTAGGCAGGCCTGTCCAAATACTAGGGACGTCGCACACTGATCTGACAGTATGGGCAGGACTAGTTATAGTACTAACATTAAGAATTTCTTTATAAGCTGGGAGATCATCAACTAGAAATTACAAATGAAATGGATAGTAATTGTGAAAAGGCTAGTGACTAGAAAAAGGCAAATGTGATCCTAGGACATAGGCAGAAGGAAGCATTACTTCATACTATCAATGGCTATCTTTTTTTTTCTAGAACATATCTGGAAAATAGTGACAAGAAGATATAAATGTCATCATACAAAGTACTGATAAGATGTAGCACCTCATCTCAAAAGAAGACATCTCATCTCAAAAGCTCCTCAAAGCTGAAGCTCAAAGGAGGATCCAGGAAATAAAAAAAAACCAATGGTAGCAAGATAAAGCCAAGGAGATTTAGCAATATGCCAACAAACGTAACATTCATAGTTTTTTCCAGGCAACAAAAGCCATCCAACTTTCCACAGTGATTGGAAGATGGCTCAACACTCATCAAAGACAACAAATCCTTCCAAGCTAGATGGAAATAGCAGTTTGAGCATTTTGAGGCACTCCTGAACTGTGAGTCAACTGCGATGGATCTGAATTTTTCTCTCAGTACCGCAAAAGGATATCCCTCATCAGACCCCATGTCCTAGAAGAAATCTGTCATGCCATCAAGGAAATCAAGAAAAACAAGGCTACTGGACCAGATGGTATACCTACTGAAAACTTTAAGGCTTATGGTGAGGAGACTACAGATTTGTTCTTTGAATCTGGTACAACAAGGAGATCCCTGGGGACCTGAGGAATGTTTACTTCATAACTTTCTTCACAAAAGGGGATAAGTCTGTGTGCAGAAACTATTGAGGTATCACCCTCCTTTTGACAGAAAGGAAAATCCTCATACATATCCTTCTGAATTGTTGTCTACCTCTTGTTGATGAAGTCTTTTCAGAATCTGTGTGGTTTCAGACCATTCCACAGCACAATTGACATGATCTTTGTTGCCCACCAGGAACAAGAAAATTGTTGGGAACAACATCAGGACCGGTATATGTCCTTCATTGACCTTACTGTGGCCTTTGACTTTATCAATCATAAAGCCTTGTGGAAAGTACTGACTGGGTTTGGATGTCCTGAAAAATATATTAAGGTCCTGAAGCTTCTCCATGACCAGATGACCGCAACCTTTCTTTGTAGCAGACCAGAGACAGATCCATTTCACATCCAAACGAGGTTCAAGCAAATAAGTATCATCACCCCAATTCTGTTATCTACTTTTTTACCATCATCCTGTTTGTTCTTAAGGACCTCCTCCCTTCTGGAATTAACACTGAATACTGAAAGAATGGAAGGCTTTTCAATCTGGGACTCTTTTGCTCGAAGACGGAAGTATTCAAAATGACCATCCTTGAGCTTTAATATGCTGACAACTGCACCAACCTTCCATACAGCGAAGGAAACCTCCAGACCATGCTGAATCTCTTTGCAGAATCCTACCAAAATTTGGGCCTCTCTCTCAACATTGACAAGACTAAAGTGCTCTATCCATCTGCTCCAGGCCATGAACATGACCTCTCCTCCTTAACATATCATTGAGCAAAAGACCCTAGAGGTAGTTGAGAACTTCCCATATCTTGGTAACCATTTCTGTCAGAAAGAGAACATTGATGAGGAGGTCCAGAACAGGATCCGGCACATAAACACTTCTTTTGGGAAATTGGTGTGTTTTTATTGATTGCAATCTCTAGAAAGACATCAAGATCCAAGACTACAATACAGTCCTCATCCCCTCTACAGATGTGAAATGTGGGTGAGCTACTATCATTATCTCAAGAGTCTGGAGATGTATCAGCAATGATGCCTTCAGAAAATGCTCCACATCAAATGGGAAGTTTACCACACAAATGCCAGAACCCTTGCTGAAGCCAGTGTTACCAGCATTAAGTCTGTGATCTTCAAGCATCAATTTTGCTGGACTGGTCATTGTATAGGAATGCCTGACTCACAACTCCCCAAACAAGTGCTCTATTCCCAGCATAGTTGTACACTGAGATCTCATGGTGGCCAGAGGAAATGCTACAAGGACACATTGAAAGCACACATCAGGAAAATGAATGTTAACATCAATAACTGGGAGGAACTGTCTGTTAACCAACTCCAATGGTGACACAACTTCAACCAAGTCACAGCCCATGTCAAAGTAAAGTGTCTTGCACTCAAAGTAGAAAAGAGAGAGCAGAGGAAGGAGAAGGAGAGAAATTCCAGCCTATGGCCTACTCTCCCCTGGGAGAAAACCTGCAATTTCTGCAGATGGATCTGTGGCTCAAGGATTGGACTCTTAAGTCACCTCAAGACCTATCAATAACCCATAGCAGAGATAATTTTTAAATCAAGGGATTCCCAACAATGACTGATAAAACTTCATGCAAGATACTGTGCAGATTCTGGTGACCCCTGCTCTGGAAAGTTGAACTCAAACTAGAAGAGTTGCAGAGGAGGCCTACTAAAGTATCCTTAGATATAGTTTATCATATGAGAGAACTGAAAAAATCTCCTAATTTATTTTATCCATTCATTTTCAACATCAGAGTGTGAATTCTTTCTTTGACCCTGTCCAACTTACCCTGTCCAACTTACCCTTTCTTTGACCCTGTCCAACTTACCCTGTCTTTTTCTGAATTCACAGGTAGGCATTAGATATATACTTGGCTGGGATAGTTTAGCCAGGGATGATCCTGCCTTAAGCAGGGGCCTGGCCTAGATGATTTTTAGAGATCCCTTCCAGCCCTACTTTCCTATGATCCTAAGATAACTAATAGAATACAATAAAACTGTTGTACTTGTGCAACAGCTACACATAAATAGTTATTTTAAGGAGGTTCAGGACAGATTTCATAGATTTCATAGACATTAGGGCTGGAAGGGACCTCGGGAGATCATCGAGTCCAGCCCCCTGCCCAAAGGGCAGGAAGTCAGCTGGGGTCATAGGATCCCAGCAAGATAAGCATCCAATTTACTCTTGAAGGTGTTCAATGTAGGTGCTCGAACCACCTCCACTGGCAGACTGTTCCAGACCTTGGGGGCTCGGAGAGTAAAGAAATTCTTCCTTATGTCCAGCCTGAAACGGTCTTGCAGGAGTTTGTGACTGTTCGACCCCATCATCCCTTGGGGCGCTCTGCCCCAGATCCTGGTGGTCACCCCTGATAAACTTATAGGTGGCCATCAGATCACCCCTGAGCCTGCGCTTTTCCAGGCTAAAGAGTCCCATGGCTCTCAGCCTGTCATCGTAAGATCTGTTTTCCTGACCTCTGATCATGCGCGTGGCTCTCCTCTGGACTCTCTCAAGCTTCTCCACATCCTTTTTGAATTGTGGAGCCCAAAACTGGACGCAGTACTCCAGCTGCAGCCTCACCAAGGCCGAGTACAAGGGGAGAATGACGTCCCGGGATTTGCTCGAGAAGCATCTATGGATGCACGCCAGCATTTTGGTCGCTTTACTAGCCGCAGCATCGCATTGGAGGCTCATGTTCATCTTGTGGTCAATGATGACCCCCAAGTCTATTTCTTCTGTAGTGCTATCCAATGTAGCACTGCCGAGCCTATAAGAATGCTGCAGGTTTTTCCTCCCAAGGTGGAGAACCTTGCATTTTTCGGTGTTAAACACCATCAGGTTCTCATCCGCCCATTTGCCGAGCTTGTCCAGGTCAGCCTGTCTTCTGGCGTGGATGCTTTGCCCCAAAGTTTGGTGTCATCGGCGAACTTGGCCACTCCACTCCTGACTCCAATGTCCATATCATTAATGAAGATGTTGAACAGGATGGGTCCCAGGACAGAGCCTTGAGGGACCCCACTGGTCACAGGGCACCACGATGAGTGACTGCCATCAGTTACAACCCTCTGGGTCCGACCACGGAGCCAGTTTCCCAGCCAGCGGATCATGGTGGAGCCAAGGCCACAACTGGGCAGTTTGGCCAAGAGGTGATCATGGGATACCAGATCAAAAGCTTTTTTGAAGTCAAGATATATGACATCAATCTCTTCTCCCTTGTCCAGGTGATAGGTCACCTGGTCATAGAAGGAAATGAGATTGGTCAAACAAGACCTACCCGCAACAAACCCGTGCTGGCTATCCCTTAGAATGTTAGCCTGGGCCAGTCCCTCAAGGATGGCCTCCTTAATAAACTTTTCTAAGATCTTCCCCAGGATAGAAGTCAGGCTAATGGGCCTGTAGTTAGCTGGATCCACTCTCCTCCCTTTCTTGAAGATTGGCACCACATTGGCCTTCTTCCAGTCTTTGGGCACTACACCAGAGCACCAGGAGTTTTCAAAGATCCGTGCCAGGGGCTGGACAGAAACAAGATTTACTGGATATATGCAGTGCTTCCACTAAACACTAAGAGCTAATGGCTAAACTTTCAGAAAAACCCTATATATAATCGTGCCACCTAGTGAGTAGCAATAACATGACACTTTCTTCAGTCAACCCATTTACTTTAGATATCAGGAGGTGCTACTTCATGGTCAGGATGGCTAGGATTTGGAACCAACTTCCAAGAGAAGTGGTGCAGGCTCCTACCCTGGGGGTGTTTAAGAGGAGGTTAGATGAACACCTTGCTGGGGTCGTTTGACCCCAGTACTCTTTCCTGCCATGGCAGGGGGTCAGACTAGATGATCTGCTCAGGTCCTTTCCGACCCTAGAAACCATGAAACTATGAAACTAGACTACCTTGCTAAATGTAATGAATAATTTATAGTAAGAGAAATAGACAAGAGACAATAGCTTTCCCTTTATTTAACTAGGTGTAGAACTACTGCACCATTTGCAGTCATGGGTAGCACTCCAATAGCATCAATGAAATCTGTTTATTTAGTAGGGATTTCCACCATTTTGTCAATGTGAAAGAGCCCATGTGTTGTAGCTCTGGTTGAAATCATCAATTTGGAGACTTTCAACAAGCTTCTGTGTCCACAAGCAGGACCTATCTACTCTTCAGCTTCACTTATTCTGGATAGGCTGCAAAACTGTCTTTCTTTGGCATTTCTCAGACACACTTAAAATCTCTACCCATTATATTTTCATGAAAACTTATGGTTCAGTTGTTCACAGCCCCATGACCACTTCGGGCTTCCTGGAATACTCTCTACTTAATCACATAATTTCCCATTGTGGGACTATGGTTTACAATTCACTTCTCCAGTGGTACATAGTAGATGAAGTTTACATCATAAAGTAAGGTCTGTACTTTAGACAGCACATAAAGTCAATACAGAACAACAAAATGTCATTTTTGCTTAAATATCTGCAACACTCAACTGTTCTTTAGAATTTGGTCAGAGATCCACCATCCCAGGTATATAAATTCTCTTCTAAATCATGGGGTCCTCAGAAGCCACATTTCTTTTACACTCTCCACTCCAACCAGATTTGAATTTAGATGAACTCAGGAAAAAGAGAACACTTATAAAGCTATAATCATTGATCATATGTCCTTCCTTCATGCTTCAAACTTCTTTAGTCTTTGTTTTTCTGTTTCTGGATTTCTTTTTCAACCTCCATCCATATGCAGAAACAAATAAAAAAAACTTGATTTTTCAAAGGCTTCAGTCAACCCATTGTCCTCAAGTATTTCCATCTGAATAGAGGTCACTAGTGTTCATGGTTCACCATTATTCCTTGTCTGGAAGTAAAACCAACCCCAAAAATATATGGCTGCCTCTACTCTTATCACATCATTAATTGATAGAATGAAGTCATAATATCATAATACCTAGGCTGTATGTTGACAAGCTCCCCTAATATGTCACATCAAATCACTACAGTTAAATGTTGTTTAAAACAGAGTAATGCAAGGATTATTATTATTATTACTATTTTTAGAGATAGCTGAAGTTCACCAGTGGAATAATTACCAAGAGCACTGTATTATCAGATTTCCTTGTGTTGTGATTTCACTATGGTTACAAGAACAATTTTATGCAAAGGCAGAAATACAAAAATAGGATTGTTATGTTTATATGGAAGGAAAAAAAGCTTTTTGCTTTCAGGAAACTTTCGGGCCCTTTGCTTATATCATTCATTTAAATTCATATTCAATTTTAAATTATATCTAAGTATACAGAAAATATATTCTGCACTATAGGTATGTTTTACATAATTAACAGTAAATCACATGGAAGTAAGAGGAGATAAATTCCCTGGTTTCCTATAAGAGAAAAATAAATGACCAGAAATTATATCAGACATGAACAAAACCTCTCCATCTTTGTCATGCATCTTCCCATATCTTCAAAAGCCTGGGTACTGATTTGCAACATACCCCACTGGTCAACAGTTTCAGGACAATGGAGGACTGACATGGATAATAGATGCATTTGGAGGTCCTTTATGGAAAACATCTTGGAGACAATTTGCTGTAATTGATATTGAGACTATTTCAGCTCAAGTGCTTCTGGGCTGATGTCTGTAAATGTTGTAGTTATATTCAACTGTAACTGCAATTCCTAATTTCTCCTAGACTTAAAATAGTCTAGTACTAAAAGCAGAGAGATGGACGAAATGCCTATTCTCATATGCTAAATCATAGGGGTCTGACTCTGTAGTCCCTGTTCACCTGCAGTTTCCATTGATCAATAGGAGTTTTACTAGAAGAAGCTTTGCAGGCTGGGAGCATTTGTTCCCACAGAAAATATTAACATAATGCACATACTAATGTATTGTCTCATATTGTGCATCTATCTAAACTTGGCTTCAAATTTACTTTAAAAATTAGCAAGATAAAGGGAGTTGTAGTTTAACAGGGCCTGAAAATCAGTAGTTTCAATCAGAATGATATAATTATGAAAGAACATTGTGATATTCTTATAAAACCTGACTGCATTCTAATGTGAATCACTATTTTGATTATAGTACTTCAGCAGAAGTTCGATACTGGTGGACAATATTACACTTACCTCCCCATTGCTCATCACAAACTGTGAATAAGGTGGTTTTGTTGGCAAGTCCTGGGAAAACACTGCTGCATTCCATAACAATAGCCTGAGGAATCATTATAATGCAGGACACAATCCAGATAATTATAATGCTGTTCCTTGCCCGTTTGGCTGTACTTTTAAACATCAGAGGATGACAAATCGCATACCATCGATCCAAAGCAATGCAGCTTAGAGTGAGTACAGACACAGATACTGAAACAGTCTAAGAAAAAGGAAAATATTATGTACACATTCCTGATATATAACTTTAGACATGATTTATATTTTAACACAGTCATAAATCTATTTACAGTGATATGTTGTGGACTAGAGATATTAAATAGTATTTTATTGAAAAATTAAATACCCTTTTATATCATTTCTTACAAAAAATATAATCCTGTCTCTATCTCCCTTTCTTGTTCTGAATAATACTTTAAGTTATATATAGTTCCACATGACTTGATAGAATAACTCAAAATTGTCACAGGATAATTCAATATACTTAAGTAAGTGTAGATGATTCAGGTACTGTAAAACAGTAAAAACAGCTATCTTACATTTTGCAAAACAGTGCTTGTAAGAGTACACTGTTTGAGATATTACATGAATGGCTAGATCTAATAAAGAGCTTGAACCCCTAAGAGCTAGGTGTTACCACCTAACTTTTAGGCACATAGAATATAATCCAAAATCCTCCATTAGGGATGGAGGTATACTGTGCCTGGAGTAAGTTAGGCATCTCAGAACAGGGAGCAAAAAAGCCTACACCACTGTGAGAAACTGAAATAGGGAATAGTGTGCCAGATGCTATTCTGCCTATTAGATGTCTAAGTAATCATATGTGCTCAGTCAGGGGTTGTCAGGGGGTACATGAGAAGGCTGTAGGGGGTATGTGTGGACAGGAGGGGATGGGGTGCCACCATACATGATGTCGTACTGCTGTGCAGGTGCCACCTGCCCAGCTGGATGTGGGGGGGTGAGGGAAGCCCGCACATAGCAGCTGTTGTTACTCCATATTTAGCTGTGTCCCACCCCCTCACCCCCACTCCACATTCAGCCATTCGCCACCCCCCCTCCATGTCCAGCCATGCACCCTTCCTCCCTCCCCCCTCCCCACGCTCTGCGTTGAGCTGCCCAGGGTACACTGCTCCATGTCCGGCCACCAGGATACACTAACCCAAAAAGTTTGAAAACCACTGTGCTAAGTAATCATCTAAGTGATATCTAAGTGATCATCATATGATTCAGTTCCACCTACCTGAAGTCCCTGAACACAAAGGGATGTCAGTTAACAGAAAGTGGATGAGCCTCTCCTGCTTGCTGCTTTTTGTGACTTTGTCATTAAGGCTAAGATGAAGGCATGTTACAAAAGTGGATGTGTTAACTGTTTTTATGGACTTTGGGCATCTGACTCAGAACTGAAAGTAGGCTTCCTTTGACTCAGTATCTGCAGTTCAAAATGCTCTCCAAAATAAGTAATCCAATAGGATTTTTAAAGAATGGGATAGGGTCTTTTTTCATTTAGAGTGGTAGTGATGGTGCTGTTGCTACATCTTTTATATAGTTGCCAAGTGTCTGTACAGCACTCACCCACAAGGTGGAAGACCCAGTTCAAAGCCAGGGTTTAACTCTTCCTCCACATAGGAGGAGATCTTAGTCACTAGGCTAGGGTGAGCGAATGGAACACATTCTATCCCTCATATTGAAGGACTTGTGCAGAAAGTATCCAAGAGGGATGATGACATACATAGAGTACAAAAGGAAACCTGACTCTGTAGCCCCTTAGTCTGGGCACTCACTCAATAGTTCTAAGTTCTGGTCTCTGCTCAAAGTATTGTTTCTGTATTTGTCCTCAGCAGACACTGAAGAAAAGACATTGGATATGTTTTTTTGTTTGATGTGCCAGCTACCTGCATCATTACTTTGTCTTCTCAGTTAAAGAAAAAAAAAACCCACTGTTCTGCAGACATTCAATGGGCATATCTACATGTGATGTTATATAGCCATAGCAATGTGCTATGGTAACATAGCATCCACAGGTGTCTACACATGAGTGGCAGCTAATTCACCATAGCAACACGCTCCCCAAAGTAGCTGTTAAAAATAACCACGCGGCATGCATACGGTTTAGTATGGGCTCTTACTGTGCTGTGATTTAGTTCTTCCTATAGGTAGTACTAAATCACAGTGCAGTAACAATGTTGCCATAGCAACACATGTAGATGCACCCAACATGTAGAAGTTAATTAGAGAAGTTTATTCTTCTATCCACTACAGAAAATAAACTACCACTGACTTATTTTCTTGTATTCAAAACACTGCTTGATAGTTTCACTAACTTTTCACATTCAATGGGGTCAAAGGTTATGCAGATGGTGAAAGTACAAAACCCCCCCACTGTAGCAGAGTGGGGGCTCTGGCACAAGTTGGGCAGTTCTGATTCCATACAATAAAGGGCTGTAGTGCACGCACAACTTCCCTTGCCACCTGTTGATTATTCTACTTGACCATGGCTCTGCAACTTTAACAATGCAGTTTCCTTACATGTGTTTTGTGTACATGGGACCTGTATTGACCTCAGTTAAAGCAGCGAAGGTACAATTTGAAAGTGATTCATTTGGATCTATACCCATGAAGGGACTAAAAGATTTATTATTGTGGAATCTTCATAAATCAATCTAGTCTGATAAGTTCGGTAATTCATATTTAGTAATTTTACTAGTTTGACATAGTTTTACTTCATTTTTTTTCGTAATTTATATAGCCTAATGGTAATAACTGATGTTCAGTTGGGACAGTATGAATAACTTCTACAGCAGAAGGACAGTTTTAACTCTTTCTAATAGTGCTTAGTAAGTATTACATTCGTATGAAATTCTGAGTCCACTCTAACTACGAAAGGCCTTGAGAAGTTATCAACTGTAGTACAAAGTGGATGCATAATAAACCACTTTGCACTGGAAAAATGAGGGTCCTATGTAGATCATCAGAGAATTGGCCCTGTAGGTATATTGCTAAATAAAGGTGGGAATTAAACTGCATTGCAAATTCAGCAAAGTATTTTATTGGATGTATTTAATACCTATTTAGACATTTACAATTGGAGCATTCATTTATTATCTGATAGCAGCCCTTTTATAAGGATATACTAGTTAATCAGATTCTACTGTATTGTTCCTTTTAGCAAGAATCAAGTACATACAAAATGTAGAGTACAATACCTGTAAATAAGGGATCACCTTGCAGAGAGTCTGCCCAAAGAACCACGTTTCTGTAATGTCCACCACTAAAGTGGCTGGAAGACAAGTGATTGTGACAAGAACATCAGCCAGCGAGAGGTTTACTATGAAATAGTTGGTAACTGTCCGCATGTGATGGTTCTTCCACACTGCAACACAAACTGAATTCATAAAAAAAAGTTAATTTATTTGAAATAAATAGAAGGAACACTCCAAATAGAAGTATACTTTGAAGGGGTGATTATTAATAATAGGTATAGGAATCCTTTTTTAAACTTACATGCAATATAATGTAGGAGTTGTAGAAGCATCAAAACCCAAGGAGGAACCAATACCTACATCAGTCCTCTATGAACTAAGATTTGAGAAATATTGGTTGAAATGTAAATAAGTCTACTTATCGGATGTTACTATTTTTATTACATATTTACAATATTTCCCATGTGTCCATTTTAAAAACATTTCTTTATTCTACAAGAATTCCAGAAAAAATAGACAAATGATTAAAAGTTTGTTTTATATTTACATCCAGTATCTTGATGTTGGATTAAAATTGCTACTGGAAAAATATTTTGGACCAACCAATGATTGTTCCACAACAAAATGGACAATTTTAATTGCGTTTCAGCATACATGGAGGTTTTACTCCAGTACTGTACAAAACATCTGAAACAGCTATGCCAGCAAAACATATACACAGTTTTCTTTGTATTTTTCTTTGTATTATTAAGCACACCCATTATCAACATAGTGTTTTTCTGATGATCATCCATTTGGAGAAAGCATATAAGTATGCAGGAAAAGAATGAGGATTCAAAAATTCTTTTTTTCCCCTTGCCTATCCTGACCCCAACTTGAAAGGTTTTAGAAATCAGGAAAATCACTCCTCAAGTATGTTTGAATACTGTAAAAGAAACTAATGTCATAAAAAAAAATCTGAAGGGGAAAAAAATGAAAGAGCTCTCTGTGACACTTCTATCATGAGCTTTGTTGACACAAAAGAAATATTATAAAAATAAAACACCATTGCTGACCATTTCAATTTTACTGTTTAACACTGGAAATTTGTATAAAAGGCTGTAAGTTTGTTACTTTTCTTGTGTTCTTTGCCTTAAAAGCAATCTAGATAGGAAGTATACAGTTGCCTCTTGTGTGTTGACAAAGGTGGAATATTCAACAGAGGTAATTTTTTCACTACTTGCTATGTTTTGGCAGAAAATAAATGTAAAATAAAAACAATGTGATAAAATGAAAAGTTTAGTTACACGGTTATTGCTAGGAGATTTCTAGTAATTCCACATTCTTCACTTAAGTGATTATCCTTAAATCCATCTGTATTCAACCATGTTTATGCTTTTTGGAAAAGAGGGATTTTAGGCCATTGGTAGATTACGCTTTTTAGTCAGTTTAAAGCAGATTAAATGCCTTTTGCATTTGGCATTCCTTTAACGGCATTGCTGTTTGCACATTTGGCAGCATAATGCATCTTAAATGACTTTGGGACACAGCAAATGACTATGGGGTGCTGCAAAGTAAAACATCTCCAAGGAGTTTTAGTTTCCTACCCCACACCTGCAGAGTGAAGCACCAGGCTCTGTGCAGCTCAGGGGCCATGCAGGCAGCCCAGCAACAGCCCAGGAAGGCAGGCTCCACAGAAAAAAAGGGGCAAGCCTGATCTTTTTTCTTTCCCCCAGAGCCTGCCTGCCTGCCTAAGCTGTGTCAGGGCCTGGTACTTCCCTCCATAGCTGTGATGCCCCTTGGGATTGCCTGAGTTGGGTGCTGCCTGAGGGGGGCTGCTGCTGCTGCGGAGGGAAGCACTATTCCCCACCTGCTGCTCAGGGACCACTCTGCCCACCAGCAGCTCACTTTCCCCTCCCCGCCACTGGAGAGGCAGGTAAGGATCAGCCTTTAACACAGGTATACATGACACAGGGGTTTACTTTGACACAAATTCAAGTGGTGTTTTTAAAAAAACCACTGCTTCAGCTTAGGGAGAATTAAATCCCTGTGTTGTGTACACATGCCTTTAAACCTGTTATGTCAAGTAGAAAGGTACTTGGCTGCAATCGTTGATTTTGGTAATGCATTACCAAATCAGGAGAACTTCTCCAGAGACAACAAAGCAGGATCAAGCTTGATGGTTACAAGAGTAACACAAGTGAATTCACTGCATTTCACATACTATATTCAGACCTTTATGTCAACATGAACAAATTAATCCTCATAACACCCATGGGAGGAAAGTCAATATTATCATCTTCATTTTGTGTGTGAGGCAAGTGAAGCATGAACATAAATTGCCCAAGGCAATACAGAACATCAAGACAATGAAGGAAGAGAGTTGGATTACCTTGATTCCCATCTAATGCTTCCAGACTACACTGACTTATCAGGAAAAAGAAAAACTCTCTGGAAGCATATGATATGAACCACAATAATTGCTCTGCCCTTGTTCATGCCCTGAATGAGTAACTAAGAGTTCCCTTACAATCACATGAAACAGCCAGGAAATGGGGGAAATTATAATTTAAAAGTTCAAACCTTTTGCCAAATTATTTATTCTCATTTGTTTTGTCTAAAATTTTAAACACTAATTCTTGGGGAATTAACCTTCTATCCTATTTGAATGTTATCTAGCACAATGGGACTTCCACTAATGGTTTCAGGCACTACTTTAGTAATTAATGAAGTTCCTACTGATATGTCTTTCTAAATTAGGGAAACAATTATGGGACACAGGAAGCTGTTACGAAATGCCTCTGGAAAAAAGCCTGTACACAAAGTGGGTGCATCTTTGCTTCCAAGTAGGGCCCAATTTTTGTTGACATGCCATTGCTGAGCTGGGGAGGGGGGTGCTCTATGTGCTCCCCGGCAGACCCAGAAGTGGACCAGAAGTACTTCCGGGCTTCTGGTCCACTTCCAGATTCACTGCCAAGCATGTGGAGGGCCCCCCCTGCACTCCTGTGGGACGCCCATGTGCCCCAGCATCACAGCGTTCATGAGCCATGCCTGCTACCTCAAAGGATGTACAAAAAACTTTTTTAGCTGTGTCTATGTCCAAATTGCTGATTCTCTGAATCAGCATTGAATCTTCAGAATTGGATTAATTCAATTAATGAATTTAATCACTGTCCCTGATTCAGGCCAAATCTGAATTGAATAGGGCCCTCTTCCCACACCCCAACTACCTAGCATCCCTAGAGATGTAGAGGAAGAGGGATCTCTGGGTTCCAGGTCAAATGGGAAGAGATTTAGATGACCAAAACTCCAATAGCATGAAGGTAAAAGATACATGGAACTTATGAAACATGGAAAGTCGTGTGTTATGAATACCAGCTAGGCATAATGCACTAGCCCAAGTTTAACGAACTTCTTTGATTCTTGGATGACAATTCTTGAATGTGATTAAATTTTATAAAAAAAAGCCTAGACATGCCCCAATACAAAAAACGGGTTGAAAAGGAAGGAGAAGGAAGAGAGATTTTTTAATGACAGAGTAAAAAAAAAAAAAAATGAGAGAAGGGAAAAAGAAAAGGGAGAAAAAGGAGAATTATTTTTGTTGTTACAATCCTCAACTCATAGCTCATGGTTGAGCCATGAACTCTGTAATCCTCCATGAAATTTTAGTGTTGAGTTTACAAAAAAAAATTGCACTTGAAATCCTTAATGGTAAATGCAAATTTGCATTGTGGGAAACCTCTTTGTTTTTACACCACCTATTTTCTCATTCATGATTAAATATCGTAGTCAGACCACATATGCCTTCTGCTAATATGAAGAAATTGCTAAACATGAAAACTTGATCTTACAATTAGCAAAGAGAGATGAAAAGAACTTGATTAAAAGTGGCTGCTATTCTTACTTTTGCCACAGAGTGTCAGTGAAAGCTCAAAAATTAAAATAAGTTATGCGGTGTGTGTTTAGAAGGCTGTATTGTAGTACTATCAAATGGCTCTTATGAGACTTATTTCTACAAAGTTTATCATAGAGTTTAATGTATGATTATATTGGATATTACAGTTATTAATTTACATGGAATGCCAAATTTGAACTTTCTTCTAGGGGAGCACAGTGGAAGGAAGTATGACTGGTGGGGAGGAAGTATGCAAATTTTCCCAGAAAACATTTTTCAACACAGAAAAAAGTTTACATGGAACTCTCATGAGGGATTTGACTTGTATTGACAAGAGCATGGTGAATTCACACCAAAGATTACATATAAAGAAAATGCTGCATGAAGTCCTCACTACAGAATCGTATGGTTGGAAGAGATCTTAAGGGTCATCTGGTGGAACCTCTTGCATGAAGGGAGGAATGCTACTCCTAAATCATCCCTGTCCCACACTTATCCAGCCTCCTTCTGAAAACCTCCAATGAAGGAGATTCCCTAACTTCCCTGGGCAGTTTATTCCACTGTCTTATTGCCTCACAGAGAGGAAATATCCTTATATCTAATCTAAATGTACCTTGTTGTAGTTTAAAGCCATGTTTGGTATCTTTTGTATCAAGACTAGTTGTTTTCTCTATTGCAACTTTTCAGATATTTGGCCTTCTATTGTGTCCAACCCTAATTGCCTTTGCTCCAAGATAAAAATGCCTAGTTTTGTTAGTTGCTGGGTTTTTGGTCGTAGCTGCGTTGGTCTAAAGACATAGACATTTTTGGGTAGATGTGATTGTTTTTATTAGACCAACTGAGTAGTTGGAAAAAAAGTTGCAAGCTTTTGGGCAGTCACCCTTCTTCAGGTTTCCTTATCGTTTTCCTGCCTACCTCTGGACCCTCTCTACCTTCTCCATACCCTTCTTAAAATGTGAAACTCAGAACTGCACAGGATACTCTAGATGAGGCCTAATCAGTGCCTAGTAGAGTTAAACACTGTTCTTTCCTGTGCCTAACACCTAATAATACTGTTGAGGCAGCCCAAAATTGCATTTACTTTTTTTCTTGCAATTGCGTCACATTGCTGACTGACTTGTTTAAGTAAAGAAAGTTTCAGATAGCTCATTATGTTCCATTAAAAAAACTCAGATGTGACAGAAAAGATCAGTGCTGTTCATGAATAAATGTGTTTCCAGTTATTTTAATGCCTTGGGATATTTTAATTATAGAGTATAAAGCTATATATTGAATTAGCATAATTCATTGTATCTGGAATTGAATATTAAAAAAATACAAAGGCTCCAGCTGGTTGTGGAAAATGCAGCTGCTTGCTTCTTTGAGGTTTAGACTGTCCTGAGCATATTAAACATATGTGCTATAGCCTTTCTTTTGGTATTAGATGGTTTCTATTGCCAATTTTTTGTCTAAATTCCAATGTTAAATCATTTCTCTAGCACTCTAGAAGGGTCCTACCCACTGCTCATTCAATAACCTTCTATTTTTACTTCTAAACCCAAATGAAACATAAGTTTATCCTTTAAAAATACCTGAAACTTCCCAAATATTTATTTATATAAATGAAACTTAGTAACAGAGGTTCTGAGATATTTTGCTGACTAAATGATTTACACTTCCAGCTAGATATAAACAAAGCCTTATTACTTTCTTTCGTTTTATAAGAAGCTGATTTACTTCCTCCTTCCTGCTTTATAACTTTATATCATAATTCTTTGGTTCTGATGTTGCAATAATCTCATATGGAATTTATTTTGAAGTTATAAGCACTGGTTGGTGGCATTCTCAAGTGAAACAGGCTGAATAGGAAAAAAAGTTTCTATTTTGTACATGTATATTTTGATAATCAACAGTGAAAGAATTTTTTTTAAGCATAGTGGATTTATATGTATTTTTTTCCTATGGATTAGCTGTTGAACCTTTTCATAAGATAAACCTTAGTGACCAAGGTATCGATGATGGTGCATACAAAGTTAGATTATGATGCTGAGAGGGGAACAATATGTTGAGAGAAAATGCTGAAGAGGGGAACAATATGTGGGAATTCAGAAACAGTAAAGAGTCACTGAAACTTAACAACAGTGTGTGTTTTATAGCCTATATGTGCTAGTTAATAGGTCACAGTATGCTAAAAACAGTTACATGTGCTTTGCCAACTTTTTGTTGGAGGTTAATTGTTACTTCATCTGAATATAGGGAAGGAATATTACAAGCAGTTCTGAACAACATGGGAAGACCACTACTTGAAAAATGTAGGGTAAAATAACCTAGGTTGGAATGAAGATACAGCGGACATGTCTACACATGTCACTATGGCACCATTGTTACTGAGCCGTCATTTAGTACTTCCTTTTGAAAGTAATAAAAGACGGCGTAGTAGCTGCTGATACTGTGGCATGGCTGCTGAGCATGGCTATTTTTAGACACTGTGTCGCCATAGTGACACGATATAATAGGGGAGCACATCACTAGGGCAGCATAGCTGTGGCATTGTGGGTTTTGCCTGCGGTTGCTCTGTCGCTATAGTGCATTGCTATGGTGATGTAGCATCACGTGCAGACACACCCAGCATTTAGAATTCCACCAACTATCACTGGCATCTTGCGATCACAAATGGTATGGACTTTGTGTTCACTCTTTCCAGTAGCAACCTGTGCTATATTTCCATGCTTGGGCATTCTGCGAGCAGGAACAATATGTTTACACGTTTCCTGAAGCATCTATCAAGATCTAATGGCTGCAGAAAAGATAAATGCATGATTTAAAAAGCATACATTTACATATTCAGATATAAATATACATACATACATTAACGGCCAGTACACTCACTTAAGTAACTAAATAATAGGGATTGATCAAGATGGGTAATCATGGCATAAATATACAAAATACTAAAATTACTTATGCACCCAAATCACAAAAAAGTGATCCAGAATACACCCAGACATTAGCCCCCAAATCCATTGCATTTTGGATTTCAAAGATTCTCAAGTGTCTAAGCTGCTTACGTCTATGGAAGTGCCCTATTCCTAAGACTGAGGTACCTAACTCTGCTCAAGTTTCATTGCAATCCAGAAAAGAAGTCAGGTGGTGGCTCAACTCCATTTATAACCCTGGAGGAGCCCAATCTATTAGGTATGCTTAGAACATACCTAATACACAATGACAACACTAAGTTCTCTATAAAGAGCAACAGCCACAGCCATTTTCACTCAAAAACAGATGGTGGAGGAATAATGAAGATGGTGGTAGGACTAACCACAATTGTATAGTAGCCTATTTAGAAGCACTAAATAGACATAGATGCCTAATATGTGTCATTGATTCAGACATTCAAGTTTGAGGAGAGTTTTGGGGCAGAGGGAAAGAGTTCAGACATATCCTACACTTGGTGTTTCTTGTAGACAAGCTGTTGGAAGCTTCCCTTCTCAGGATTTGCCGTCTCTGAATTACCCCCTAATTTTGTAGGTGTTTGAAGTGTAAGGGAACAATATAGATCTTGCACTATATGAATATTTTCTCAGAATATCTCTTCGCATGTACAGATAAGATTTTAAATACTATGGTACTTACCTAATAAAGACTAACGGCAAAGTTGTTATCACTATCTATTCTACAGTATTTTTGGTAACTATAGTATTACTTTCATAATATTAGAGACAGCAAATTAGAAGTTTGCAAAGAATAGCAGAGCATAAACTTGGGCTGCATCTTAAAAATAGTCTGTAATGTTGTTTCCACTATATATTGTGGGCATGATTAATAGTAGATGCAAATGGTAGCTTTTAGACAGCACGTCAGGTAGCTAGATGTTTAAGAGCTACTAAGTGTGCTTGAAATTGATTTTGTTCCTATAATGGAATAAAAGAACAAAAAGAGATGCTGAGTTGAGATCCTTGGAAGAGTTTAATCCATTATGTCCACATTATAGCTACCTACAAAAAGTATGTTATCTGTGATTCGAGCTATTAGTTGGTGATTAAAAAACAAACCCTTATAGGAATGGTAAATGTTAATTTTTCCTTTCTGAAAAGGAATTAAAAACAGAAATAGTTGTATTCTCTTCAGAACTTTAGCCTGGAATTCAGAAAAAAACAAGCCATTTTTATTCAGAAATATTTGGTGGACCTTGAGCTTTATAATAATTTTAAGATTTTACATTTCCTAATGATGGTAGGATAGTAATTGCAGTATTACATGGAATACCACTTCCCACAGATTTTCAAAGCAAGATAAATCAGGAAGAACTGGAAATTTCACAAAACTCTGCTTAATTGAGATTTCCAAGTAGAAAATCTTTGACTATGCCCATGGTTTTCTATTCTGGGCCAAAATGACTATCTAAACTTTGAGCCAGTCTCATAACATGTTTTCCAGGTCTCATAATAAGTAAGCTCAGCTTTGCAAGATGTCTTTATTTTTCAATGAAATTATTAGTATATAGAAATAAATATTATATAAATAATACTTATTTCCCTGTATTGGTTATACAAAGAAATAAGGGAAGGAAGGAGGAGACCTCCCAATTACTTTTCTTTGTAGGCTTTTCTTGCATTGACTTCTAAAAATATAAATGGATTTTCATTCTATAAGCAAAACAAAACATGAAATATTCATTAAGAAGCTAAGCATTATAAAGTACAATAAAAATAATGTGAGATAATATGCCATGCAACATGACAATGTGTAGAACAGAGGTGGGCAATTATATTTTGGCTAGTAGGCCACTCATTGAGTTATGGTGAGCTGTCCAGGGCCACACACACAAAATCTTTCAAAAGACTTGTTTTTAACAAATTAGAGACAAAAATTATCCCAAATTACATACTTAAAAATCAAACATCTACTAAAACATATTTTAATTCTTTTAAACTGTTTTACTGATTTATGTTTTTTTGAGTAGTGTATATAGAGGTGACTGCATAATAGCTCAAAATAATGTCTTACTCTCGTATATTGTGTGTGGGGGGTCGTGTCTGTGTCGGGGGTAGGAGGTGTATGTGGGGATTGTGAGGGTAGTGCAGGGGTATGGGAAAGTGTGGGATGTGGGGGGGGTAAGTTATGTGTGGGGTGTGAGGGATAGGATGTATGTGTGTGTAAGGGGATGCCAGCATTAGGTCCCACAAGCCAGCTAGGGGTGGAGATAGGGAAGGAGGGAGCAAGGGAGAGAAGGTCAGGGTGTGACTGCAGCAGAGCTCATCCAGACAGCTTGGTGCAGGTGCAGTCTTCCCTATCCATCCAGCCTATGGCTGTCCCTGCAGCACTTTGCGTAGGGCCGAGCCCCACCCACTTTGCCTGGTGCAGCCCATGCCATGCTCCCACCCATCCTCCACCCCCCTGCTGGGTGGCTTCTGCCCTAGCACATGGGGCTCCAGCTCCTGCTTCTGGATCCCTTCCACCTACTAGGCCACTTGCAGGTGGCTGTTGATCATACCAGGTACTTGAGTGGGTGGAAGGCAGCTGGGAGCTGGAGCCCAGAGTGCTGGGGTAGAAGCTGTTTGGCCGCAGCACCCCTTCTCCCCCACCCAGGTTGGGCATGTGGTGTCTGTTGAGTGTCCCTACAGCTGCCGCTGCTTCCATGTGCTACCTGCTGCCTGAAGCAGCATGGAAGGGGCAGGAGGAGGAGGAGTTGCTGTAGGTGAAGGGAGGCAAGCAGTACTTAGGCAGCTGCAACAGCAGTGGGAAGAGCAGCATGAGGAAGTGGTGCATGCTGACTGCAGGTGGGGCCCGGGAAGTGACATGGGCTGCCCTAGGAGGGAATGATTGTGGCTTGGCCCCACGTGGAGCACCGCAGGGGCATCCATGAGCTGCATACAATAATTTGGTGGGCTGGGTCTGGCATGCAGCCCATATTTTATCTACCCCTGCTGTAGAAGCAGTAACGTATCAGCTTTATTGAAGCAGAAGTGAAGTTGGTGCAGGAGATGAGAGGCTAAGCCAAGGCCAAGTTCCTTGTACTATTACTTGCAAAAATGCTTCCTTGAATTTCAAAGGAATTGTAAGTCAGGGGAGCCAATATGTCTCTAGCATATACTGTCTTTACAAGTGCATAATGAGGTGATATCCAAAGTGGTAGCACTGTTTTAGTTCAGCTTATGTTTAAAAATGACTCACAAAGGTCAGATATTTTTCTAAAAATGTGATTATATACTAGATTTCCATTCTGCAGCCAGGGTGGACTTTGCAGCCATCACTGCGACTACAGAACCACAATATATATCCAAGACAGTGAATGGGGAAGGATCAGCTGCCAGTTGCCTGGGTAGCCAGACTAACAGGTGCTGGTTGCCAGGACAACCGCTGGGGAGCCAGCTGACAGGAAGGGGCAGGGCCTGGCCCATATAAATCCAGGCAGGAGTCCAGGAGGGCAGTTCCCCTCTGGCAACCAAAGAAGGAGAAGCTCAGCCAGTGCAGACAGAGGGGACAACCCTGACTGGGAGCTGCTGGGGTTGGAGTATTTTCCGGTAGGGATTGAATGTTGTTTGGCCGGATGGGTTAGCTTTTTATTTAATAGCCATGGGGCTTTGTGTTTTTGTGTTTGATGTTTCAACAGGAGCACCGGGTGAGGCTATTAGGGGTTGGAGGAGGCCTCATAGGGGCTCCATGGTAGCGTGGGGACCCCAGTGTCAGAGAGGGCACAGCATTTGGGGTTACACTGACCCCAGTCCCAAAAAGGGGAGCGAAGAATTGGAGGCCAGGTAAGGCTGAAGCTGCCTGAGCCTGGAAGGGAGTTTGAGACCCCGAGGAGGAGATTTGGGGCCAGGTATGGCTATGGCCACCTGAGCCCCAGGGCAGTGTGGGAAGCCCCAAGGCAAGGGGTCAGTGATTGACGAGTGCCAGAGGGACACAGTTGTGAGAGACAAGCCAGAGTGCCTGTGTGGAACAGGTTACAAGAGATGAGCCAAAGCACCGGTGAGGCGCAGGCTGTGAGGCAAGTTGAGCGTCGGTGGGGTGCAGGTTGCGAGAGTGGAACAGACCCAAACTACATCAGGTACATCCGTGAGGCTTGGGCTGCAGTGCAAGGGGAGGAAAGGAGCTGCAGATAGTGCCTCAGGCATTGAGACAGAAAATGGGCAGCCTTCCGCTTGATTAATATACTCTAATTAAGCAAGTAAAAACAAGGCATGGCAGACGAGAAGTTGGGCGGTTGGCCCCATAACCGGTGTTGCGGGGTCACTAGTGGATGAACCCCGAAAAGGCACACCTGTCACACAAGATCCTTTCTGTATTTCTTAATATTAATTATATATTTGTGTATCTTATAATAAAATAACTTTCCTTGAATATTCATAAACATAAAAAGTGGATATTTTTGTGTGTCATGACAGCTGAAGGAGTATCTCTATAATACATTAATTTGAAGCTGCATTAGTGAGGCTATTATTAGTATAGGCATTTTTATAGATATCATAGGGAGGAAAATTATTCACAAACTTAAGAAAAACAACTAAGAGAATTAAAAATGGGTTAAAATGCCAGTGCCATGATGAGGTCAGTAAAGAACAATTTATTTTAGGAAAGCTGTCCATTAATTTTTCAACATTTTTACTGATGATCTGGAAAAGGAGCAAAGACCACATTCATTAAATTTGTAGAGGACACTAAATTTGGTTTTGAAAATAGCAGCAAAGACAAAAGGACTTTAATTTCTTAGGTTTTCAGTCTGATACCATTCGTGACAGTTAAGCAGCAAACACATTCAACTAAATCTTATATACAAACAGGAATGTAAAATAAATCCAGATTCAGCTTGGGTAATAAAAACCACAGTGATAGAGAGAAGCAGCTATTTAGATTCTAAGAATTCAGCAAATTCCTACAGATAAATATGCTGTATTCATGTAAGATGTTGGACTTCCCATCCATATTAAAATGTACATGTGTAAACAATACCAAATTTGTCCAGTGAAAATCAAGATGGTTTCTATCAACTGATTTCAAGATTCTATGATAATCAAAGAAAACTATGCTTTAAGAAGTTGTTTACTCATATGTTTTCCTATTTACCTTTATTTCTCTTCTTTTTTGGTGCCCCATTACTAAAGTATTTGAGACAAGACAGGGTACTACATCTGAAAATGTTCTTTTTGTAACTATGAATGGGAGTAATGGCACAGCGATCATCCTGGGCTCATTTGTTAAAACTGGTGAACTAGGTCAGTGAAGACCAACATTTTAGTAGGTGCCACAAATTACCTTTGCATCCTTCCCAAGTGGCACTCCAGTCTCCTTCCCCTGCCTGATCTGTTGCTCTACTTTTGGTTTTTTCACCTGATCTACTGTTCTGAATTTAGTTCCCCTGCCCAGCTTCCTGCCCAATCTGCTGCTTTGCTTTTTGCTTCTTGTCCTATCTGCACTCTGCTGCCTGTCCTGTCCCCAGTCTGTTGTATGCCACATACATAGGCTGCCAGTGTCACTTGTCACATGCATGTCTAAGGTTGGCCACCCTGAGTTAGAAATTTTTCAGCAATTAACAAAACATTGGAGGAGGAGGTAGCTAGATATATCTTCAGCAGATTAGTTATGTGATATGCAGCCTCTCAAAGATTCAGCTTATGGTCAGGTTTATAAAAAATGAAAGCTGTTACTATTTCATTCCTGAGACATCTGTGAAATGAATTGGTGCACTCAGGAAATGAATGGCCACCTCACACCCACAAGAAATCATAACTATCACTAACACCATTAATGGCCATCTTTACAGAGCTGACAACACAGAATTAGTATGCAATTATAAAATCTATTTGATATCTTTTTGTTTTATTGTAGACAATAAAAAAAAAAGTCTATTTCAAGAGCTGTTGTTGTTCTCGACACATGCTTTACGTTAGAGATGCAAGGATTTTTTTATATAAATGTCACAATACACAGTGCAGTATAACAAAGAAATTCAACCCCTTCAATCTTAAAATGCTGTGGCTCATGTTAAAGTTGATATGACTCATTAAAATCAAGGGACGGTTCACTGCTGTAAAGCTGCGTAATGTTGAAAGCGTACCCTTCAGAACACATCTATGAGAAGCCGTAAGATGGGAGGTTAATACTGTTAAACTTAAATGTTTATTTCCAGTGCACATCTAAGGAATTCATTTCTTTTGAATACAAAAAGAAAAGGCTCACTTCTCCATAGGTTAAAAGCATAAGCACACCACAAATATATAGGGCTTTTGAGGTTATGAATCACAAAGCACATTACATATTCATGACTGTTGCTTTAATAATTAAGATTAAACAAACCATACAACATATTCCCAAAATATGGTTAAGGCTCTGAAATCATGCTCCTCCATGAGACCCAGAGGGCTGCTGTATTTTATTTCCATAGCTGTGGTTGATGATCTAAATACTAAGAACTGGAGTATAGAACTGGAAACAAGTTGCATTTTGGAAAGTTGGTGAGTCTGCACAGGTGTGATGACCAATCTTTGGAAGTGGGATGGATTCGTGCTTTTGGAAACTGACCATTAAATAAGAACCTTTCACCTTCTGACTACTGGCAATGTCAGCATAAAACTTACAAGGACACTTATGCTGTCACTGTAAATGCTATTCATGTTTTGAGGTTACATGGAGAATCTGGTTTTTGAAAACGTCACTGATGCCTTTCAAAAGTACTAAATTAACTCACATTAGATTTCAGATGTTTATCAGAAATATATCAAAGCCTTTGGGGCCTAATTAGACATGAGCCAGCTGGAAAAAAAGAAGCAAAAGGAAGAAACACAGCTGTTAATCAGTTATTTCCCTTTTGAGTACCCTACCAAATACATGAGTCCAAGCATACAGTTGATATGTTTTCCCTGTCACAGGACCTCTCTTTTGAAGTTCAGGCATTCCAGTGGAGCTCCTCTGCCCCCTCATGATCTTTTCAAGAGTGTTCTTGGGATTGTATGTTGTTACAAGTTCTAAATAAATGGGAGAATATTGATATTACTAACTACAGCAGTATATAGATAAAAGTTGTACTTTTGATTTAAGGAAACAGATATATTGACACCTGTACACAAAGTTGAGCTTAGAAAATAAGGTAATAGAAAATGGCCAGTCCTATTAACTGTGTATCTTGGAATGTTAAGTGCCTTAACACCCCAATTAAAAAGAAAAAAATGCTTTTTTTAAAAACAGACAGCTGATATTACTGTGAGCTAAGAAATATATCTGTCAGTAGAGGAACCTAAAAATTAGAAAATATGGCGTATAATGCAAACTCACACAGAGTTTATTTTTTATTGCATTAAAAACTGTGCTGCCATGTGACTTATCTGGTGACTGAGAGGATAGATTTGGTCTTGCAAATATTATAGATTCCATTTTTACTTTGAGATGTTTCTATGGTTCCAAAGCAGATAATGCAATATTTCATCACGCTTTTGTAAAGCTCTGAAATTTTGGGTAATTTGGGGAGAAGCTGGAATGAATCTTTGGATCCTATCATTGGTAGATCTCATGCTCCTCTGTCCATGAAATCTACTTCTAAGGAAATCTTTAAAAGTTATGTCAGTATGTCAGACCAGGGTTTAGTAGATATTTGGAAATAGTGAATCCAAAAATGAGGTATTATAGGTTGTTTTTTTTTAAATGCCTTATTGAATATATTCTAGACTCGACTAGTTTTTAATTTTTCAAAGCATAATGGACACCATGGTTAATGCCTCCATTGGCTCTAAAGCTTCAGACAATGCTGAGGTGGAGGTTCAGCTCCTAGTAGATCGATCAGCTGTAAATAATTACTGGAGACTCAACATCTCCCCATTGAATGATTATAATTTAAAACATTCATTCTAGAGGAGCTCAAAAATTTTATGGAGCTTAATCATCATACTGATTCCTCTGCTTCAGTATTATGGAAAACTACTAAAGTCTTCTTATGAGAGTGTACAATATTATATCATCCTGCAAAAAAAAAAAAAAAGAAAGAAAAAGAAAAAGAAAAAGAAAAAAAAAGAAAAAGCAGGATACAAAATAGATACTTTAATAAGAAAAAAATAGTATTTAGAGGAGCATTGTGTCACAATTCCTTTGACTGATAAAGTATGCATTCTTACCAATATGAGATATGAACTGAATTAATTACTGTCCCAGAAGGCAGGATATGCTCTATATAGATTACATCAAGATTATAGGGAATCAGAGGGAACAAACAGGAAGGTTACTAGCATAAAGACAACAATATCAGCTATAAGAGACTCTCTGGGGAATTTGCATGACACAGACAAATCAACCAAAAGTCCAGTCAATTTTATTCCAATTGGTATACAAAGAACCTAAATTTTACTGATGAGGAAAAAGACATATTCTTGGACTTCATAGCTATACTACAAGTTTTAGAGATGGAGAAGGAAATTTTAGAGGCTCTTCTACCATTAGACAAAATAACTTTGGCCTTGAAGGAGATGAACAATAGTAAATCTTTGGGCAGTGATGGATTTCCTGTGGAATTTTATTTAAAAAAATTAAAATATATTGTTACCGAAATTACTGAATGAATATAACGACAGTAAAAACCACTATGATGTGTTGAACATATGGTTCATTTAAAACTAGAAAAAAAGCTAATTACTCTTAAGGCAGCTTTTATCTCTACCAAATTCTATGACAGAGGGACTCATGCAATCTGAAATGGGGCACTTTAATGTGATCACTTTAGCTCAGCTAAGAACTCTAAATTATTGAATAAAAATTAGAACTTGTATCCTTATCAAACACCTTAAGAAGTGAAATAGAAACCTATTTTCTAAATAAACCCTTATTTGTATGGTTGAACAACATCCATATCATTCTCCAGACAAACGGTCTGTAAAATGTGCTGACAGTCACTGACCCAATATTCTCCCTATATTTAAATGTTAGAATTAAAGATACCAGTGTACAAACAGATATGCAGGCAATGAGCTTTTCAAACTTCTTTATTACGACTTCATAGACATTAGGCCTGGAAGATCAGGAGATCATTTAGTCCAGTCCCCTGCCCCAAAGGCAGGAAGTCAGCTAGGATCAAATGATCCCAGCAAGATAAGCATCCAAATGCTTCTTAAAGGAGTCCAAATAGGTGCTTGCACCACCTCTGGAGGAAGTCTCTTCCTGGCCTTGGGTGCTCGAAAAGTAAAGAAGCTTTTCCTTATGTCCAACCTAAAACAGTCTGGAAGGAATTTGTGACCATTGCACCTTGTCATCCCTTGGGGTGGTCTGATGAACAGACATTCCTCCAGATCCTGATGCATACCCCTGATGTATTTATAAGCTGTCACCAGGTCCCCCCTGAGCCTGAGCTTTTCCAGGCTGAAGAGTCCAGGGCTCTCAGCCTCTCTTCATAAGGCCTATTCTCCTGCCCTCTGATCATGTGCGTGGCTCTCCTCTGGACTCTCTCAAGCTTCTCCACATCCTTCTTGAATTCTGGAGCCCACAGCTAATAAAGCACTATTTTGACCTAGAAACCACAAACAAGAAAAGGCCATTACTAGACTGTAATTCACTCAAATGAGATGTGCAGTGGTGTTGGACTCATTATGAAGACAGGATGTGCTCTTGCAAGAAGAATGAGAGTGACAATTTAAATCATTATTTGTAGTCTTGTTCATCTTTTGTAGGATTTTTCCATTAAATGAAATTTAAAAATGCTAGACTAATGGGGAAAAAATTGACTCCTTTCTAATAACTTATGGCATGTTTGCATGTGCTCAAGGCAGGGGTAGAGGGAAATAGAGTGCGTGTTTTAGCTAAAACACCTGCAGCATCTTCTGTATTCAGTGTCTTGTGCTTCAAAATGGCGGCGGGGCACTAAAGCTCCAATGAGACTTAGTTAAAGCAGTGCCGCCACCATTTTGAAACACACGGATGCTAAACACACGACACTGAGGCTGCTGGAGCATTCTAATTAGATAAATCAAATCTGTGCTGATGCATTTTAATTAGAACATGTTAGAGCAGGTGTTGGACATGCGTATAGGACATGTAATGTGCCATTACAGCCTGTCCTATATTCCATGGGTGTATTTGTGCTACTTGTGCAAAGAATAATAGCCAAACATAAGCAAAATTCCCAATCTATTTGAGTGAATTGTAGTGTAGGACAGGCCATTCTCTATTACATTATTTTCTATGCTCAACATTCTGTATAAGGGTCAATTTTTCCATTTCCTGAAATCAAATGTACAACTTTTCTCTGTATACTGACATAGTTTTATTTTATTATTGCATATTGGTTCATTTTATTTATTTTTGTGTCATATAAGGTTGTTTTAATTTGGTTTAAACTGGTAGAATGTGTAATCTTATCGCATCATCATATGTTATATAACTACATAATAGTCATACATTATATAATTTTATTATACATAATAATACATAGTAATTCTAAATAACACTATAATTCTATTGCCAATTTTACTCTACTGTTTTAACAAAAGTTTCAAATAAACTATTACTATTGCTAGTAAAAATCAAGGTATGCTACCAGTCACTTTATATGAAGCTATTGTTTCTGTATTCCTTAACCAAGCAGAGCTTCAATGAATTGTTTTAATTTCTTTAAAGAATATAGACACCTTTTTGTGTATTACAAATGACAGGCTTTGGTAAATAATTCATAAGGTAGATACAGTTGCTATATACAAATCTCACTTCATGTGTTGTGACCAATAATATGTTATCTGATCTATTTCCCTTGCAAAGGAGAAATGAACAAGGTTGACCATTTTCTTTCCTTCTATTTGATATAGAATTGGACTCATTGGATACAGCTATAAGAACTAAGGATGGTATAAAAGGCATTAAGATAGAAGATAATTAACACAAGATTCTGTTATCAGAACACACAACTTATTTTAGGTATTAAAATATCAAACAATACTAGGATCATTTTCTGCCCATATTTTCAGAAGATTCATGATGTTATATTGCAGGATCTAAATAAATGGAGAAGTTTGGCAATATCCTTGTGGAGGCATGTTAATATCTTAAAAAAGGAATTTCTTACCTTTCCTAAGTTATCTGTCATATAACCTATTTGTTGTAATCCCTTAGTGCTACTTTGTCCTACTTTGTTAAAAAATTAACCAAAAATTCAACAGGTTTCTGTGGGAAGAGGACTATAGGGCTTGACTTTCATCAAAAAAGATGCAACTCCAATTGAAATAGATGTTTTTTCTCTTTCAGACCTTTGACAATATCATACTGCTGCCTTAGAATGTTACAGTATACATTGGCTAACTGATAGCTCTCCTAGATGAATAAGAACAGAAGAGGCATTTATGTTTCTCCTTCCATTATAAATCATCATAATCTCCATTTCTCACCATCTTTCTACCTCTTTATTCCTACAATTGCTGCAGCCTGAATAGCTCTATTTGAGGCAATTCCTTTTTGCAGTATGTGTCCCACAAACTGATATGAAGAAAGTATATGGTTGATTGTGCATGTAGAATAGCTTCTAGTAGGAAATTGCATACAAAAAAATCCTTTTCCAAGTTATATGGTGAATTTGACCTGAAAACAGTTGATTGGCAATATATGTTGCATCAAGTATTAGAGAAACAGCTCAGACCCAAGTCTTTAGGTATAGAAAATACTCTAGATACATTTTTTGCCTTGAAATCCACAGCTCTTCCCCATTCTGTGAATATATAACAGAGTATTTGCAACTGAAATGGAAAGAAGACCTAGTTATCCAGATGACAGAATCCCAGTGGGAATCAGTAATTCACAATACTTGAACATTGACAATTGGTCTTAGACTTTTTTCCAATACAACAAAAGACCATTTTTGTATACACTAGGCTCTCTAAACTTAAAAAGTTAAATATACTGTCAGTAGATACATGTTGGAGATGTGATGCATTGTAGGTATAGTCACATGGTTTGATCATGCCCTATTATCAGTTCATTTTGGAAAGAAATTGTACGTAGAATTAACGCAGTCTTGAACACACTGATACCTTTGGTAAATGTGTGTGTTCTTGGGTATATCTCTCCAGAATTCAAACAGATTACTTCCAAGATTGCACTCTTACAGCAGGCTTTATTAGAAACATGCAGAATTATATTATGGCATTGGAAGATCAGGACATCTCCAAAGGTCTTTATCTGGTATGATGAGATGGCACAGCTGGCATCTATGGAGAGAGTCATATTTAGCACCTTTAACTACTTTGAAAAGTTTAGTTTAGTGTAGTTTGGAAGGAGTTCTAAGAATATTTTGGGAATTAAAACTTTACTGTGTTTACCCAAATCCAAAATGACAGAATTTAAGATGAACCCCCAATAATTAGATTCTGTACATGGAAAACTTATAAGTTTGTTATTTTTTCCATGTGTAGAATCTGAGTATGAATGGATTGTCTTAAATTTGTCCCCCACAACTGCTGCTGCATAGAAAACAGTGGAAGGGGGTGAAGGTAGCAGGCAGGCAGGCAGTGGGGAAGTCAAGTGGCCTAATGTTGGCCCCTTGCCCTGCCATATCAAGTTTCCCACCACTGACCCCATCTTGTCTATCTCCCCATGCCTGCACACCCCAGAACTTTCCTTCCTCCCCTAGTACCTGCCCACCTGATACTTGTCCCTCCATTCCTTAAACCCCTGGAACCTATGCACACTCCCATCTGCCCCCCTGCCAGTGACAGCCACCTGCCTGTCCAGCCTTCTGCCTGCTTTCCCTCCTCCCCTCCAACCTTCCCCCCTGAGTGCCACCACGTACCCTCTGGCTTTGGCTCCACTCTATCCCTGGGAAAGGAGCACAGCCTGGCCATGAAGCAGCTGTTGTAGTGGTGGCAACTTTGGCTGGCCCAGTGCTGGCACCAGCACTGCTACATGCCTGGGGTAGGCCTGTACCAACCATGTGCTCTGAGGTCCAGGCTAGAGTGGGGTCAGAGCTATGCCAGACACACACACAATTCTGTACTGCACTTAAAAAAGAAAAGAAAAAACATCAGTAAAAAAGAATGACAACATATGTGTAGCCTCAAGTGGAAAAAGAACCAAAATATCTGGTATATGCCATATTTGTCGGTTTAGGAATGACCCTTTTCAATTTTTCCAGTTTCACTTCTCTTCTTTTCTCACTAACTACAATTCCAGTAGAACTAATGTTTTTCAGAATGATATCGGAGGATCAAGAACCAAAATTGTTTATCATCCTACTCCTACATAAAAGGAGAAAAAAATGGAAAAGAACAAGCATTTTTCCCAGCATCCCTCACTGTGATTTTGTCATTTTCAGTTAAAGGAGGTTTTTGCTATAATAGTTAAAGGCATCCTGTCTTCATTTCAATATTTCACTTCTAGTTAAATAACCTCAGTAAGCATTGCCAAAAGCATACAGTTGTATGTTTGGGAGAATACATGGACCTGATGATATTTACAAATGTGGAATGTGATATCTCATTTATTTCAGAGGCATTAATCATTGACATCAAGGTAAATAAAAAATCCACAGATAAATTTCTTGAGCTAAAGAGCAATACCATAGCAAAAGCAGTACCAGCAGTATACTGGCACCAGGCCTCCTTGCTCAAAAAGGTAATGTTACATAAAATCACAATAAAAGGTGATTTTACATAATAGTGCATGTGTGGGGAGAGAGGGGCGTGGGAGGGGAGAGTGGCAGCCCTCTGCATATGACCTGAACTGGATGCCAAAATTCCTGTCTACAGGTCTGCTAACAAGTTGGCATACCCACTCTTTAGATTACATGGTTGTGCAGAAATTGTTTTATTCTGTTATATAAGATAAATCAATGAACTGTTACAAGTGAACATGGAGCTCAGCAGATGTTAATTACAGCACAGATCTATTATTTTACATTTAGTTGTTAATTATCATCAGGATTATTCAGTTTAGTCTAATATTAATGTATGAGAGAATTGTTATGCCTTCCACTTCTATAAGTGTTGTTGAAGTGGATATAATTATTATAATTCCTCCACATAGAAGAAAGGAAGAGATCTTCCTGCTTCAAATGGAATAAAATGGAGATGTGACCAAAAACTTGATTTTTTTCATGACACAGTAGCCATTAACACTAGTAAGTTACAATAATACTAGTAGAGCTCATTTTCTGAGTGGAATTCTTCTTGTTCTACCTACCAAGTAGACCCATGTGTAAAATATGTAGGCTGGCCCTGAAAGTGTTTTTTCAAGTTGTGAAAGTTTAAGAGTAGCATATTGACATTATAAAATTAACCCATTTAAAGATTTCAGAACATAACCAACTAGTTCCAGATTTTCTCATTTATCCAGTAAAGTAAACAAGAAAAGGATCCTCCAAAAATTTCTTCAGAAAAGTGAACATATTGCATCCTGAGCATGGGAGTATGCAAGCAGTAAATATAGTTTCTTACATCTAAGGATGAAGAAGCATTCACATAATTAGTATCTATGTATGTAGATCACACTAACACCTTATTACCTATAACACACCCATCAACTATGTGAGGCTTCTATTATACAGACTAAAGAGGCAGTGTAAAGCAGTGGCACAAATGTAGATTATAATGAAAAATAGGCCTGTGCAAAGCTGCGGTCCCTGATTCAATTCAGTGGAGATTCAGCCTGATTCAGTGGCTGAATTTCCGAATCTGAATCAAATCAGGAGACCCTTTAATCTCTCTGAATTGAATTGGAACCCTCTAAATCAATTTGGAGAGATTCAGAAAGATTCAATGATTTGGACATAGACACAGCTTTAAATGTTTTTTTTACATACCTCAAGGTACCAGGCAGCTCGTGAATGCTGTGATGGTGAGGCAGATGGATTACCCCACAGGAGCATGAGGGGCTCCCCAGTGTGCTTGGCAGCAGACCCAGAAGTGAACCAGAAGCACTTCCGGCCCACTTCTGGGTCCCCTGGGAAGTGTGCTGGGGGCTCCCCCCTGTGCTTCCCCAGCTTGGCAACCGGTGCCTTCTGGGTCTGGGGTGGCACTGAGGGTCCCCCCTCAGCTGATCGCCAAGCTGGGGGTGTGTGCAGTGCGGAGGCCCCCTGCACGCTTGGTGGCAGACCCAGAAGTTGACCAGAAGCACTTCTGGTTCACTTCCAGGTCTGCTGCTGAGCGGGCTGGGGAGCCCCCTGTGCTCCTGTGGGATGCTCTATCTGGCAGACCTGGAAGTTGATCCGAAGGTCCCCTCCCCACTCCTGTGGGACTCTCCATCTGCCCCAGCATCACAGCATTCACGAGCCATGCCTAGTACCCCAAGGTATGTAGAAAAAAATCTTTTAAAGCTGTGTCTATGGCCAAATCGCTGATTCTCCAAATTGTCATTGAATCTTCAGATTTGAATCCAAACCAATGAATCGAATCACTGTCCCTGGTTTGGGCTGAATACTAATCGAATATGCCCTGTTTCACACACCCCTAGTGAAAAAACCTTCTTGCACACCATTATAAAAGATGTCCCATTAAATAGTAAAAAGACATGACCCCAGACTGCCACCAGTATTGGCTGTCTTCTTAAGGACAAACTAATTTTTCACACTGCTTATAGAGAAAAAACATATGAATCATATGATGGCTCTAGATCCAAAGATACAGCTTTTGACTAGGTGTCCTTTAGGAAGAAAAGGACACTTTATCTACCCAACATATCCAAGTGAGGTATAAGTTATACAACAGCCTCAAATACTATCTTACTCAAAACTGGAGTAAAGGATACTTTTCCATTGGCTTTACAACATACAAACTCACTGATAAAACAAAATGCACAATCGCTGACATGTCTCTCATTCTGATATATCCCTTCACTACCATTTGAGGGAGTTTCATAGTGATATAGTTTTCATTCACTACCTCCTGAAAGAGAGATAATGTAGTTGCAGTAATGAGGTAGTGGGGAGGGGGTAGAGAGGGGCTGTGACTGGGGAGAATAGGTGGGAAAGGCAAATACACTCTCTCTTTTTGGAAGAGTTGATTGGTACATGCCCAGTGCTGCACTTAGGAACAGACAGCCCTCTCAGCCAGCCAGTAACGGGGGGTGGGGAGTGGCTGCCATTTTTGCTGCTCCCCTTCATGTGGGTGGCTTCCCATGCTGTGAGGTTGGACTGCAGCATCCCTAACGACTTCTGTCTGCCATTGGGAAGGCAGCATTTTATCTTTAGTAAGGGTTCCCCTCCCCCTCTGCCCAAGTGATTCTTTGCCAAAATCATGGGGATCACCTTTTTCACCTGTTTCATGGTTTCTGTGAAAAATGTAACATCATGCATAGTGTAGATCTCTAGGTATAATGTAAATCTTTTTGACTAAAAATAGCATTGCTTGTATTAATATGACTACTGAATGTCCATCAACACTTAGCATATGATAAACAAACAGAAAAGTAATAGAAACCAATTAAAAATAAGTATCTGTCAATCAAAACTGATCAAGTTCTGCCTCAATGCATCTGTGTGGCCTTCATTACAACCTAGTTAAAGAAATCCCTATACAATATTTGGTACTAACTTTATACCAAACAATGGTGGCATACACAAATCTTTATAAAGACATAAAGGATCCATATGTAACATGTAAGGGCAATCAAATGAGAAACTGCTCCACTCTGACAATATTGCTGCTGAAGTTAATGAAAACATAGATGGACATTCCTCAAAATAAACTGATCTTCATGACTTAATTAGGTCTGAGATTCATGTTGCTTTTGTTTTCATTTACAAATGTATAATTTATTAAAACTAATATTAGGAACAGATCCAACAATCGGTGAAAGGGAAATGTAGTCTAAACTAATGAAAAACAAATCATTCAAGATACTGATGCCATAGGGACAATGTATTAATTATTACAATCCTTGAGAAATAAAATTGATAGAGACTGCAAAACAGAAATTAAATTGAAGTTCTGATTTGAGCAACTACACGGGATACAAAATAATTATTACAGTATCAGTCAATGACAAAACAATTCAAAGTCCAACTCCTGAGAAGAAACAGGAAAAATATGTGGAAAATCACCAAGTCAGTGTTAAATGATTTGAAATGCAAGTTGGTAAACTGACTTTCAGATAGCACAATAGTGTTACCACAATGCCCAAAACAGTTGGTCTGTCAACTGAAATATATCATGCAGAAGCCAAACCTCTCAATTTAAATGACAGTAAAGAATCAGACTATATGTAGCAATGGCTAATACAATAGAAAATTCAATTGAAGAGGAAATAATAGACCTACATTAATATAAAACTATTATATTTTCTTAAATACCTCACAAGACTTACCTTACTCTACAGCATTGAAAAAAGTTTATTAATGTTGGCTAGCTTGTGGGGCAAAAGAAGACATCAGATACATTTTTAAAAATTCTATTCTATATACAGATTATATGTTAGGTAGCATAGCTGCCCCACTCTCTTTTTCTGTTACTTGTTGCCATGGAACAGAATATGGTTTTGGATAGCCACCAAAATCATTGTGTCTGTATGTACAGGGCATGGCATAAATCCTAGAAAACTAGGGTTGGAAGGGATCTTGGGAGATCATGTAGTACAACCCCCTACTCATAGCAGGACCATTCCCAACTAGATCTTTCCAGCCATGGCTTTGTTGAGCCAGGCCTTAAAAACCTCCAAGGATGGAGAGTCCATCACCTTTCTAGGTAAGCCATTCTAGTGCTTAACCATCCTCCTAGTGAGAAAGTTCCTCCCGATATCCAACCTAAACTTCCTTTGCTCCAACTTGAGACTGTTGCTCTTTGTTCTGCCACCTGCCACCACTAAGAAGAGTCCAGCTCCATCCTCTTTGTAACCATGTGAAAATAGTCCAGTGAAATGCTGCTATCAAATCCCCCTCTCTCCCCCACATCCCAAATATAAATAACTGTTATAGGGCTGTCTGAAAAATGCTTGGGTTTATTACATCCTTCATATTCACATGGTCACTCACTCACTGTGGCTCCAGCTAGGACTAAATACTTACTTCCAGTTTCCCAGGATCATGGGCTTGATATATACCTAAGTAACTCCACTGGAACCAGAAATCAAATAATACATATCTCTTTGTTCCGCATTCCTATTTTCACATGGTAACATTTATAAGTTTAGTTATGGTCCACTCAAACACTGTAGGTTCAAAAGTTTAGCTTATTTGATGTTGGGTTCCTAGTCCAGTTAATGATGGTTGGAAAGAAAAAGGCATCAAAAAGAAACAAAATATAAGACTAAAATAAATGCAATACTGCCAGACCCTCAACTGATATAATCTGATGTAGCTCTACTAAAATAAAAAGAGCCATAAGGACAGCTGCCAGCTGAGGGTTGGACCAATTATATGATCTACAGGCTGTGTGAAACCTAATTTTTATGGAAAGGTGTCCCTCTCCTCCCTTTTTCCCCCCATTGCTGATATGAAGTACAGAATCCCCTTTACAGATAAAAACCTAAAAAAATAACCAATAAAACAAGTGGTTTAATTTACAAGAAAAAATATTTTGCAAACTTGTTTTGCTTAAAATGGAAATTAAAAATAAAATGGAGCTCACAAAAATCTCAGCTCTGACTGGTAATTTTTACTTACATGGAAGTACTGGGCCCCTATTATCCTTTAAATCTGCTTAATACTAGTCAGATTTTCTGACACTTTCCAGTTACTAAGTTGTGTCCAACTCAACCTTGGAACATCCCTTTATAGCACTCTCAGGAGATCCAGTAACTTCAGTTGTCATTACAATTTTCTCAACCCTATTATGAAAGACCATATACATAATCTGTCTGGACATCTGCTGTCAATTATATATATTATTCTTCTGAAATAGGTCAGGAGACATTCATGGGATGGTGAGGAGAAACAACTTTACTTTCAAAAGGCAGAAGATGCACAGGGTGCAATAGGACAAAAAGTAATGCTAAATCAGCACTGCAATGCTGATTTAAAGCAGGGCTGGGCTTTTTAATAAAGATATTGTAAGTTTTAAACTGTCTACAGAAGTGACATATTTTGAATACCAAAAGGAGGAATTTGCCTGTTAAGGAAGGATCTGGGAAATGATCTACAAATACAAGTCAATTATTCCTGATAACCCAAATACAACTATCAACTTCTTTAAAATTACTGTGATATATGATTTTTTAGGGAGGCTATACCCAAGATACCTACAGTAGCTAGAACTATGAGTAGAAATTAAGATTAGATTCACTCTGGAATATTTTCTCCTGGAACACTCTTCTCAGTATATTTGTAATAATTTAAACCTGTTTAAATTGTTCTTAACTGATACTATTATCTGTATTTTTTCTTATAGCTGTTAACTATACATCCGTGTTTAGCTGGGTCCCTCCCCTATACATTCCCACTATGTGAGCCACTGCTAGTTGCTGGTGTTTCCCTCCCTCCCTCCTCCCCAGTCTTCAGAAGTTTTAGTCTGAAATACATTTATTATATTGTGGTAACAGCCTTTTTTCAAACAACAACTTGCATTTTCCTCTTCCCAGTAGTTTCTTTTTTATTATTATTATTAGCTTTCCGCCTCCTAAATTCAATCCCAGTTAGTCCATTGAATTCAAGGACCTCTCCCCCACAACCCCACCCCCTTAGTCTCAGTCATTGCCTCCTGCTCAGTAGTAAGTAGGTTCAAGATGACAGTTCTTGTGGTTGCATTTAAAGCTTTGCTTTAACTCTGGATCTTTGGTTTAACTTGGGATGAATGTTTGGCTCTGATGAATAGCTAGCAAATACCTGGGTAGTGAAGTGCCCCATGAGTCCAGTATCCTGTCATTTCAATTTCCTTGAGAAATGCCCTATTAACATTAATGCCCCATTAATGGTCTTACAGCAGGTTTGGCATGGTTTGTCGAACATCTTCATAGGACCTGGGTACAATTGCTGGGTGTTTCTTACATGCTTCTTTATCATCATCCTCCCATTTCCCTGGAATTCTAGAGCTAGTCATTTATTTCCCTTATGTTTATCTAATCATTTCTCCTGAGAGCTCCCCTTCACAAGGACTCTGGCTCATTATAAATCCCTGCATGCATTCCTTCCCTTTGCAGCCTTCTGTGAATGGCTGGTTTTGTGGTTGCGCAGAATAGTAGTAATGTAATATAATAATAAAGGGGGAAACTCAGGTGCAGATCAAGCTTGATTTGAGCCCCCCGTGTTTTATTTTGCCCTTTAAAAAAAATCACATCTTGCTAAATTGTCAAGGAAGCGTCGCTGGGAAAGCAACAGTCACAGCGCTGCACCGGGAAATGTCAAAGGAAACAGTTTCAAGTCTCTCCGGAGCTGCCTCCCCACCCCCAATCTTTTGATCGCCAAGGTCTCAGCGGGTCCTGGCGGATCCGGTGTCTCCGGCTTGCCCTGCCCCTGCCCCTGCTTCGGTCCGGAGCCGCCTCCCTCCCTCCTTTGCTGCCCGCGGCCTCCCCCGCTCCGGGCAGCCTCTCCTCAGAGCTGCCCCCGCTTCCATCGTCTCCAGCCTCGCCTCTGTGCCACCCCATCCCCCTTCTCTTCTCCCCCTCTCTCCTCATGCCCCCTCCCCTTCCACCCTGCCCCGGGCTTCCCTCACGGCAGCGCTTTCCCCTCTCCCCGTGCCCCGCTGCCTCACCATTGCCTTCCCCCCGAGACCCCGCCCCCCGGAGCCCGCCCCCGCCTTCCCGGCGCTGATAGGCGTCTGGCCCCCTTGCCGCCGCCCCTCCCCCTCCTCCTCCTTCACCCATGAATGAAAGTGGGGAGGGGGCGGAGAGACTGGCACAAAGAGGCTGCCTCGCCTCCTCTCCTTCCCTCAATGAAAGTTGGGAGTGAGACAGGTCCCTCCGCCCCCCTCTCCACAGTTCCACCCACGGAGCCTACCATTCATCCTATGCCGGGAAAAAAAAATAATAATAATATATATATAAAGAAAAATCAAGTAAGCACAGAAAAAGGATGGGTTTCAACCTGTAGGCACCCCAAAAAGGGCCGGTGGGGGAATGTGGGGGGGAGGGGGTCGCATATTGCAGTGCCCTCAGGTGAGGCGTGACACTGCTGCTATTTTCCAAATGTCAGAGCCAAAGCCTGAATGAATCTCTCAATGAAAAGGCACCATCACCGCCAGGCGCCGAGACACGGAGCTGCCGCCCGCACGAGAGCGGCGCTCCGGAAAGGCCGGGCATGGACGGGGCCGGGGGTTTCAGCACCTCGACCCGGTGGACAGAGGCCTTTCCCCGCGCGGAGCTTCCCGCGTGAGCTCTGCTTGCGCACGCAGATGCCAGCTAATTGTGGGTAGCAAACAGGTAAAAGAATTAAAAAAGAAAAGAAAAGAAAAAAACACCCCCCGCCCCCCGACCATAAACAAAACCCTGGGCAGCCTAAAGGTTGCTGTTCAAAGCAAAACACTCATGAAATGCGATAGGACCTGATGGAGCCGGGCGGAGTATCGATAAAAATAGCACCGAGAGGGAGCACTTCTCAAATCAGATAGGCAAGGCAAACAAACACATACATGAATTTTTTAAAAGGCCATCCAAGCGTCCCAAACACATACACAACGATTGTAAACCTTTGTCTCCCTCCAACTTTTACACTTCACCGCTGCTCTTAAATGCTGCGCCTCTGGCAACCGTGCGCTCGAGCCGCAGTTCAAGCAAATCGCTAATGGGTTTAGATGCTAACTCCCGGGAGCAGAGCGCGGGGGGCTGATACTCACCCAGGACGTTCCCGATGAGAGCCACAATGAACACAATTATGTACCCAGCGATCAGGACCCATTCATATTCTCTGGGGTGCAAATATTCCTTCCAAAGGTATCGCAGAAATTCCTCATCATCGTAGTCAGTAGAGGGAGTTAAAAAAGGCTCCTGAGTTTCATTCAGCTCTGGAATAGATGACCAGTTCCTACAAGAAGGGGAATCATCACCCAGTTGGGTCCCGGACATCCCTGGTTGCGATCAGGGTCTGAATCAAAACCTCAAGCCTCTTTCGAGCTCATCCATTTAGACTTGTGACTTCCCGTGTAAACCAGGGTGTGGGGAGAAAAGGGGAAAATGACGCGGAAAGTTATAGAGCCAATACCGACCGAGGCTCCCACTCGGCCACTTCTCGCACTACCTTTGCAGCATTTCCCAGCAAAGGTACACGCACAGCAGCACTGCGAGAGGGAGTGAGGACTCGGCATCAGAGGCTGCAGTGACACAGAAGCAGGGACGGCACATGCTTACAAATGCCTCATTTTGGCACAGAGTCTGCAATGTACAGCAAAGCCTTGGGGGCTGGGGGGAGGAGGAGGTGTGGGCAGTTTGCTTAACAAGGGAGGGGCCATCTGGGATCTAATCCGCCAGCCAGAGTGTACCTGTCCCTGCCTGCGTGCATGCGCTGGGGCTTATGCAATGTTTCATTTACATCTGGAGACCTAGACGAGAGCTCACACCTGCCCTTGACAAGCCAGCACGACCTTCCTCAGCTGCTGGCTCAATAGATCCTGCCCCCAGCTGCTGCCTTTTGCAGCTGCCCGCTCCCCACAGCCTCAGTGTCCCTTGTAGTTTGTCCTCCCTCCCCTCATGCGCTTCCAGTCCCATTTCAACCCTGTTTGGACAAGAAAGAAGGGCAACAATGAATGGCATGCGCAAAGGAGATATAGCAGGAAGGAAGGTTTTGAAATTAGTGGCTAAGAAGTTGCTTACCTACAGTTCCCCACGCCCCCCGTAAGTGGCAAAAGCAGGTGTGCAGCACCCTTTCCTCTGCTCCCTTTTTAGGGCAGAGGAGAGCAGTTAGCTACCTTGGAGTTCTGAAGGAACACAGCTCTCAGATCTTTCCTTTGCACCCAAGCTATGATGAAACATAAGGATTGTCATACAACAATAGTGTGTGTGTGTGTGTGTGTGTGTGTGTGTGTGTGTGTGTGTGTATACATGCCTGTACACATATGGACCCCAGCTTTTTCAGAGGTAAGTGCAAGAAGTCCTATAGAGGATACTAATAACCACAGAAGATATAAAACAGGTTGATAAAATAAAGTCACAATGTCCAACCATTTACGGTTAAGGAGTACCCGATAGACATTTACTGTACAGTCATGACTCTGCCCCCTTCTGTGTCCTTCCCAAACACTTCAAGAGTTAGGTGGATTGTAGGGGGAGAGGGAGAAGAGAAAGGTCGTTGTGTAGTTAAAGACAATATCATAACACATACAGTATGGCAGCTCCAAGGCATTCCCAGAACAGTAGCTGCTCCGGCAATGGCACTAGCCCAGCCTCAGGATGTCTGTGTGATTTGTTACTAATCTGGCAGTCTACCAAAATTTTCCAGAGGAATGCAAGTGACAGAATGGAAATGGTGATTGGAACTAAGCCAAGTATGAATGGAAGTTCATGTGATAAAGAAAAGGCATTTCTTGAACTTGTACGCATTCTTATTAAAGATCAAATTAACAATGGACATGTGACAGCTTCTCAGTGAGAGTTTAGCAAGAATCCTTTATAATGAAAGTATTAGACAACTTAAGTACAGGAGTTGCCACTAACTCCCTCTATAATAATCTCTCCACATCTAAAACACTGAAAGAGATTAAACAAATATTTATATCACTTCCCAAGTGTTTTGAGGGACAGTCATACCCATTTGCTCTTGTTTACACTTGCCACTCTCCTCCTCCCCTCCAAAATGTGTGTGTCCTCCTAAGCTACTCTCAAGACCTCTGTTTCCAGACTGGTTGTGGGATGCTCCCATAGTAGCTTCATCACCACATTTCCAGGCTTAATGTGTACAAGCAGAAGCAGGGGTGACATACACTCAAGCAATCCCTTCCTGAGGGTGCTGGGAACATGATGTGGCTATCTCTTTAGAGATTCAAGATTGCAAAGGAAGGAAGAGAATATTAAGTCTAAGTTTCTAGATAGTGCCTGATCACCAGTTTCTCAAGCCTCTCTCCCCAGTTTTTTAGGGTCTCATCATTTTTTTGGAAAATAAAAGCATGGATAGGAAACCTCATGTCTAATTTGTGCACTTTCCCTGTAACTTCAACCAAATATAGGCTGGATTACTCTAGCACAGCAAAATGTTGTAACTACTCTAGCACATAAATAGTGTTTTTTCTATGTATAAAATCTTTAGATAGTGGAAATGGGAAAATCCTGAACACCAAATACTTCCCTTCTAAGGAAGGCCTTAGTCGTGCCCCTCATTTACATCATTCTCTCTTCAACCCACCTGCTGCACTCTCCTACTTTATGCCTGTGTGGGCAATTCACTAATTTATTCAGATTTGTGTTTCTTCTCTTGATCTTCCACAAGCCCCACTATTACTATTCTCCACCTTCTCTGCATTCCAACTTCTTTGTAACTATGGAGATGAATCCCATAAACAAAAATATTTGAGCACCATTTACCACCCATTCCTCCCCACTGTTATACTATCTGTATCAATCCACACATACCTTCTCTAACCATAATTCAGTTTTCCCAATCATGGCCAGCTAACTACCTAACTGGTATTTCCTTTTTTATAATCCCTTGCCCAATACTTTCCCCAATGTTTCTTTATTGCTTCCCATCTGTCATGTGACCCCGATTTCCTTAGCCCTCTTAAACCCCAGATCTGTCATTGAGAAGCAAGAAATAGGAAAAACAGAGGAAATCACCAGTTAATATTATGCAAACAGTTGTACCAAGCTTCATGCACCATTCTTTCACACAAACCCATAGACAGAGCACATTTTTCTGTTGTCTTTTTTTGCCTGAAGCAATTATCTAGGAAAAATAAGAAACAGGGCAACTTACCCATCCATCTAAGAAATGTTTTCATTTCAGCAATGACCACAGATACTAGAAAGAGTGAAGCTTTTGGGTGGCTGTTTAGAATGAGAGTGCATCCATTTAGGCTGTGACAGGTGCAGAGTCAAAAACTCCCCTTGGCAGTCTCATGGAGTTCACTTTCTTGGGACTGCCAACATCAAACTCATGGAAAACCTGTTCAACTTACTTCCTGACTTATCCCAGAATAAATCAATCCTATGTGCTTACTTTAAACACCTGCTGATGATAATCTGACCTGGTAACAAGTGTCCGTACTGAACTACTTGGGCAGGCAGCAAAGCTCTATGGTGGATGGTTGACTTAGGCTCAGAGAATCATAAAGAAATAGGGATGGAAAGTCAAACATTGTTTTTCAAAAGCTAACATTTGAAATGTTCTATTTGGAACATATGAACATGGTGCTGTGTGTAAAGAGTAGGTTGGCTGCTTCATAATCCATATTATTTTATGTACTCAGGTGTTTCTCCAGATGCTTCATGCCTAGGGATTCCTAGGGTGCTTGAAGTCACCTCAGTTACACAGGAGAAAGGGGTCTTAGTATAAATTAAATGCATCTTTCACAAGATACAGAGACAGCCTTTGAACAAGAAACGTTTTTTAGACTCAACATTTTTGTTTCTATGACAAAGTAAAAATGTCATAAAAAACCCCAAACAGTTTTTATTTTACTTTTCTATTAGGACAAAGATTTTCCCACATGTTTTAGATTCTGCCTGAGGAACATTCTCACATGCAAATGAAGAAATAGGAGGGCTTCATGGGGAGTTTGGAGAAGAAGCATAAGAGTCTCTCTTTCTAGCTGCAGTTCTAAGCACAACAGTGCAATTATCCATGATAGAATTGTGGTTATGACCTGCAATGCATTTGCCTTGTTTTCTTTCCAGCCTGAGGTCAGAAGGGACTTTCTGTATATGAAGGTCAAATTGGTGGCTTCACTGAAAGAAAGATTCTTGGATCTGAAAGACAAGGGTAGACACTAATGGAGTGTCAGAAACACCAAAGTGTTTTTGGATACTCACTGGCTAAATTTTAAATAAAAGTGGGTGCTGAGCTAGGCTTGGTATTAAATTTAATGTGTGATTTATCTGTGGCTCAGCATGCCTACTGGATTAACCCCTTTAAGGGACTTAGGCACAGGGACTCCTATGTTATGAATCCCCCTATTTTATGAATGGCTTTTGGTGAGAGGGAGGCCCAAAGACACTCAGCTTAACTAAAATGGCATCATTTCTGGACACGTTCTATAGCAGAAATTAAGGTGCCCAAGAGTTTGTCAGAAAACTTACTTAGATGCTTATGTTTAGGCAGGGTTTTGTGGATCATTTTACTTGGATTAAGAGCTTTCAGTTAAGCACTAGTTAAGCCACACATCAGACAGCTTCCAGGGATCTGGTTCTAGGCACCTTAATATCTTTGTGGAATACTGGCTAAGTCTCTGTGTCTTGGTTTCCTGTTCCAGCCTTACACTGGTGATTTGTGCATTGAAAATGATAACTATATGAAAGGCTGTAAAGTGTTTCAGTATGGTACAGGACACCAAGCAAGTTCTTTAGTTGGTTAGATAGGCTACCAGTTAGGACTCTCAAAAGGATCAGACATTTCTAAATATTGTGAAAACATCTACAATTATGTTTGAACGGTTATGTATTTTTAGAAGAAATAAATAGTGAAAACATTTCCCCTAATCATTATAGATAGATGTTTAAGCAAGTTGGCCATCCTATTCTCCAGAGTGATTTGTTCTTTGTTTACTAGAACATTGATCCGTAAAAATTTAGGATAATTTCTTTCTAAGTTGTTGTGATTATGTCCTTTTGACACTGAGTGCCACTCCTTTCTGTTTTTGCCATTAATAAAATGGGAAGTAAATATAATTGATGTAAGTCAACATGTATAGGTTGTATGAAAAATAGATCTTTCAAATTGACTTGATATCCTTTTTTGGTAAGGTTACAAATTTGGTCGATGAAGGTAACTACACAGACATATTTTCTTAGACTAATGTCAGGGCATAAACTGGTACTGTACAACATTTCAATTAAGAATTTAGAATGAGATAAAATTAGCATGGATTGAAATGACTGAAAACTTATCAGCTTCAAAATGTAATTTGAAATGAAAAATCATCACTGAATAAACATTTTCCTATATGGTTCCTACAGAGGACTATGCTACTTAATATTTTTCCATATATGCTTAAAGAAAATAGAATAATCATTGGTATATTTCTAGACAATACAAAGATCAGGGGAGTGGTAAATGATGAACACTGATACAGAGTAAGCTGGATTGCTTTGTGAACTTGTCACACTCAGTTTTCATTTTTACTTAATGCAGCCAAGTAAAGTAATACAACAGGAATAAATAATTTGGGGTGCATCTACATGTGCTGGTATGGCATTATTACTACTGTGCCTTGCTTTAGCACTACTTCCTATTGGAACTATTAGCCCATACTGCACTGTATGCTGAGCACATGGTTATTTTTAACCACTACTTGCAGTAGTGGCATGCTATAACAAGGGAGGGTACCGCTACGGCGAAGCAGCTGCTGGCCACAGGTAGACGTATATGGTCACTATATGTCATACTTACAGTAAAGCAGATGGATTCCAACCTGGGAACCAGTGAAAACTGTTAAGGCTCATGGAGGATAATCAGCTAAATTTGTACTCCTATTATGATCTGGGGATGGAAAGGCCTAACATGTTACTTGGATACATAAATTATGAACTATGGACTAAGAAGAGAAAGGTTATATTAAGTTGGTATTCGACACTGGACTAATGTCGCTCAGTTTCCTTAGTTTAAGAAGGAAGTTGCAAAACTGAAGATGATTCATGAAGAACTCTGAAAATGATCAAATGGTTGGAAAATAATTTGGATTCTTTGCTCTTTCATTCAGTTTAGCAAAAAGATGGTTAAGATGTGATTTGATCATGGTCTAGAATAACCTATAAAAGAACAGAAATCTTATAACAGAAGGCTGTTCAGTCTTATAGACAAAGGCACAACATGGTCCAATAGCTGAAAGCTGAGGATAAACAAACTGAAATTAAAAATAAGGTGCAGATATATAATGTAGGGTATTTAACTATTACAAGAACTTTGGAAAGGTAGTTGGCAGTAGTTTATCCATAGCTGGTTGGTTTTTTTTTAAAAAGATGGTGTAATATTTTTCCAAAAGACACATTCTAGCTCAAATGGGAAATAATTCAGGGAAGTCCTATGGCCTGAGTTACACAAGAGGTCAGACTAGATTATCACTAAGGTCCCTTCTATCTTTGCAAGCTGTGGAAACATATTAGCACTTAGCACAAAGGCTTGATCTGCTGAATTTTAATGTTGACTTTTCATTTTTAATTATACAATATCCATCAAAACTAAAGATATTCAAATCCTGTTTTTCTTGTAGATTATGGTTAATAGTAAATACTTTACTGTATTGAATACTTTATACAGCTTTGAATTTATTTGGGGAAAGTTTCTTTAACAAACATTCATACAAATTTCTAAACCAAAGAGAATATATCTAGTTGGTTTTAAAAGCAGCTTAAATAACAGTTTATATTAATTAACCTTTTCCTTTTGTGAGGTTAATGTCTGGTATTTCATTTAGCTGAATGATTTGCATAGATCAGCCTCCTTTCTAACCCATAACCATAACCATCAATTTAAATTTCCACTGATATTGAAATTACTCTGTCCTTCCTAGTAGATATGATGCCTTATAGTTTTCAATTTACAATCTTTCATATATAGCATATGATATTATACCATACAAATATGAATCAAACTTAATTTTCTATTTTGTAGTTTGCTCCTTTGATGGGTTTGCCATTATTCACAAAGAAAGAACACATCAGGGTCCAGATTTTATTGCTTTTTCAAATGCATTTCCCCTCAACAGTATATACTTAATCACATAAATAACCAATATTCCTCCTTATGTTACAGATTGGCCAATTCATTTTGACAAAGAACTTAAAGATTTAGATCCTTGCTAACTTGATGGCATATTAAATTAGGAGCCTGTTTGTTTAAACAACAGAAACAGAATTTTTGAAGTTGTCAGAAGTCCATAAAATGCTGCTAGAGGGCAATTGGGCTCAAGTACAGCAGTTCAGCAAGAAGCAATCAGGACTTATAGTAGAGATGATATCTTTTATTAGACCACCAAGATTTTTGCAAAAAAAGGCATTATTTACAAGCTTTTGGGCACAAAACCCATTCATCAGGCATTGGAGAAAAGGTTGTAAAAGTTCTTCTGGGTAGAAATGAAAGTTCATATTTCATAGGATTTCACAGAGGAGTCAGTAGCTGGTATGAATCCTCTCACCTCCTGTGAGGATCTGTGATGATGCAAATGTTCTTGAAACAAAGGCAGGAGCAGGGTCTCAAGTTTCAGGTGGTCACAGTTGCTTAATCATGTGCTTAGTTCCATTGGTACTCAGCAAAGTGATTAAGCACATGCTGCTGACAGAGATTCACTGGGAACAGAGTGAAAGCAGTCACAAACCTGCCATTCTTCTTTTTACTTTACTTCCTCTGTTCTTATTTCAAGCCTTGTCCCTATCCCCTTTCTATGTCTTACTACAGGACAGCTTAACTAAAAAACAGCCACACTCTCCTCTGAAGATACTGTTCAATACTATGGCCAAGCTAAAAGGACCCTTTGTCTTTGAAGCAACCCTGGTAACACTCCTCATATGGTGGCATTTCAAACAGCTATCACAGCTTCCTTGGCAGTAGCACTAAACCTCTCCTGAGAAACAGCTGGGATGCCCTCAATTAAAATGTATTGTTGAAGAAGTGGAGTGTGGAAAGGGACAAAGATAAATGAACGAAGAGGAAAGCAGGGAATGTAGGGGAGACAGATCAGTAGAAGAGGCAGGTCTAAAAATGTTTAATGCTGTTAATTAAATAAATTTATAATAGTAATAGTAGAGTCTGGGGCACTACAACAAAAGACAAAACACTTATTTTTAGTGAAAAGAATAAAACAATTTATAAGCCTTGAAATGGATCTAAGGATGATGCATTCTCAAGCATCACATTCTACAGGTGTTCATTTGCTTCAGCCTTTTATTTGCTCCAACATTAATTCACAAGATTTTGTAATTTAAAGATGAAAACAGTTTTATAATAGGAGTTATTCTGAAAAGCTGTCAGAACTTCAGAGCTGCTGATGGTATAAATAGTATCCATCAGTTAACCCCTTCTACCTAATCTAAGGCATTTTTCTTTTTGAGTACAAAAAATCAGGATCATGTTCTGAATAATAAAGTGACTTTTACATAAGCCAAGGAACTTACTGAGATCCCTTTACACAAATAAGGATTTCAGCTATGCTCTAAGAATAGTTCTATGCATCATCAAATACAGGCACAGCCATGATGAACTACCCAAATGTCAGGAAAGACCACATGAGAAAAGACCACAAGTTGATTAAATCATCAGCATTATTAATAGTAAAATAATTCATAACAAACTTGAAGCTAAAGGATCTGACTACATTATCATACGTGCTTCTGTGTATTAGGAGTAACTGTACTGAAACCAGTGGAGTTACAATTGTATTGTATTACAATTGTATTATAATACTATGCTCTTTAATAGTAAGCTTTAATGCTGTATGAATCAAGATCAGCTAAAAGATAGGTTAGAATTTTGGTTCTGGAGAAAAAAATCTACCATGAAATCCACAGTATATACCTTTTCACCACTCCAGCAGGGGTGCATTACCAGCATAATTGTCATGTGGCTGTAACTGTGCTACAGAAATCAAGGCAAATATATTTAGAGTCATAGAAAAGTCAGGCTGGAAGGGACCTCCAGAGGTCACCCAGTCCATCCACTGCCAGAGCAGGATCATCTCTATCTAAACCACCCCATACAAGTCTTATCTAAATTATTTTTAATACTACAATCAGCCCAGTTGTACATCTACAAGACATATCACTCAAAGACACCAAAATCACCCTAATTTTCTCAATAAAAGACAACTAAAGAAGGGGAACAAGGACTGTCAGTGTCTTGCTGCTGCAAGGGTTCTTAAAATGTACTCAAGGGGCGTATCCAAATGAGTGCACACATGTGATTTGTGGTTCCACAGACCCATCAATGGCACTGCAAACTCCACATGCCACATATGCAGGTGTTCCCTGTCCTGCTAATTTGCACTGAGGGGTTGTTTTTTTTCTGACACATGGAGATCCTAATATAAAAAAACCCCACACCAGAAAGAAGTGGGGCAGCAATGTGGCAATAGTGTGTGCCGCCCAAAACTGGAGCCTGGCTGGCCAGAGCCACACTCTGGCTCCTGACCAATTTCTGCACAGCTAGAACCCTGGGAGGCCTCCAGGACCCCAGGTAAGGCTGCTGGGGCCAGTTCCGGTGCTGGCCTCAGCTTCCCCATGCACTTGCTGCTCACCATGCAGCTTCCATTTGCTGCACACCATGGTGTGTGTGCAGGGGTGCTCTCGAGGGACAACTGCAGCAGCACAAATATGTGCTGCTGCTAGTTGTCCCTGGAGAATGCAAGTTCCTGCTTGTGGGGACGTGCCCAAGACATCCAAGGAAAGGGACCATAACCACCATGAAAGAAGGCGGGAAAACCTTTTACAGTTTGCATGAGCCTGACTATGCAGTAAAATTTCTTCCTGGTTCCAAAATGTGCTGACCCTAATGGAGGGGCAAGACTCTCTAACCAGGAACTTCCGGGTTTCATTCCCAGTAGAAGCAAAGACTGACTCCAGGTAAAACCCCCATCCACACCCAATGACTTGAGGAAACCAGACAAAACCCTGTGTCCAGTCCTTTTCATAAACCCTCCATTTTGTTACTCTCCTAAGAGAAAATTAGTTTGGGAGGAAGCCATAGATACTCCACTTGTACTTCCCTGCCTCTGCAATTCCCCAGACAGTTGCCAACCTGTCTGGTGGCAAGCCTTAGGTTAGTGAAGAAGAAATAAATTTAAATGCATTTTCCCCAAAAGTATCTCTGCAGTTACATTGAAGAATAAGTAGTAAAAAGGCGTGTTGAATTTTTTGGTTAAAAATTTGTGTTGTATAAAAGGGATACATTTCTTATAAGAAGTTTGTACAATATCGACTCCTCTAAAAGTAATTATCTATATTACAGAAATGCCAAGAGACCCTTACAGGAAAACACAGGAACAGAAAAACAGGTGGCATACCCAAGGTCAAAAAAAGGTCATATTGGCATGATCAAGACTGCATACCTCAGAATTTCCAGTCCAGTATCCTTTCCAGTCAGTCTTACTGACATAGGTCAGACTAAAACCACTAGATTTTCTTACACATTACAGACTTTTCTGTTTTTATAGTGAAGTGTTAATAGGCTATATATCCTAATACTTCCCACACCTATTTTCTTGCTGGTAGCCCATTTGAGATATCCACTTTTGGTAATACAACATTTTTTACAGGAAAATAATATATGAAGTAATTTTGTCAAGTAGTACCCAAAATGAGCACCTCAGTCTTCTGCCTCCATGATTTAATGCACTACTACTTTACTTTGTAACATATGATTTCATATTCTTCTTCAGCTGGCACTTGGAAACATATTGCCAACATAGCTTACACCTCATTTCTTTTACATCTTTTCCTGCCCTTTTAAAAATAGTTGTCAGTTGTTGCACAAGAATGTCAGATCTTGCTTCCCTCCTGATTTTAATATACCGTTGAATGCATATTATTCACAGAGTAAAAGTCGTAACATCATTCCATGAAATATGGATGAGGAGCTTTTAAACTTCTATATGCCACTTTTTCCTGTAACATACAGGGAAACAATTTGCATAATTGCTCTTATGCTCCTTGTAATGTAAGAGAGTTCTGCTACATACATTACAATTTGAAGAGATACTCATATGTAATTCCCAAGGAAAAACAGAGATACGTGTTTTTGGCAGCATTTGGTTGCAGACCTAATATCTTAGATTCTATTCCTACAACTAAGAGCACGTAAGGGGACAGGCTCCATTGTCTTCTCTGCCTTCCAGTGAATTGCATGAGCAGAATCTTGGAAGGTTCACTGTGCATCTAGATGTTCCCTAAAGGGTATATCTGGTGATAAAACTGGTGTTATATAATTGGTTGGAAGTTTAGAGGTTGAGAATAGTAGCTAGATTTGACATATAAAATTCAAGGTGATGGTAGGACCAAAATGAGGATGCTGCCATAGAATCTCCAAAGCTAGAGTTCATTTAAATATCTTCCAGCTTCACGAATGTTGAATATTGTATTTTGTATTCCTGTGTTACTATTATTAACACACCTCAATAAGCCCTAAACTTGCTTGGTTGTGCATCACAGAATGGTGTCATTGCTATTCATTACTGGATCCCAATTAGACATCTGCTGGCTCAGATATTTATTCTGCTAACAGCAAAATCCAAGAACACAAGCTCACAAAAAAAGAAAAAGGAAAGTATGAGAAAACAAAAAGAAACTATCACAAAGCCAAACAAACAGACAAAATAACTAGATGTAGGAGAAGAAAAATAAAGAGTCTGAATACTGAGCAAAGCTAGGCTTAGAAATTAGCCTAACTTCAATATCAGGTGAGTTTTTAATTAAATTTAGTGAATTAAACCTATATTGCTGTCTCTCATTCAAGTCACCTTGCATTTTATAAGTCAAATCTAGCTACTATTTTCATGCCCAAATACCGTTCCTTATCATTAGGAACAGATTTTTCTTTTGCTTTCTCACTAGAGAGCCTTTGAGCCCTAGATAATTCAATTTCAGCCTGCTTTTAAAATCTCCTTGTATCAATGATTTAAAATAAAACGGCATGCAAAATGATAATTGGAGGTTTCCCAGGAACCTTGTAAGACAAATCTTGTCAGCTGTAAGTAATTCTATTAGTCTGGAGAAAGCTATTTCAGGACAAGCTCTATCCCACTGAAACCGTTGGTGATGAATGAGGACCATAGGCACCAATCCTGCAACGAGATATGCACAAACTGATAAACTGATACCTGTGCTATGAAGAACCACAATAAAATTGGTAAGGCACTGCATCAGGTCAGGGTATGCCACTACAGACTGATAAAATTGGGGATTATTCAAAACAGGATCTAGCTTTTGCTTCATGCTTACAAAGAATGTAGAAAAATGTACAGATAATTCTCTTATACCGTTATTGCATTTTGGGACACCAGCAGAGAAAAAGAGCAATTTTACAGTAATTTCTAGCATATCACACTCCCCACTTATCCCCACCCCTCTGCTGAATAAGACATGCATGTTGGTTTTGGAAGGCAGACTATAAAGAATTTTTTTTTCCAGAATAATGACTGATTATAAGACAGAAAGTAAGACCTTCTGGAAATAAAGAGTGTCCAGGAAGTGTGGCATCTCATGATACAGTCTGGGTGAAACATCAGGAACTTACTCATGGGGCAGGACAACAATAAGGCTAGGCTCAGGACCTTTGCAAGGTAAGCAGCTGAGACTATTTTTTTTTTACTGTAAGTAGTCTTTTATATTGGTTGCTATAAATAATTAAGTGCTATTTCCACACCACAAACTTCCTGCAGACTGTGTGGAGCAGTTTACCTGCCCTGGGCCTACAAAACTGCTGCTTTAGGCATAAGCTACAGTATTCAGCCAATTGCTAGTGCAAATTCCCTAGTGGCTGCAAGAGGGTTAATATTGGACTCTGTCCCTTCTGGCAGCTGGGCCACAGAGAAGTGGCAGCCATTTTAGCAACCATCAGAGCATAGTATCTGCATATTTCTAGTCCATCAAAGAAAATTCACCTTCTCCAATTAAGCCAATCAAACCAATTTTAGAAGGCTGATTGTGGGGAAGGAGGGAAAGATACATGTAGTATCCATGTAAACATAATAAAATGTATTCTTTTGATTATCCCTATGTGAAACTTAGCATTTTTCTCTTTGTTTAATATTCACTGAATCAAGCTTACCTCAGTCCTTGGTAAGCTTTTTGAGAGAGTTATCCTTGCACATGTCCACGAGGGGCCAGCAGGGGAGATTATGGTTAGGGGCAACCAACATGGGTTCATTAGAGGCAGGTCCTGTCAGACCAACCTGGTGGCCTTCTGTGACCAGGTCACAAAATCCGTAGATGCAGGGGTAGCAGAGGACGTAGTCTTTCTGGACTTTAGGAAGGCCTTTGACACTGTCTCTCACCCCATTCTCATTAAAAACTAGGGGACTGTGGCACTGACACATACATAGTCAAATGGGTTACTAGTTGGTTGGAGGGCCACACCCGGAGAGTGGTGGTGGAAGGGTCACATTTGACCTGGAGGGATGTGGGCAGTGCAGTTCCGCAGGGCTCAGTCCTAGGGCCCACACTGTTCAACATCTTCATCAGTGACTTGGACAAGGGGGTAAAAAGCACCCTGTTCAATTCGGCTGATGACACTAAGATGTGGGGGGATGTGGGCATGCTAGGTGGGAGAAATAGGCTGCAATCAGACCTAGACCGGTTACAGGTGTGGGCAAATGAGAATAGGATGGGTTTCAATGCTGACAAGTGCAGGGTGATGCACCTGGGGAGGAAGAACCAGCAGCATACCTACAGGCTGAGGAACTCCCTTCTCATCAGGGCAGAGGCAGAAAAGGATCTTGGAGTCATCATTGATGCCAAGATGAACATGGGCCGCCAGTGTGGGGATGCAGTCAGGAAGGCCAACCGCACCTTATCATGCATCCACAGATGCATCTCAAGCAGGTCCAAGGAGGTGATCCTCCCCCTCTATGTGGCACTGGTCAGGCCGCAGCTGGAGTACTGCGTCCAGTTCTGGGTGCCACACTTCAAGAGGGATGTGAACAGCATGGAGAGGGTCCAGAGGGGGGCCACTCGCATGATCAGGGGGCAGCAGGGCAGGCCCTATGAGGAGAGGCTACGGGACCTGAACCTGTTCAGCCTCCATAAGATAAGGCTGAGCGGGGATCTAGTGGCTGTTTACAAACTGGTCAGAAGGGACCAGCAGGCATTGGGGGAGTCCCTGTTCCCCCAAGCACTACCAGGAGTGACAAGAAATAACGGTCACAAGGTGGCAGAGGGTAAATTCAGATTAGACATCAGGAATAACTACTTCACAGTCAGGGCGACTCAGATCTGGAACCAACTTCCAAGAGAAGTGGTGCTGGCTCCTACCCTGGGGGTCTTTAAGAGGAGGCTGGATGAACACCTCACCAGGGTTATTTGAACCCAGTACTCTTTCTTGCCATGGCAGGGATTCGGACTTGATGATCTGCTCAGGTCCCTTCTGACCCTACCAACTATGAAACTATGAAATCCACCAAAGAAATCAAGTTACTTAGGTACATAAACTGAGCAAATAGAGAACTACATGCTGACCTGAGAATCTGTGCAGGAAAAATTAAGGTACATTATTTTATTTCCTTCACAAGAAAAAAAAAAATGAAGGCTGTGATTTTCAAGGTGTCTTAGGCATTTTGGCATTTTTTAAATGTATCTATATACAGACAAACCTTGCCATTCATGGGGAATATGTTCCTGTGATCCCTGTGAATTGGAAAATCCGCTAATAGGGCACCGCGTTCATCAATATTTGAAACCACAAATGCTGAACGCACAAATACCAAGGGTTTCCTGAGGAAAATAAGTAATTCCTTGTGTCACTGGATATCATTCTAATTTATAATTCATTACCTAAGGGTCTGGAAAATATCAGCTTTCTTTCTCAGTCATTTCCTAAGAACATACATGCCTAAGTTACATTAGTAAGAAATGTATAGGAAACACCTTAAGTCCATGATTTTTAAAATCATGTTTCCTTTAAAGTTAAGACTGAGATTTTTAAAGGTGTCTTAGGCATTTAGGCCACCAAATGTGCAAATAAGTAAAAAATCCTAAATGAGTACCATGTATAAATAATATTTATAAACTTAGGACTCAGAAATTACATAAATATCAATATGTCTCTGTGGTAAGATGAGTTTAGTTATGTTTTTACCTGTCATGTACACAGAGCTGATAAGTATTTTACTCAGGTTGAGTAGTGGATCAGGTAGGTAACTAGTGTTTTGTTGCATATATGAGGTCTTTTCTTGTTCTGTATTATTTCTCCATTAGAAACATAGAAAGCCTGTCCTTCTATTTTGTTTAGGTGTTGTCAATGTTATATATATAAACTTGTCCATTATTTACATGTAACAAAGGTTTAGCTACTTAGAACTTTAAATTTAAATTATCCATCTATGTGTTGGACATAGGCTTTGCTGTGTTAGGAAGGCTTTTGGTTTGGATTTGGTTTGGTCTGGCTGTTCTTTCTGAAAAGCATTTAACTTTCTCACAGAAAACTGCGCTGAGAAATGAAGTAGCACACAGGGTCATATAACAAATTCCATTGCAGAGAATAAATAGCAGGATTCTCGTAACAAACCTTTATCAAGATTATATGCTTCTTTTCAAGACATCCACATTTCAGATGAGCTGCAATGGAATCAGCTCTTTTCTTTCTTCATACAAACATTACTATGATTATATATTATAATACTGGCATTCATTTTCATATTTAATTCCCTAAACCCCTCAATTTAGAAAAATATAGCCAAATCCAACAAATCATGTTCAGCTTAGTGCATAAGAATCCCATAGAAAAAAGGGACCTTAAAATTTGCATTGTGTAGGTATACAGAACCTTGCACTGAAATTATTCAGACATTAGCAGAGCTTGCTTTTGCTCTTTCAGTGCTTCAGTGCTTTCAACCATTCTGGAGTTGGTCCCTCACTATCTTTAGAAGCACCATAAAATTATTTATTTTAAGGGATTTCAGGACTTCGAAATCTCATGACAACAACAGGAGATGGAAAAGCAGAAGCAGCAGGAACAGTGTGTCGTGGACCAAATCATAAATCCAGCACCATCTACCCCCATACACATGTCTGAGCTGCAGTAGAGTCTGTCAATTCTGGATAGGCTTCATCAGCCATCTTTGGACACACAGATAAGACAATCATGGAAGACAATTATCCTCGACTTCAAGGGATTGCTGAAGAAGGGAGAAAATTGCCTGATCTTCTGACATTACTTATTAATGAATTAGTGTTTAAAATAAAATGAAAGAGAAATAGAACCTGCTTAATTCTGAATCACTAGAAGAGACTTGCAGGAAATCATGATTTTTTTGTTGTTGTTGCTTCTATTTATGATTGAAATTGTTCAGCTTTGTCTGTTGCTCATACTGAAAACAAGGACATGAGAAAAGATCTAACTGAATATGGAATATGATACAGGCATGTCTAAAATGATATCATATTATAAGATGTTACTTCTTTTTTTCCTAACTAAGTCTTAGATTCAGACAGTTGGTATTAGGTATTCCCTTAGTTGCAACCCTCTGAAGCTAACGAAGTGGAACACAGTTGGTACCATAAGGGCTTAAGTATAAACAGTACTTCAGCTTCCAAAGTGCATTGTCATGGGTTGATAGCTTGAACCATACAAAAAGAAAATGTTAAATTTGGAACTTAGAGGAAGAAAATACAGTCCAGATAAAAGCTTAGTTTTCAAAGTATTTGCTATTTTTGAAAACACCATATTGCTATTGATTGCTATTTTCACAACACCACAGATGTACATGGTACTTTAGAGATGAATAAAATGTCACAGCCTGCCTGGAAAACTTATTGTCTAATAAATTAGACCATAATTTATGGAGCCATAATTTATGGGTCTAATGGATAATATGTAGAAGAACAATAAAACTAGAAATATGGGGTCTTCCTCCATGATTGTGCATTATAGGCACAATGGTAATATCATTTACTATTAAAGATAATCTCATAAAATATTATTAAACAAACTAGTTGTTATGTACACATCTTGTTTAGTACTTTTTAGATTATTTTTTGCAAAAAATCGATCATATTAGAATGATTTTAATAGCATTAACATGAATAAATGTGGTTGGCATCAGGAATAAACAGCAAAGATTATGGAGCATATCCTATTGGCTCAGATTTACCTTTCTTTCAACATCCAGGATGTTGCAATGTGTCATTTAGTTTGTTATATGGTACAAGCAAGAGTTTAAATGAAGTTTAGCAGTTTAGTTTGAGTGGCTGGAAATCCTACCAGAGAGTACTGTATAAGCATTACAAGGTCTACCTGAGTGCTCTGTAGATAGCCTGTGCTCCTAATGGCTTCCTACCTTTCAGGTAGGGTCTATGTCTAAGTGCAGGTCTAAGTCTGTGTCTAGGGGCAGAGAGGAGGGGAGGAGGACTTCAGGAGTGGGGGAGACAGGCCAGGCCAGGCCCATGGGGGTGCCAGTGGTCAGGGATCTGATGCTGGCAGGCAGTTTCTCCTACCAGGTCTAGATTAAAGACACATTCCCTGGGCTATCAGGTCCACAGGTCTGTGGAGAAGGGCTAGGCTTTCTAAGCACTGAAGCTGATATGGAGAGACTTTTGCTCTGTGCTCAGCCAGAGCAGTGGAGTCCAGCTGAATCACAGAAAATCTCTCGGGGGGGAAGAGTGGAAGTTGAATACACACTGGGATGGCAGAGGGCAGCATGGAGGCTGCTACTAGATAGGTAGGTGTGCAAGCATTTGAGGTATGTGCTGAGATTCTGTAAACACATGTGATGGACTAGCTGGCAGTGACTTAGCCCAGGGGTTTTGAAAGGGCAAAAAATGATTGGAGGACTTGGGATTCCCTTCCTTCACCAATCTGGTAATGATTTGGCCCAGGGGTTGTGACGGGGTAAAGATGATTGGAGGACTTTGGATTCCTTTTCCTCACCTATCAGGCCCCAGAGTCTCACCCTCCATGTCCCTTGATTGGCCCCTTGGGTCACTTGGAGGGGGATAAAAAGGGCAGTGCAACAGACTATGGGGAGACCAGTGAGGGACCGCGAGGAAGAAGCTTCAAAGAACTAGGCCAGTGGGGCAGGAGCAGTTGCCCCAGAAGCACCTGAAGGACTGGGACTTGCAGGCAGCAGTTGGACCCTCAGCAGCGCGGCATGTGGCCTGCAGGAGAGGTTCCCTGCTGGGCTCCAGGATCCTCTATGAGGCTGCAGCCAGCAGGAGAGTCTCTCCAGCTCCAGCCAGGATCTGAGCAGCGACCTGAGAGGTTCCCAGCCCTGCTTCCAGCTCCTCCAATAAGAGGCTAGGCAGCTTGACATGAGGCCAGTGTTCATGGAAGGCCAAGACCCCTAGTACTCCTTCTAATAGTCCAGCTGTCCTGCATAGGGCTTCATCAGCCAGGGCAGGAGGGGCTAGGCTAAGTCCCAAGTGAGGAGGAGGGCCCATGATGAAATTGGGGACTCTGGGAGTGTAACACCAAGGGAGTGAGGAGTTATTAGCCCAGAGAGTGAGGAGTTGCAAAAGACATAGGCATCATAGGCGCTACGCTACCAGAGTCATGAGTTTGCTGCTGGGCATGGCCAGCTTCATGATGGCAATGGCCACCCACTTCTCCAGAGTGAGGGGTGGCTGTGTGCCAACCTTTTGGTGCGTCCTCCTAGATGCCCAGGACAATCCACTCACACTAGTCAGTGCTGGGGGCATGGGCTCAAAACCAGTGCTCAAAGTCTGGATGTGGTGCCAGAGCACCCCAGCATCCATTTCATCCTAGATGTCCTCATGCTCATTGGCCACATGAAAATCAGTGGCCCCATCCAGGATGTTTGAAAGGGGTGGGGTGCAGTGGATGGGCATATGCAGGATGCTAGCTGGTGGCTTGTGGGCATGAAAGTGCCTGCCATGGTGAACTGTTGCCACATAAGCTCTAGGTGAGGAAATCATGATTTCCCACAGCCTTCTGTGAGAGTCATGCAGGATGATCAGAAGGACCCACCACAACTCCTGGGTCTCCTTGCTTGGATGCAGATGGTGGGATGCCATGGTGGGTTGTGGGAAGGCCAGGACATGGAGGTATTTGCAAGTCATGATACCAGGCACTTGCACTCACCTTGAGGCTCTTCTTGAAGCCTGGGACTGGATGCAGTGGGCTGCTCTGCAGTGATGTGGCAGAGGTTTGTGGGAGTGACGGTCCATGCCCAGCATTCAACCAGGGGTGACTAACCTGTTTGGCTCTGCTTGGGAGTCTTTGACAGACCAGGGAGCCTGCAGTGCATTCTGGGAGGTATGTGAAAATGCCCCTAGCGGTTGACTTCAGCCAGTGTGGGCAGGCTCTGAGACTCTTCCTTTCTACTGAACAGCAAACGTTTGCTCTGTTCACTCTCAACCTAACCTAAAGAGTTTTAAGTAAAGTGCAATACTAAGAGTGCTTCTGCCTCAGGCTTTTGAACATTTGTACTGCCTTTATTGATTTAGAACTGTTGTGATTTATTACCCACACTGTCTGATTTAATTTAACTAAAAACTCAATCCATATATAATATATAATAATAATGTCACTGAAAATTATAAAAGACACTTGTCTTCTTAACAAGAAAATATATCTGCACTGAGTAAATAGAATAAAGAGTTTTCAAATATTAAACACTGAAAACTGTGCTATATTCTGACAGATGCACAGCTGGAATCCACAAGAGAGGTGACAGGTTGCTTAATGCTCACCTTCTATTTCCAGATTCACCAGGAAGCCTTAGGCAGTCATGCTTCCTACTTGCCCTACAGATCAGCAGGTAGTTGAGTCTCTGCCAGGTTTCTTGAAACTCCTAGATTGGCTGATGAAAGCATGGTGAACACAGGATGAAACTCATGAATTGCATATGTATAATCAAAATGCCAGTCTTGGTTTCCTTCCTCCTTCCATTCTTCTCCTATGCTTGCAACTTCTTCCCTTTCAGGGACTCAGCTGTCTTTTCTTGTAAAGCACATTAAATGCATGCTTAAATCCTATTGGATTCAACAGTACTTAAATATATGCTTAAGTTCTTTGGTGAACGGGCATGAACTTTTTTAATATGCTTTAAATACGTTGATCAAGTCAGCCATTGTGTATCTCAAACCTCCTTATGCAGCTGTACTTCTCTGACTTTAATCAATGATTATTCAGTGGAGTAAATAGTGCATAGCTAAACAATTAAAAGCTCCATTGCTTCAGGAAATCACTATCTAGTATATCATACATCCAAACTGTTAAGTCTATTTAGACAATCTACACTGGGAATAAATTGATTATCTCTGTGATATACACTATTAGTAGTTAAATATTATGTTTTACTTAGGAATATGAATATTTTGATCAAAGCTAATTATTTATGCTACTTGTTATTTTTTGAAGTTGTGTAAGAGTGTACAGAAAATCCTGAGGATTTTGTACCTTAATAGACATGAAACTAAGTTTCAAAATACACAATAAATTCTGATCCAAATTGAAATTCCCACTTAAACAAAGAACAGTAGCCTGAATGCTAGCCCAGTGAAATGCTTTCAGATACAAGGTAAAATAAGCAAGCTAAAAACTCATGGAATGCCCTTCTTGCCATCCAGTGTAGTACTTGAGGGACTGTATTAAATAATGAGATTTATGATAGAATAAGAAACAATGTTGTGTACATCCATTTAATACTTTGGTTTCCTAGAATAATTTATGTAAGGTCCTAGATTACATGTACCTGCTACCAATTTAGCTTAAGTAGGGTGAAACTGAGAAAAAACAAATGGAATATTTTTGACTACTAATGTTTTCTATACTCTGTTGGATTCCCTTGCTCCTATGTATCAGCCATGTAAATTCTGCTTTTATACAGGTTAGAGATGCTTATGGTATGGATCGCAGGGAGAGTAACTCAGCGCCCTGGCCTCTGCTAATACCACCATGAGTACAGACACTGTAGGTCAGTGCAGGGGCCATCCATGGATTGTCCTCTGTGTCACTGGCCCATTGCTGGATTTACTTGAGTAGGTGGTAGCCCAGACTGCCTGAGCTGCCAGGTGAGGCTGATGATGGGGAGCACACTGAGACCTGATGCTGGAAGCCCAAGGGGCCCTCCCTCACTGAGTCCTCCTCTTCTTCAAGCTATGGAGCAGGTTCCAGCAGCCCTACCATGCTAAAAAACACATGGCAGGCATCTCCATGGTCCATCAGGGCCAGGATATGGTTCAGCTGGTACAGGAATGGCATGGATCTGGTATATGAATGGCTCCAGACCTCTGGTCTCTGATATGGATCCACTGTACCCGCATGGCCTACACATTAATGCGGCACTGCTGGCTGGAGTGCTGGTGGCCATTCTCCTGATGCGCTTTGCCATGGCTGCACAAATATGGCTGTTGGCTCTCATGGTCTGGTCAAGCTAGTGCTGGACCTCTATGTAGCCCCAAATAGTAATAAGGTCAAAGAATCATAGAAATTAAGGGCTGGTAATGACCTCGAAAGATCATTTAGTCCAACCCCACTGCTGTCAGCAGAATCCTGCTGAGATCAAATGATCCAGTCTGTCCAGTGTCTGTCCAGTCTCCTCTTGAAAGCTTCCAAGATTAGAGACTTCACCATCTCCTTGGAAAGTCTATTTTAGAGTCTGGTCACCCTTACCATAAACATATTCTGCCTTACATCCAATCTGAAACCATCCTCTAACAGCCATTGCTCCTTGTTCTCCCGTGGGGCGCCCTAGTTTACAGTGTTTCTCTCAGCTTCTGATATTCATCCCTTACATACCTGCAGATGGCCACCAAGTCCCCCCTCCATCTTCTCTTCCCCAGGCTGAACACTCCTAGATCCACTGTCTCCTCTTTGGTCCAATTTGATCCCTGGGCCAATGTCTCTGCTGTTGGAGAACCTGACATCTCAGAAGCTTCCTGGGGCCTCAGGGGGGCAGGTCAGTGTCTAAGGGCTGCTGGCACATGCCTGCTGACATGGGGCACAGTGCCTAGGAGGCAGGCTATTAGTCCTGTCCCTGGAATAGACCCGCATAGAAAAGTCAAAACTGACTAAGGTAACCACCTGTACTTAAGAAAACACATGTGAAAAGATTAAAAAAAAAAAATCTTGGGTAGACTTCACTATTCAGTGCACGGACTGTGGGAGGATTCCATTCTTGAACATGGTGACAATCGCTCTTTGGTGACTGATATCTCCTAATTATGGTACAAAGGTAATCTTGGTGTCTAACATGAGTTTTGCTTGTCAGCATTTGAGATGCAGTTTCCCATAAACCCCGGCACCTCTCACCTTGAAACATGGCAGACTTAATGCCTTCAGCAGAGGCTACCAACCCTGCAAGTTTCATCTGAATAAGACCAAAAAAAATAAAGTTATAGATATTTCATTGACTCCACATTATACCCTATGGACAAATCTCCAAAGAGCCAATTTTTTTCTGAAGCTCTGAATTGATTCAGAAAGACCGAAGCTTCTAGTGATTTGATTCAGATTTGTAGATTTGGCCTCCAAATCTCCCCAGTCATCTCAGAATCCGAATTATGATTCAAAGCTTTGCACAGCCCTAATGTTCAATACTGACAGTTTTGTTCCCACTTTGCTGGTGATATCACATCCTGTGACAATGTGAGCCTTTATAAAAACACTGTACAAAGTTGGTCCTAGTTTTTGTCCAAGTGTGTGAAGAGGAAGAAATCTTTAATCACCCAAACCTACTTTAATCCAAAGTTTCAAAAGTTATTTTTTGAACAGTTGAAATAGATATTGAAGATGAAGGACAAAAACATCTGTATCATTAGATAACACTATGACATGTCTGAAACCAGATGCAGCTGCACCAAATAAATGGATGACCAGCTGAGTATTTGCTTCTTCTGGAGCAGCAGACAGATGACTGCATACCTAAATTCTATCATCTATGATCGTTACAGCCTCTCTTCTGTCACTTTCTCCAGTCGTAGTTCCCCTTAACACTGTAGTATGTATGCTAAATCTCTTTCTTTTTCACAAAAGTATTGTTTGGCTGACAGTTGTAATAACTCTCAAGAAGGCCAAAACTGCTCCATCTGAACAGGTAAAGGAGTGTCGGGATCTAGTTTTACAAACTCTGTTTGTGTAATAGTCTTTCTCCTCTCTCATTCTTTCAATGACTTCTCCATGTAACTGTCAGATATGATATCTACCTTCTGAACCAGTTGGAATTGGATAGCTTTCCTCCATATGGTATCAACAAGTTCTTGAAAAGTTTTCATTTTTTTTGCTTCAGACGTGGTGTACTTGGAGACAAAGTCTACAATTACCACAGTTTTTTTGTTGCTGTTCTGATGGAAATTGTAACCAGATGGCTGCAGTTTCTTCTCAAGCTCCCCTAAAAAGAACTGACTTGTTGGTTTAGCAAGAAGGTGGCAATCAAACAACATGTTAGATGGGAGCAGATCATACTTCAGTATGTTCTTAACAGACGCTCCTCAATCTTTTGCTGTGTGTAGGATTTTCTCAGCTTCAGAGTAGGATTTTTTTCATCCTGTTTATCTCCATCTGAAACAAAAATTTTACCACCTTAATGGGATCCAAAAGCTTCTTTTTTTTTTTAATGAAACATTCATCTCTAAACCGCATATAAGCCTCCTTTGAATGAAAGTAGTCTTTCAGCTGCCTCTCCTGGGACGCATTACTTACTTATGAAATTGTGAAGTTGCATCTGATTGGATGTGATATATGGTTTCCCCCTACCCTCCATGAACTGGATCACACAGGAAACATATGATACAATATTTGAAGCTGAACTCCCATGCAGCTGATAGTGAGTGGATGCTTACAATATCTAGTTCTGTCAGATCCTGTTAAATCTCAGAACGTATTGTTTATTGCAAGAATTTAATAATAAATAAGTTCCCATTTATTAATATGATTTTTGTTGCCCAGTCTGTCCAATTATATTTGTACCAGGACTTTTTAAAGATGTCTGAATAGTTTGTTCCAGCTTCATATCAGGATAAACTGCACAGAATGACTTGTTCTGTTGTCAGACAACAAAATGATAATCAAAAAAATTGTTGGCACACATTTGCGTGTCTGGCCTGGAGATGTATCATGTTTTCAAGGTACCAAGATGCATAGCACAAGTAATTAATGCTGTCAAATCCTCTAAACATAGGGAGGAGTTCCTGCACAGCTTGAAGATTTGATTCCCAATTGCTTTCTTCATCAGTGACTACCAGATGTTTGAGCCTCTAAGCTAGCTCAATGAGACCATCTCAATACTTGCCATTCCATATTTCACCTGATGGGAAGTGCTGAAAGCCTTGTAATTTTCATAGAGATCATTAATCAGCAGTAAAAGTTTTCATAGGTGTTCTGAGATGTCTTTGCATCCTTATCTGTGAGAGTTGTCTTCATTTTTTGTGCATTTTCGAGTATTGCAGAATACTTGTCAGCAGGAATGATTTTCCAGCAGGCATCCTATTTCAGTTTTTGCATGACTTCTGACAAAATGAGAATGAGCTTACGTAGGTCTGTAGGTAGGCGAGGTTTAGTAGGTGCGCATCTGTAATCTTGAATTTTCTGGCACTACGCCTCACTCATTAAATAGGTTCCACGTCTACCTATGTCAGTTTCAGAATTTTTTGGCTTTACAGGAACTTCACTGGGGCCAAGCTTCACCTAAAACAGAACACTCACTGTCATGGGAACTGTGCATGCCACTGATCGTTGAACGGTTTTCATGGTCTAAGTTACCTATAGCACTGAGTGTAAAGTTTTCTTTTGTGAAATAAGCAGATAAAGGAGTTTCCCCATGAGCACTGCTTGCGATCAGTGTATGCTGCCAGTTTTCTTTTGAAATGCTGCACTTCGTTGTAGCTTATAGATACTAATGATTTGTTCATGGCAGTAATCAATTGTTTGCTTTTGCACTTGTTATATATTGCATCAGTCATGATGTGAAGTAGTGTTTTCTTCATGCCAGTATGAAATGAGTAATATGGGATCTGAAACAATACTCTAGCATTTAGTGTTGATGTAAAAGTTTTTTTAGATGTCCCTTTCTCACACTCTTCCCCATCACTTTCATCACTGTTATTCTCAAGACATCTTCTGACCGATCATGCTGGTGTTCCTCCAACATCATATTGGATATTAACACTCCCTTACTTATATTTAATGCTGAGAAAAATGTGACAAGTTCATTTGGCAATTGAGTTCTTGACCACGCTGACCTCAGTTCTTCAGCTTCACACAACTTATCTTCTAGTCCAAAATCTACTTTAAGGGATGCTCATTGCTGGTGTTTTAATGGTGTCTACTTTTCTGATGTGTTTAACAATTTCTTCTGGTGTTAGATCAGCAGAAAACACCATTTTAGGCTCATTTCTTGTAGTCCAAATAACAGAAACATTTCCCATCTTCATGGCACTTTTGTAAATGCATCTTCACTTCATTATTCATTACTAGGTCACCACCTACCAAATCATTTACATGATCTCTTATTTCAGAAAGTGTGAAACTATAACTATCTTTAAATATAGACCCCACAATTTCATTTGCTTTCTTGAAAGCTGTATCCTTAAGAGATGGTGTTTTATGGGTAACAGTCTGCTTAAGAGTGTTCTCGTATTTCTTCAGGTATGTTTCCAGGCATTCTTTGTGATAAAGTACATCTGCTTCAAACACTTGGGATTCTGATTCCAGGTATGCAACTCAAGAGAAGAAAACATCCTGGAGATGAAGAGCATCTGCCAAAAATTTGGAAGCCCTTTGTGTTTCACAGATGTGGAACTTATGTTTTATTTTGTTATGGCTTTCCTGGCTGCATATAACCAAAGGAAGATTTGTTGATGATTTATATGAGGATGGAGGTGCTCTTGGTTTCATGTAAGAATGGGTTTCTTGTTGTGTCTCCTCTTCAGAAGAACAGTTACTGGTAGGTTGACAGTCACCTTCTTCTCCCAAGCACAAGGTAGCTTTCTCTAGACTTTTTCTCAGTGTATGTTGCTTATAATCAGGGATCCTGGTTTTCTCCGATTTAAAAAAATCCCCAATTTTTGGTTAAAAAAAGTAACCCCAAATCCAATTTTTTCCATGATTTAAATGAAACACCACATATATACAGATATATAGATATAGTGATGTTTCATTCAGTTTTTTAACTGAAAAACTGGAGATATTTTTAAAATCAGAGAAAACCAGGATCCTTGCTTATAACACTGGTTATTTACATGGTACACAAATTCAGTATCAGTTGATGCTTCTCTCCACCTTTTCATGACAAGATCATTACTAATATCTGATGCTTCCATGGTTCATTTTCTTTCATTTAAAGTTGTAGTAGTTTTTTGACCATTTTCAGCCTGACAGATAAGGCACTTGCTTAAATCAACATGACGTTCTTCTCATGACTTCCCAGGAATTGCAGTTCTTCTCTCCACATAATCTGCCATGGTCTCACTTTATTTCAATCAGATTTCAGTCTGAAAAAACAGAAAACCAAAACAGTTACTTGCAACTTTGGCTCCAAACATAATGGCTCAACAAAAAACATTAAATACATTAAGCTACAATTAATACAGCAAAAGTAACCAGTCATTAAAACAATACACAGTAAATAAAAGAGTACACAATACATTGAGCAGTTCAATAACTTGTATGTATTTATTTATATATTTGTTTATTAAAATAAGACAGTAGCAAACTCACAGATATGACAAACTCAATAATTGTTTTGGTAGGGCAATATATGATACCAATTTTTTTTTAATTACATGGATATGGATCTTCGGAACATACTTTCTTTTATCACTCTGAAATTGGAAGCATCTTTATTGGATTGTTTGACCTTGAAAACATTGGGTTAGACACCAAGATTACCTTTGTACCATACTCAGAAGAGGAAATACCTGTCACCAAAGAGCAATTGTTGCTATGTTCAAAGATGGCACCCTCCCACATTCTGTGCACTGAGAAGTGAAGTCTACCTAAGTTATTTTTAACCTTTTCCCATATGTTTTCTTAAGTACAGGTGGTTACCATAGTCAGTTTTGACTTTTCTAAGGGGGTCTATGCTAGGGACTGAACTATCTGCCCTGCTGGAGTCCCAGGCCACAGAGTTGGGTTCCACAGAGCTGGAGCACCCAGCACATGGCCACACTGGTGAGTCATATAGCCCACAGGACAGATAGCTGCTGGCAGGGGCCTGGGGTCCAGAAGCCAGACAAAGAGCTGCTCCTGCCTTGTGGCTGCAGAAACTGCCAGTCACATGGCTCAACACCAAGCAGGAGCTGGTTCCCTGCTGGTGAGGCTGACTGGGCACAAACTACACCTGAAGTTGATGGCTACACATGCACTTAGGCAAATTAGTTTAATGAGCTGTTGTCTAGTACCACTGTAATGATACTAGGAAGTGGTACATTAAAGTAATCTAATATGTAGTATTGCTGTGCACTTGTAGACTGTGATGCTTTACTGTGCATTAGATTAGTATAATGTGCAGTAAAGTGCATGTGTAGACACACCCAGTGTGATCTAAATAATCTTTGAGAAAATGTTTGAATCAACTTCATCCTGTTATCTCTAGCTTAAGTACAAACTGGCAATGGACAGGCATTACATTTGTGCCAGGAGAAAAACCTTTCTTTTAGCACAAAAAGGGGCCATACAGCTGTTCACAGGGTTTCAAGGAGTAAAGCTCAGAACCCAGGAATATGATAGAAAGACCCAGAACTGAACCACAGATTGAAACACCTTTCCAGTAAGAGTCACGGGGACAAGAAATCTGATTGTAAAATGGAGCTGGTTACATTTATGAAAGGGGTTATATCATATAATTACATCTAAGACAGCAGGGGATGTCACTATCTCCCAGTAGTCCTATGGGAATTTTGCTTCCATTACTGACTTGCATCCTAATGGGTGCATCTACACATGCATTAATCCAGCCTAAGTTTATTCTGGTGTAAAATACTCTGGAGTAAGTGCTTTTGAGCAGGTATCTACACATGTGGGGATTAGGGAGAAGATTTGCCGCTCTTTACACCAAGTTTCCTGCACCCCAGCAATGGGCCCCTGTCACTACTGGGGAAGCTCTAGACTCCTCTTGGGTGCTAGCCCAGGGGCTGGCAGGGAGCACTGGACCAGGAGACAGCTGTTTCTGGCCCTGCGGAGCTGCCTGCTGCTGGGATGGGGACAATGTACCTCTGCTGTGGAAGCAGGGAGCTCATGGCCCTGGCTCCCTTGTCAGAGGCAGGGAACTTGGAAAGAGCTGCAAGGGAGCAGGCCAGCCCCCTGCCCCAATCCACCACTAGCCCACTAGTGGATCAGACCAGGGTGCTGGGACCTACTGTACCCCTGAAGCTCTTTCCAAGCCCCATGACTCAATTAGCCGATCAGGTTACAGGTCTGGGACCTGACCTTGCCCAGGACAATTCCCAGCCTCTGCTCTGCATGCCAGGCAGATTGTTCTCCACTCAGCTTCACAAGCATGGAGTTGTGGGGGAATAGGCTGGGGGGCTTATTCTTCATCGAGCTCTGTGAGTGCACAGCTGGGGAGGGAACAGGCTGGGGAGCTTGTTTCCTGCCCAACTCCATGAATATGCAGCTGAGTGGGGAACAAGTTCCCCAACCTGCCCCCACCCCCAGCTCCAGGCTCACAGAGCTGGGGAGAGAACAGTCTCCCCTTCCCTGCTAGCAGGGAGATCCCAGCAACAGCTCCATCACCATGGGGCCAGTGCTGGGAGACCCTTATCTCCCAGTTCTAATTCCATGACTGCAGGACTGGTCACAGAGTTGGCACTGGAAGATAAGGGTCTCCCTGCACTGGCCCCATGGTTGTGGAGCTCACACTGGGAGATAAGAATCTCCCAGAGATAAGGGTCTCCCAGCCCCCAATCACAATCTCAGACCAAGGGGCTTGAAACTCCTTGCTGCCAGGGCAGGGGGACATAGTAACTACCCAGGCTCCTGTAGTGGGACCCATCCTGGTAGCAGGCAGCTCCCAAGGGCAGTAAGTTATATCCCACCCCTTGGTAGACAGCTAAAACAAGCATCTACATAAGCATTACTGTGCAGTTACTAATTTTGAGTAAATTTGCTATTTGCATTTTCAGGTAGCAAATTTTCTTGGGATTAGGGAGGTTTGCTGCCTGGTAAGCATGTGCATGTGTAGATGCACATACTTACTTCACAGTAAACTATGTTAATGTGCACTTAAGAATCTCATGTAGATGCACCCAGTGTCTCAGAGGTTTAGGAACTGAAGTTAAAGTTAAATTTCTAAGATACATCTGCGATGTTCCTTCCAAAACATTTGTCTTATTTATGCTGCAGCAAAACCCTCAGATTTTCTTTTTTTTCTTATTTAAAAATACAGTCCCTCCCCTTCCCCAACACATTCTGACTTTCTCTCTGTTCTCTCTATCCTTTATAAGTGATTACAAGTAGAATTATAGAATCATAGGGCTGAAAGGGACCCCGAAGGATCATCAGGGGTCAGAGAATCACAGCAAGGTGACCATCCAGTCCAGTATTCTCTTAGATGATTACATCACCTCTGGGAGGAGCTTGTTCCATAGTCTGAGCACCCTAGTTGTAAAGAAGTTTTGCCTAATGTTCAGCCTGACACTGTCTTCCAGGAGATTGTGGCTGTTGTTTCTAGTTTTCCCTCAGGGTGCCCTAGTGAACAGTTGTTCACCGAGCCCCCGATCAACACCTCTAATACAGTGGTAAGCTGCAAACAGGTCCCCTGTCAGCCTTATCTGGACTCTCTCGAGCTTTTAGGATGTTCTTGTTGAAGTGCAACACCCAGAACTGGATTCAATACTTGAGCTGCGGCTGCACCAATGTTGAATAAAATGCGAGATCGCTTCTTTGGATTTAATGGAGATGCATCAATTGATGCATGCCAGAGTTTTATTGACCCTAGCGGCTACTGTGTTACATTACTGGCTCATATTCATGCTGAGGTCTATTGTTATCTCCAGATCATTTGTACTGCTGGTCAGTTTAGGGGACCTAGTGACTGTCTATAAACTCACTAGGGGGGACCAGAAGGGTTTGGAGGAGACACTTTTTTCCCTAGTGCCCCCTGGCATGACAAGGAACAATAGAAAATTATTGGTGAGTAGGTTTAGATTAGACATCCGCAAGAACTACTTCATGGTCAGGGCGGCTAGGAGCTGGAACCAACTTCCAAGGGAAGTGGTGCTGGCTCCTACCCTGGGGATCTTTAAGAAGAGGCCTGATGTCTACCTGGCTGGACTCATTTGAGTCCAGTTTTTTTTCTCCCTCCCGGGCAGGGGGTCAGACTTGAAGATCTACAAGGTCCCTTCCAACACTACTTCTATGATTCTATGAGTGATGCCCAGCCTGTAGGTGTGCTAGGGGTTCTTTCTTCCCAGATGCAGCACTTTGCATTTCTCTATGTTAAAACTCATCTGGTTTTTTTCTACCCAACATGCCACCTTATCTAGGTCTGCTTGTATCTGCAGCCTATCTGCAGGTGTGTCTGCACAACCCCAAATATTAGTGTCATCCACAAACTTGACCAATGGCTTTTCATCCCTTCATCCAAGTCATTGATGAAGATATTGAACACCACTGGCCCAAGTGTGGTATGCTGCTGCCCATGTCTCACCAGGATGACACCGATCCATTCATTTGGACTCTGTGCATCTTACCCCGCAACCAGTTTTGCACCTGCTTGATGGTCCCCCAGTTGAGACCGATATCTTCCAGTTTTCTGATCACTACCTCATAGGATACCAGGGCAAAAGCTTTCTGGAAGTCAAGGTGAATGATGTCAACCACTTTTCTCTCATCCAGGTGATGAGTCACCTCATCATAGAAAGAAATGAGGTTGATCAGACAAGACCTGGCCATGATGGCTGTCATTCAGTATCATGCCTTCTGCAAGTTTGTCACATATAGCCTCTTTGATGAATGTTTCTAGGATTTTCCCTGAAATAGAAGTTAAGTGAATTGGCCTGTAGTTTCCCAGGTCTTTATGCTTCCCCTTCTTGATGATGGGCACAACATTGGCCCTCTTCCAGCCCTCTGGGATTTCTCCAGAGGCCTATGATTTTGAAAGACCTTTACCAAGTATTAGGTAAGCTAATTTCGTATACTCCCTTATAAGCCCCTTTCTATATTGTAAATAGTGTTTTATTATGTTTGTATTGATTTTTTACTGTTTTATATTGAATTTATATGATTTAGGCTCATGTCTGTAAAGTAATGTCAAGTAATGTCAAGTTTCCATTTGGAATGTCAAGCCTCCATTTTGTGTCCTCTGCCCGGGTGTAACCTATGTCATAACTGACTCATGTCTAACTAGTCTCAGGTAAATTGGTTCCTGAATGAATGGGAATAAATGAGGGTGCTTGAGATACAATGGTAGCTGGCCTCTACTGAATGATCAACTCAACATCTGGATCATCAGCTCAATGACCGGACCATTGCCTTGCATTAACTCACCCAAGAACCATGGATTTCACCCAGGAACAGAACAGAAACCCAGCATTTGGAAGACAAAGACCCTACAGAAACCAGCAACCCCACCATTGTATTCTACCAGACAATGAGAACACCTGGATCTGCATATAGGCATCTGAGCAGGACTGTCCTTGCCTGGACATGTCCCTCCCATAGAAGACACAGGTAGCCCACCCCTATAAAAGGGTGGTAGAGTGTGACCTCCTTGGGAGGCCCTCTCCATCTAGACTAGCACTGTGCCCTGCCACCTATCCACCCAGATGCCCTGCTGGCAACCCCCTTTGGACAACACCTTGCTTGGGAAGACCCTGACTGGCCACTGAATATCAACTCACAGCCCAGGAGAGGTAGCCACCACCCACCTTCTTTCCCCAAGCAAAGGACCTGGACTCTGTCCCTACATACTTTATCTTCAATCTCTCCACCAAGCCTTTTTCTCTCCTGCTACCACTGTGTGGGTGCATGTGTGAGTGCTTGGGTGTGAGTGTGTGTAGGAACCAAGAACCTCATAAGTGGTATAGTACATTGCCTGTCTAATCAAACTGATATTTTTGACCCCAAGTTGGTCTCTGTCTTGCTGCAGGCTTCCAACCAAATCCCTGTCTCTCTGAACTCCCTCTGGACTTCATTCCTCTTGCCAGCTCTTTCTCTCCCTCTCTGCTGGCCTCCTGGCACCATTCTTTGGCTTCCCGGCTCTAGCCCCCTCTGCGTCCTCCACCTCTGCCTTCTCCCCAATCCTTGTCTCTCTCTCTCTCTCTCTGCCTTCTCACCCCAATTTCTCTCCATTTGGGTCCCACCACCTCCTTCTCCTCCTTCTCCTTCTCCTTGAGCTCTCTCTCTGTTCCTGCTTGTGTCCCACCACCTTTGCCTTTTCCCTGATCTCTTCCTCTCCGTTCCACTTGTGTCTCACCACCTCTGCCTTCTCTCCAATCGCCGTCTCTTTCCGTTTCTGCCTCCTCCCTGGATACTGGTCCCTCTCTGTTTGTGTCCCACTGCCTTTGCCTTCCCTCTGATCTCCCTCTCTCCATTCCCCCAGTGTGCCTTGCCACCTCTGCCTTCTCCCCAACTTCCCTGGTACCTCCCACAGTGTCCCCCAACCTCCTGGCTTGCCTCCATCACTTTCAGCAGCTCCTAGCTTCATTTCCCAGCTCCTGTGACTCTGGCACCAGAGCCTCTCCCACTGCCCCCCTGACCTGGCTCCAGCACCCAGAGCCTTCCACAGCTCCCTGATCTAGCTTTTTCTGGGACCCACAGACCCTCTCCATTCTCCAGCTCCTGGCACCTGAAGCCTCTCCTGTTCCCCCCGATCCAGCTCCAGCCTTCCCCACCTCCCTGATCTGGCTTTTCTGCTCCTCCCCATTCTCCAGCTCCTGGCACCTGCAGCCACTCCCCCACAGCCTTTCCCTGGTACCTGGAGCCCTTATCTGCCTCCCAGCACCCACAGCCACTCTCCCACAGCCTTCCCCTGGCACCCAGAGCCTTTCTTTAGCTCCCCTGAAGCCTGTCTCCCACAGCCCCTCTCTGTTCTCCAGCTCCCAGCACCCACAGCCTTTCCCCAGTACCCAAAGCCCTGGTCTGGCTCCTGGCACCCAGAGCCACTTCCCCTCAGCCCCTCCCCAGCACCCACAGCCTTTCCTCAGCATCTGGAGTCCTAATCCAGCTCCCGGCACCCAGAGCTGCTCTCTGGCTCCCCTGCAGTCCCTCTCCAGAATCTGCAGTTTCTTCCAGCACCCCTGCAGCTTTTCCCTGACATCCATAGCACCCAAGGCTCCCTTATTGCTCCCCAACTCAGCTCCCAGCTCCCTGTAGCCTCCCTTGGCTTCCCTGAAGCTCCTCTCTGGTTTCCCGGCTTCCCACAGTCCCAGTTTCCCTCTCCCCATACATTTTGGCTCCCCTGCAGTCTCTCCACTCTGGCTCCAGCTCCGGCTACAGCCTCACTGCCAGTTTCTCCCTGACATCGCTCCTCTGCTCTTCCAGCTTTTGGATTTTTCCTTTGATTAATTAACACTAAATTAACCCCAAGTAACCCCAGGGGCCACTTGACCCCAAGTAACCCCAATGCCCCCAAGTGTTAACACACAGCCAAGAAAGAGTGTGTTTGTGTATGTGTACATGTGTGTGTGAACACAAACAATTGTGTTTGTGTAGTTTGTGCATGTGTATAATTTTTATCATGCTCCTGTCTAACAGAGCAATATTGAGATACTGAGTGTTGATCTGGTGTGTGTCAAGTCAACAGTATCAACTCTGAATATGAATGAACATTGTTTTTTGTTTTAATTTTATTAAATTCTTGGCTCCATTGAGTCCCATAGTTAATTTTCAGTTGTGTAGAAAAGTATTCTCTTTAATTGGTTTTGAATTTATGATGTTCAATATCAGAGAATGTACTCTTTTAAAAAAAATTTCCCCTTGTATTACAAATCTGGGACAGCAGAAATATGCAATCTACCTCTTCTTTGCCATTCAGTAATTTATATGCTTTTTATCATGTTCCCTCTTACTTGTCTCTTTTCTAAGGTAAACAATCCTCATCCTTTCAATCTCTCTTCAGATGAGAGTTTTGCATTGTCCTTAATAATTCTTATCAACCTTCTCTCAAGATCTTGTAATTCTGCAATGTTATTTTTGATATGGGGTCACTTGTACTGCAAACAATTTTTCAGATTAGGCAACATCGTTGCTTTATAAAATGAAACTATATTTTATTTTTGCATAATTCATCCCATTTCACTTGCTTTTTAGATTGCATCTGCATGTTAATTAAAGGACTTCACTGACCTTTAAATCTAGAGTAAGTGATAACGTGATGCGTTTTCAGGACCCTTGCTTTCCTATTAATTCTCCTCTTGTAGCCCAGCTTCTATTTCCACTTTTGCATGGGGATAGAAGGGGAAAGAAACCATTTCCTGTGGCTGTCATCATCAAGAGGCAGTTCACAACATAATCCATGCATTTGGTAGGTTAAGACCAGCTCTGTTTTAATAAATATTTAAAAATCTGGCTCACTTACATTTTCTGTTGATAAAATAACATATCATTGAACCAATTAATACTAATACAGCAACCTTCCAGCCAACGGGCAATTCCAGCCCACAGCTATGGTGGGCAGGGGGGAGGAAGGGGGAAATCTGGCCTGCAGGCTGTAAGATGCCAGCCTGCAGGATCCCCTATGGATCCAGAAATTTGGTGGCAGGGGAGTGGAAGTACTGCTCTGCCGTGATCAAATTTCCAAACCCATGGAGAGCCCTGGGCCCTGCATGCTGGATCAAGTACTCAATGAGGGTGATGCCAGGCCCTAGGGCCCAATCCTGACACATGGGAAGCAGAAGGGGGAAGCACCAGACCCCAGAGCCCAATCCCAATGCATGGGGAGGGAGGGGGTAGCACCAGGCCCCATAGCCCAATATTGATGCATGAGGGATGAAAGGAGGCAGCACCGGGTCCCTGGGACCCAATACTGGCTCATGGAGGGTGGTAGGCTGTATTGCTAACACCCCCAAGTACCCAATTCCAGCATGTGGTCAGCAGAAGGGAGTAGCACAAGGGCTTTGGGGCTCAATTCCAGTGCACATAGGTCAGTACCAAGCCCCTGGCTCTCAGGTCAGCCCAATGCCCACTCATCTGGCCTACAGGGTTGAACACTACTTAATTAACAGAATAGTGCTAATGCATTAGATAATACACAATTTTTAATATAAGTAGTATATAAATGTAATAGTTATTTGAAATACCACCATTTAACTTGGACAGCTCACCTATGGGTGTGTACAAGTATTACATTTCTATCAGTGGAATCTCAGTTCCACCAATAGAAACTCTAAGTGTATAAGCATCCAAACAGTTTCTACCAAACTAAAAGTGGTGGGTCTGGTGTAAAGCTCTGCCACCTTCTCAAGGCAGACGTAGCCTTCAGGAGAAGTTTTACCAGATGAATGAGGAGTGTGTGATGCAACTTATTATTTTTGCATGCATCCTCCACAACATCTGTGAGACCGGGGGGAAAGTCTTCCATGAAGCCTGGGCTGATGAAATATGGTGTGTGGACTGGGCCTGACAGCAGAAGCAAAAATGGCACAAAGATGGGGGAAAAGGGAACCCCCCCAATGCTGGGGGCCACAGTCCCACAAAGCAGCAGGTTGTATGGATCTTCAAAGCCCTGGCCAACTATTTCCTCATCCATGTGGACTGGGAGATCCCCCCTGTAACAGGATGGGATCCTAGGGGTTGACATGCTCTCCCCTAGCACCTCCTTACCATGCCAAGCTTCCTCAAAAGGGCACTCTCAATTCTCACCCTCTGTCTTTGATGTTAAATGTATAATAGAGAGGCTGCCTTTCCTTCCTATTATGGACACAGTTGGACACGGTTTCCTGCTGTACACTGGCTTGTTCTGTAATGGGTGTTTCTGTGCACCCCACACTTATGAGTTTTGCGTGGCTCCAACCACCCTTTACCATGCCCCAAGTCTCACTGATGTAACTGACGTTCTTCGGTCTCACTCTGTGCCTCACTGGCACTTGGGCTTTTAACAGCCCTGTCTTGCACTGCCCACTGTCTTTGGGGCTTTGCACTTACCCCTGTCTCTGGGGCTTGGGGTCAGCATACCCCAATGCTGCATCTTCCCTGGCATTCAGGGTTGGCACACCCTCAATGCAGCGCCTTCTCTGGCATTCGGGGTCAGCTCACCCCCTATTAGCCTCTCTCAAGCCACTGATTAAACAGCAAACAAAACACCAGCCCATAGGCTATAACATAAATTCATGCCGCTCGGCTAAAACATCATTTGAGCCACCCTAAGGGTACTCCATCTCTCACCAGTATCAATCTGCTCATGCATTCAGGCCTCTTCCCTTTTCTCACTCAGGCAGAGCTCCTTCCCCCTCGGCTACCAACAGAGAACTCCCACCTGGCCTCAGCCCTGGGGCTTAAATGTGAGCCAGGCCCTGCCCCTTCCAGTCAGCTGACTGCTGGCAAGTGTGGGTCACTAGAGCCCTCTGGTTGCCCTAGCAACCAGCACCTGGTTAGTTATCCCGGCTCTACAAGTAGCAAGGCACCTTAGTGCCCTGCTACACCCCCAGATGAGGGATGGAGAGCCTCCACACTGACACCAGGCCGTGGGTTTCCCACCATGGGCTCCTCTGGCTCTGCATTCTGGGAAGTGCTGCCTACTACCCTGGCTGCCTGGGCACCATTCCTCTTCCCTTCTCTCTCCCCAACCCAGCCCCCCAGGGCCACATACTGAAGTGCAGGGGAATGCAAACTGAGGAAGAGACATGCCTCAGTTTATTAAACTGTCACAGCTGCCAAACTTTTCAAGAAAACTTGTTAACCATTGCCCATGGCAGAATTTCTTCCCTTTTCCCAATTAGCACAAACCAGCTAAACTTTGGAGGGAGCACGGTGTTTGTGTGTAAGAAAGGGGTGAAGAAACCTGGAAGGGCAGTTAGGATGGGGTCAGGGATGGGGTCTGGTGGGATGCCACAGGGGCTGACCTCAACAAACATGAAACCATGGAGGGGGAGCTTGGGGTAGGGGGCTTTTGACTTGGTACCCTACTTTCAGGAGTGAGGAGCAGGGACTTCTCTTTGTAGGAGTTGGACAGGTGTGTGATTCTGGACCCAAAGTCCATTTGTGAGAGCTGCAGAGGGGGAAGCAGCTAGTGGGCTGGGGGTGAAGAGGCTGTGGCACCAAAGTGGGTGCTGTGGACTTCTGGATCTCCTTAATAGGACCCTTTGCCTCTTAGCCCCTGCTCCCAAGGCCCAGTCCCACTCTTCAAGGACCCAGGATCTGCAGCCTTTCACGCATGTCTTCGGCCTTTCTTATGCAACTGGTCCAAGCCTGCTAAGGCTGTGCTGCTCCCCCACAGTGGTACCTGGGCCAAGAGGGGGGCCACAGGGAACTAAAAATCTTTCCCCTGATCCTGGGCCCTACAGGTGGCAGATGGAGGAGCCAGGGCCAGTGGGCTCTGGTGCCAGATGCTACCCCAGTGACAGTCTGATCCACCAGGGTGGTGGGCTGTTCCCATTCCACTCTGAGTGCTCCTGCATCCCTTGGGGACTGGTCTAGAACTGCTTGGGGGTGGGGGCTGTTCATAGAGGCTAACTACCAGCATTTGGGGGTAATGAGTTGGGCCTGGAAAGGGGGTGGTGCCCTTGACAGTGCTGCAGTTGGGTCTTAGGCAACCCAGTCTCACTCCCCTCACCCACTGATGCTCCCCAGAGTGGATCCTGCCAGACACCTTTCTGCTTCCTTAGACAATGGGTCAGCAGCTCCTACATCTCCTGTCTTGGCATCCCCTCACCCCAAGCGTCTTCCAGTCAGGGCTCAGTGTGGCAGGGTGTCCTTCCAGATGTGGCCATGAAGGCCCTGGAGTTTCTGTAGCCCTCACTTTCTGGGAAATCACCTCTTCATCCACCCACCATGCCTTGATGTATTACTATGATATGAGGGAAGCTGCCCCAGAGCTTCCATAATTGCTCTTTCAAATGACCACCAGAACCCTATGGTCACTGCCTTATGGGCTAATAGCTTGGCTCCATTCCTCCCCTGCACCATGCCCAATGCCTTACAGATGGCATCCTCATTGATACTCTCTGTTAATTTGCCCTTCCCCTGGGGTCCCTGGGCCCTTGCTGGTCTCACACTCTCCACTCCTCGGTCTGGTTCCAGACCCCTTCCTGGATCCCTAGGAACCTCCTCCTACCCTTAGCTCCTCTCCACACTTCCAGACTGTTTTAAGTGCCCTCTCTATGTTGATGCCTCAGAGCTGCAGTCCTCCTGCTAGGGTGGTGCTCTTTCAGCAGACCCTAGATCTTACTGCTGGGGTTCTCTAAGGGTTCCCAGCTCTCCTCCTGAGTCAGGCGACTCCCTCTACCAGCCCTAGCCTCAACTGCCAACTCCCCAGGTCATATGACTTTCAATTAGCCCTGGTTCATACTTGCCATTGCTTTGCAGGTTGCTTGACCTCTTAAAGTGGCAGGCATTCAGTGGGTTGCCTGATCACACTCAATGGGGAGTGTTCCCCTGCAGCTGGCATCCAGGGTTCCCTCCCATGAGACTACCATTCTTATTGCCCCAAAAAAGAGTTCCTGAAGTGGGGGTTACCATGCTGTGTGGGCTGAGTTACATCCTTTTCTAGCACTCCTGCCTGGGAGGACTATGGACTCTCTATAGGAGGCAGCACTAGTCAGGAGTGTCACAGGTGGATGCCAACCAGTACAGGACCCTGTGCATAAACTCTCTATCCTGGCACTGCAACTCTCTCAGTTCTTCAGTGACATGGGTTGGCTTCTCCAAACAGAGGGTGGCCATCTCAGATGCAGTATGAAACCAGAGATAGGCCTGTTGAAAGTCTCTGGGTTAAGGTTAGAGGGGAGAGCAACAAGGGTGCTGTTATGATGCATATCTACTATAGACCACCAGATCAGGAGGATGAGGTAGATGAGACTTTCCTTAGGCAAGTAATACAAGTTTCCAGATGACAGGCTCTGGTTCTTATGGGGGCTTTCAATCACCTTGACATCTGCTGGCAGAGGCACAGTCAATAAAAGGAAGTTTTTGGAGAGTGTTGGAGACAACTTCCTGGTGCAGGTGATGGAGACACTAACTATGGGCCATGTTCTTCTTGACTTGCTGCTCAGACAGGGAGGAATTGGTGGTGGATGTAGAACTAGGTGGCAACTTGGGCATGAGTGACCATAAGATAAATGATTGAGTTCAGGATCCTGAGGGAAGGAAGAAAAGAGAGCAGCAGAGTATGGGCCCTGGACTTCAGAAAAGCAGACTTTGACTCCCTCAGGAAACTAATGGGCATGATCTCCTGGGAGGCCAGCCTGATGAGGAAAGGAGTTCAAGAGAGCTGACTGTATTTTAAAGAAACGTTACTACGGATGCAAGAAGAGACAATCTCAATGTGGCAGAAGAATAGCAAATATACAACCAGCTTGACGTAGCAGAGAACTCTTCAGTGAGAGTTGGCTGCTGGAAAACAGTACCAACCCAGGCTGTGTAGCATCCTTGCTTAGGACCCGAGTCATCAGAAATGAGGGGAGGGCTGGCCATGGGTCTTGTGCAGCATCCACTATGTTGGTTGTGGAAGGGCTGGTATATGTTTGTACCTCTTGGGTCTAGAACAGCTGTAGCTCCTGTGTAGGGAACAGTGTCCTGGAGCCTGTGATCTTGGCCACTGTGGGGTTGATGTTGGGCGGGAGGGAAAGGGTTCCCACGAGGTGGAAGGCATATGTCTGTACTCCAAGTTTTGGGTACCAATGTCCATGGTGTTGGATATCTCCTTCCCCTCCTGCATGCCATGCTCCATGCTCTCAGCCATGGGTGAGGTGTTTTCCTGGGAGCATACTTCCATCTGCAGGTGCACCTCAGCTTTAACATGGTGTGGCAAGTACCTGTCAAGCATTTTGCAATTGCCCAGGGTCTAGTAGCAACACACAGGACTCCTCAGGGGCTCTGTCTAGCAGATAAGCTCTTGCCAGGTGGCCTCTGAGCACCTTCTCCTGGGCACCCAGTGGTCCTGGGCCTCTTTGTGCCTCATCTTCCTCTGGAGGGGTCCTGGCCCCTCTCCTCCCTCCTCCCCCCACATTGTGACAGAGGTGTGCAGGATTGCCTCCATGGCTTTGTCCTTGCTGAGGAAGCAGGAGAGCTCCTTATCAAAGGGCATATTCTGCCTCTGGGCCCTGGACTTCTTGTTGGCAATGTGCATACAGTGATACTTATTGTTCACCACCATGGTCCTGGCACACTACTGTGACCAGTCCCCATGGCGGACCCAGGCCTGCATCTGTTGGGTAATGTACTTAAAGACACCCCTGTCACTGGATCTCTTCTTTGCCATAGATGGTGATGAGATCTGTCATTTCCCTATATTCACAGTTGTGTGCCTGGGTGTGGCTGGTGGAGGAGGATAGGGTGGGGTAGTCCATGGTCCCTGGCAGTTCCCATGGTGTCTGAGCATCCATGTATGGGTGAGGGTCTGGCTGTGAGGGTGTAGATGAAAGGATGGAAGGGAAGATAGTTGGAAGAACTGGAGAGTGTACAAAAGTAGGGGTCCTGGCATGTGCCCTTCCCTCTCACTTATAGACTGTGGCCTTGCTCCCACATGCCTGAGGCTCCTCTGGACAGGCCCTACCCACATCCTTGATTTTTCCAGGGGCTTCCAGCTGATGCCGCATGATTTTGACAATGCTTTTCACCTTGGGCTGGAAATGTCCATTGTCATCTACCTGATATGCAGAGGGAACTGGCCGTACCAAACTTAGTCCTGAAGCTTCCAGGGGCATATGTCTGCTTGCCTGGCTTGGATGCTCAGTGCCTTTCCCACCTGCCCTACTACTCCAAGACACTGCAGCTATGGGCACCTCATGTCTGGTCAACTCCCTTCCTGGAGCATATCTACAAACTTGAGGGTAATACAGCCACCACCCAGGGTCTGGATTGATCTTGGTCCTGTGCTCCCTGGAAAACACAGGCCTAGTAGTCCTTGAGGGACCTTGCAAGAACTTGGGATGCTTCCCTCAGTCTGAAGCACCAATAGTGGTCTCCCTTAGTTAGCCAAACCAAGGGGACCCCAAGGCATAATCTAGACCCTCTCCCAATAAGTCTCCCATGCTAGGTAAAGAGGAGCACTTTATTGGTTACAAGGAGTAGGTTTGGAATAGGGTACAGGGTAGAGCAATATCAGAGAAATGCCTTAGAGCAAACTGTGGCATGGTAGCCTTTGATCACACATCTGAGTTACTGCAAGCTATATATGTAGTTAGATCCCAAGTACCTTACTCACAAGTATCATCCAGAGGCAGGTGGAGATTCCCTCTGGAGGCAAGCAGTTCATTGTGCATGAGTTTCGAGAGAGAGAGACAGTTTCAGATGGTCCAGCTTCTCTGAGAGTTCTCATCACGGTTGCTAGCAGTCCTTAATTTATATAGCCCTATGACCTCATTTACCTGATCCAATGAAGGTCAGCAACTGTTGGCTGCCAGCCAACCAATTTGAAATGCATTACTGGTTGCTGGGTAGACTAGCAGGGTCTCTAGCTCCCTATCATTATGACGTTGCCTTAGAATAATAGGGAGTTTAAGCCCGAACCCAGATGTGTGAGGTCAGTCATGTAGGCAGAGGGAGCAGGTTTCCCCCTCCCTCTGAAATGTATTCAGCTCAGGTTACAACTCAGGGTTACCTGAAGCCAATGGGGCCAGGAGGCTTGCTCTCTGCAGTGCCCATGGTAATCAAATTGTCAGATTAGGCATCTGCCTGATAGCAGAGTTTGGGGAGAGACAGATGGCATTCTGCCACAATGTGCACTGGATTTCTATTCCATTAGAAGTTTAACCAGTTTCTGATCATTTAAACTGGTTTGTGTGTAACTTCTGTCCCTAGAACAAAGCACTCTATCTGGCTCCCTGAAAAAAGGTCAGTGAGCTTTGCATTGGTCACAGCATATCAGGGATCAAAAAATTTACTGTTTTAATGTATTCCAGTGTAACAGAAGCCACTGCAGATAGCCAAGTGCCACTGAACTACTCAGCCACTCCCAGGAGCTTCAGTTTTAGGTAAGCACTTTGTATTTCTCTGCAAGCAAGTGTACTATTCCTGTTATTTATGTTTTCCTGAGAGTCACATGTCCCTCTTAAATTATAGCCCAAAGTGACAGATACATAAAGTAAACAGACTATAAAAAGATAGGCACATTTCAGACACATTGTGTTTATGTCCAGTAACTGCTTTAATTGGACAGTAGCAAGGTATGTGGCAAAATATAAGGTTGCTTCAATGTCTTGGCTTCTTATTTGGTTTTGGGGGGAAAGGGGTGAGGGAGGGATTGCTAGCTATAAAGGAGCCAAATCCTCAGGCAAAAATCATCCTGCGGTGCAGCACCTGAAGCAAAACATAGAGGATATGTGGTGCTTTTCTAAAAATCTCTCTGCCTGCCCATAGGATACAGCAGCAGCAGCTGGAGAACACTACAGCACTTACACAGCTATTCAGGTGAGCCAAGTTAATTTGAAGATATGAGGACTTCCTGTGACTCCTGATCTGTCTGCCACTGGCAGATGTTCCAAAATTAAATGGTAGGAAAGCCCTGTAAGATGCAAGAATTTAGGAAACATTTGTTTCCAGAGACTGGCTGAGTATTTCTATAAAGTTATTAAAAGCTGGCATGAGTGGTGGCTGGTTAATTTTTGAGGCGAGATTTGTTTATTCTTGGGAAAGTTGGTGGTAGGTTCTGGTTCAAAATCAGATTTCCAATAAGAAACTAGCTTCACCTGTAATTAGCCAGCACTTAGCATTGCTCCAAAATCCGTATGTTTACCTGTGATTATAGAAACAGAAGAAGCTTTTAATTCTTGAGGTGAGGAATTATAGTTATCTTTTATAAAATGATCTGTGCTGAACAGACAGGAGAGGTCTTTCCCAGCAGGGCTCTAGCAAAAGCCTGGCTCTAGATGTGCACTGTGGGCAGTAAGATTTAATTTTTTTATGCAATACAAAAATGGGGAATCTTCTTTAAAAAAAAAAATGAAGAAAATTATCACAGCTCAACGTAAGTGTTTCCTGTTTAAGTCTTTATACAATTTCTATGCATCTCCCCTTGTTCATCATTAGGATCTCCCAACGTCATCCTGAGGTGGTTGCTTTGGAAATGCAAGAGTTAGACACTGCAGATGGGCTATTGCTAATAGCTACATTTTCAGTATAACCAAACAAATAGCCCCAGGCATGTCTAGAGAGTACATACAGTATTTAGCACAGTGAGCTTCCTCCCCCTCACCTCACCTTTCCCCCAGGCAACAGCATACTCAGCCTGAACAACGAACATGCTTGCGTGGGCACATGAGACAGGCTTACAGCAAAATTATCTGCTGCAAATATGAAAATAAAATCCCTTTCATGGTGGGAAAATATTTCAAAGGAGGTTATTTATATAAAGGGACAGGAGATAAAAATAAAGAAGAGAAAGGAAATTGAATCCAAATCTGTTATCTCTTTAGATGATTACAAAAATTCTTTAACAGTAAAATTATTGTGTCTGACAGTAACACTTCCCACCTCCAGCCAAACATACAGTATTTGTGGCTATAAATATACCAGATCAGATGCCAGGAACTACCACCAACTGTCAGTTGAGCTATTCAAAGTGCCACTTTTTGGCAATAATCAGGTCACAAAAACAGAAAATTCCCAGTCTGATGACAGAAAATATATTCCAGCTGTAATGCAACTGAACTTCAGTTCACTGAAGGAAATATGTCTACATTAGTGACTGGCTCAGCATGGCAAATCACTGGGGAAAAAACTAAGTCTTCATGACACAAGTATTCAATTAGCAAAGTGAAAATACTCAGTCATGCTATGTATACAGGCTAATTTAATTTATACTGTTTTTAAATAAGCTCTTTGTTTTCTTGATATTGTGATAAACAGGAATAGTTTGACATGTTACTCTCAGAAGTCATAGGTGAAAATATGAGTTGCATCTGAAGATAACATATCCCTTAAAGGCAGAAGGCAGGGCAGAGTGACACCTTATAAACTAATTCAGAGAGGCATAAACTTTCATAAACAATAGATTATTCCATCAGATGCCATAAATAGACTTTGATGGAGCAGAACTTCTTAAGAGAGAGCAATAATTTAATTAGAAAGAACAGGGAACAAGGAAGGAAACAAGAGTGGGCACTGCTGAGAAATGCAAAGGTGCTACTCTGTTCTGTCTTCTGCCTGACTTCAGACTAACCACCTCTCTCATATCCATTAAAGTGCCCTGGAATCATTTAGAAAGAAGAAAGAAAGGTCAAATTGCTTACTTTAGCATCTGTACTTGCCATTACCAGCATCATCACCCTAAACAGAAATCTATGAGCAACAGTAACTCCCAGATAATTGTCCAGGTACTAGTAGACATATCCTTGAAACAGAAGGGGAAAAAAAGAAGTAGCACTTCTAACTACATGTGTAAAATCATTTGTCATCACATGGAAAACATATTATTATGAAGCTTCCTGTGAGAGAGAATCTATGCAATTTCAAATATTCATTGGCATACCATCCCTTTGGCCTGAGTGGTTAGCCAGTATTGGGGTTTTTCAGGATTTTTCACAGTTGGAAGTGCAATAGATCATGAGTCAGAGTCATCCTTCAGCACATTTATGTTCATTAAGTCCTATGTCCATGAAGACAGTAAAAATGAACAATAGGACTTTCCTTGCCCACAGTTTCCTTCAATTACTCTTGTGCCCCAAGGAGCAAAGCCTCTCTGCTTCCTCCTCAGGCCCTGTGTGACTCCTCTCCTTGCCATCTTCTAGCTTTCTCCCCTGATACACACACAACTTGCCAAGCAACCTTCTAGTCCCCATATTTGGAAACTCTTTAGACCAGTCCTGCACAGGCCTTGCAGTAGCCTTCTATATCAAAAGATTTTTAATTGCAAAAGGGTGCGTTCTGCCTTGCAACAGCCATGCCATGACTATGATTCTTGATACATCAAACACTTGTTTGACAGCAACCTTTAACACTTTCCAGCATAACAAGCATATACCCATCTGCCTCTCATTTTCCAGTCTGCTATGATCCAAGAAAGCCATTGCAAATCTTCTGCTGAAAGTTGAATTAAATCAGTTTTCCACTATCATATGATTAGAATTCTGCCCATGAAAACTATTACTCTGGTAGAAAATCCTGTAAGCGTTTCTGGTAGACTTAATTGTGTCCATCTAAACAGCCAGTGTCAGACTTACTGGCCCCTAGCAAAGCACTAGGCAATGGATCCACTGGTGTTAAAACAAAAAAAAAAAATGAGATGATGCACATGTCTAAGGGCATAAGGATGAGGAGCATATCATTAGCATGCCTACCAGATCTGGTATGAACTGGCATTCTTAAACAGCCACAGTATCACAGAACTCTTCTGATCTGCTACTGCATTGTAAGTCTCAGAAGAAGTCAATATATTTATTATCTCTCCTAAGAACAATGTGTAGAAGCAAATGAATAGAACCAGAACATTGATTTTACATTGTGGCAGCCCCTAACTTTAAAGGTATCTTGTTAGGAGTCCCAGAACAGTAGTAATGTTCAGCAGAATAAATAGCCATTATAATGTAACTGACTCCAAATTCTTTATCATCTTACTGAGATACAGCATGGTTGTAAAGTCAGATCTGAAGTTCCAGGAAACTTCAGCATAGTTTACATATATAATCAGCTGACCTCACATTCCGTTTAAGGCACAATAAAAGCCAACCATAAAAATGTTCTGTTATCAGCAACCAGTTTATATCCATAGCAGAACAGAAGCTCAGCGTACAAAACTGGCCTGTAAGAGAACATAAGTTTAGTGTACGTGGACTGGTTTAAAAATGGCAGAGCCCAGTCTAAGATTTGCAATCCCCCTCTTTCCCCACCACCAAACAGTGAATATGTGCTGTGTTCACTACTGATCTAAACTACACCACATATTTTATATATATACATAAGCACATAAATAATTACACCAGGGTAAGGAACAGACAGAAATAATTATGTTGGTGTAGCTGAATTCAATAGGTGACTATTACTGTGCCTGGCCACTAGGTGGTGAGCAGCAGGTATTTGTCTGTTTGACTTAAGCAAATGACCGTGTTGTCTAGGTACAGATATTCAAAAAGCCCAAGGTAGAACTGATCAAAGTTATGTGGTGTAACGGGGTGGGGAAGGAGGGGGCCCCCAGGTACCCAAAGAGATAGAGTGTACCCTCCCACCATTTTAGGGCAGGCTGCCCCTGCTGTCACCCACCATGCCTTTGATATGAAATGGTTATGTAAAATGTGGGAGGCTGCCCAATTTGTGGCCCTGGTTTACTGAGCCAAACACAAAGCTCTGAACTGCCCCAACAACTTGTCCTGTGCCCACAAATGGCATCCTATTCCATGTACTACTTTCCCAGCTCCACATTGGGCTGCACTTGGCCTCTGGCCCCACTCAGTGGGCCTTGGCCTCTTGGCCCCTCATTGAGCCACACTCCAACCCCTCACTGGACCATCATTCTCCAACACCTCACTGGGCCACACTTTACTTTCTGTAGGCTTCAAGTCCTCCTAGTGGACCTTGGTCCCAAGCCTCTTTCCTGTACAGGGAAATTCACAAGGCAGTGAGGGCTGAGGCTTTCCAGCACCCGATCCCTGCCTTCCACTGGGGAGACACAGGTCTGGCATTTCCTGGGGGCTGCCCCACAACAGGCAATCCCACCACACCAACCAACTCCAGCAGGGTGCAGTTTCAGGTCTTACCTAGGACTATAAGGAGCCTCCTTCATCCCCATAGTCCTTACCCTAACAGCTAGGTGTTTCAGGAGCTGCAGGCTTCAGGCAGTGGTAGTCCTTCAGCTCCTCAGATGTTACTGTTGCCCCTGCTCCTAGGGTCTGGGCTTATACTCTGTCTACCCAGCCCTGCTCCAATCAGACGGCCCTCTGAAGTCAGGTGACTGCCTAATTGGGCCTCAACCCACCTGCTGGCTGCTCCATAGCCTGCCTGATGATCTTAAAGTGTCAGGCACAAGCAGTGCACTGCCACACATGGTTTTCTGTAAGTGGTGTAGTTTACGTTGGTAGCAAACAGAATGCACATTTGGTGGTAGGTGGAGGGGTGCAAATCCTAGACCAGGTTCTACTATTTTTAAACCAGTCTTTGTATGCCAGACTTCTGTTCTGTTATGGGTATGGGCCAGTTTTGTATGCCAAACTTTTATTCTGGTATGGATACAGATTGGTTTCCGATCACTTATATCTGTAAAAGTGTGACTTCTGTACCTGGCCCCAGAGACCTATGACACTTGGGGCCCCTCTACACATTACATTTATGCTGCATTTAATGTGTTAATTGTAGCATTAATGGCAAGTGTACTATATGTGCATGCAATTGAAGGCACCATAACTTGGCAGACCTACTATAAAAATGCTCCACCTATAACACAGAACATTATTATGACTGGTTTTTTTGGTGCCTTAAACTGAACGTAAGATCAGCTGATTATCATCTCTGAGCCTGTGCTGGTTCATGCTGGATTGTGAACATCCAGCTTTTAACTTGCTAGTGCACGAAAATCCCAAGATCACGATTCCAAAGTCACACTTCCTGCCACCATAGTAGCTTTAAATAAAGATGTGCCAGGAGCCTTAAACAGGTGTCCACTTAAACCCATGGAGGTTTTTCACCTGATTCTTCCCATGATATTCTCTGACATATTAGAAATTACTTGACTTAATGGACTGTACCTGCCCACTGCTTTCTTTCTTTCCTTTTTTTTAAATACACTGATGAAATATCAATTATATTAGTGAAAATGTAATATCTACATATAATTATTCTTTAAAAGATAGGTTAATAAGTACATTGATGTGCAAGTGGGTTGAAGTATCACCTTTCAGAGTCTAAAATAAGTTCAATTTATGGTACAAACTTTTGTACCATGATTTCAGACTTGGTGAGATGCACAGAATTCATTTCCTGCTTGAATGAACAAGAGCAACAGAAAATTAAAAATAATGCAGTCAAATACCACTTTTAACCACCATATTAGTTTAAAAGTATCGTTAAATATATATATTTAAAAAATACTTTGCCATCTGTTTTGTAAGTTTATGTTTTCCCATGAGATCACCTGGAAGTTACACTCTTGCCGTTCTAATAGACCAGTGATTTTCAACCTATGGTCTGTGGACCTCTGAGGGTTTGCAGACTATATCTAAAGGGTCCACAAAATACGAATTTAATCAATAGAAAATATGTGAATAACCATGCTTATTTTTCAAAGGGGTATTAGTCTATTCAGTGAATACCCATGTACCTCCATTTGAAAGTTTCAAAGGGGTATGCATCTTCATTCAAAAATTTTTAGGGTTCTGAAAATGAAAAAAAGATTGAAAACTACTGTAATAGACAGATCTTAAGTGCTATCTCTCTCTCTTTCTCTCTCTCCTTAAAAATATGTTTAAAAGAATTACGTTTAGTAAAAATGTATCTATACTCTGTGAGATATATATCTCGGAGGCCAGTTTTTAAAGAGCTGCTTTTCAAATCTGAGGACAGGGATTAATCACCTTGGTAATGAAATGTGGTAATGAAATGTCTTTATTTTATGCTGTGATTTGCTAATACTAAAAGGAAATATATTCTTTTTCTTTTGTTGCTAATTTTCCCTTCATTCCAAACCATCTGACATTTTTAGACAAATTACAGTTGAGGATGAAATCAATATTAGACAACCCTTCTTCATAGCTGGTAGGGTTGTAAGGGACCTAAGCAGGTCATCACATCCGACCCCTTGCCATGGGCAGAAAAGAATGCTGGGGTCAGACGACCCCAGCTAGGTGATTATCTAGCCTCCTTTTGAAGACCCCCAGGGTAGGAGCGAGTACCACTTCTCTAGGAAGTTGGTTCCAGCTCCTAGCCACCCTGACTGTGAAGTAGTGCCTCCTGATGTCTAGCCTGAACCTACTCTCAGTCAGTTTATGGTCATTATTCCTTGTAACTCCTGTTAGTGCTCGGGGGAACAAGGACTCTCCCTTTGCCTGCTGGTCCCCCTTGTCAAGTTTGTAGGTGACCACCAGATCCCCTCTCAGCCTTCTTTTGTGTAGGCTGAACAAGATTCAGGTCCCATAGTCTTTCCTCATAGGGCTTACCCTGCTGCCCCCTGATCATGTGAGTGGCCCTCCTCTGGACCCTCTCCATGTTGTCCACATCCCTCCTGAAGTGTGGCACTGAGAACTGGATGCAGTACTCCAATTGAGGCCTGACCAATGTTGTGTAAAGAGGGAGGATCACCTTCCTGGACCTGCTCGTGATGCATCTATGGATGCATGACAAGGTGTGATTAGCCTTCCTGACTGCATCCCCACATTGGCAGCCCATGTTCATCTTGGAATCAATAGTGATTCCAAGATCCTTTTCTGCCTCTGTGCTGACAAGAAGGGAGTTCCCCGGACTGTACGTATGCTGCTGGTTCTTCCTTCCCAGGTGCAATACCTTGCACTTGTCCGTATTGAAACTCATCCTATTCTCATCCACCCACCTCTGTAGCCTGTCCAGATCTAGTTGTAATCTGTCCCTTTCTTCTAGCATGCTCACTTCTCCCCACATCTTAGTGTCATCTGCGAACTTGAACACCCCTTTGTCCAAGTCACCGATGAAGATATTGAACAGTGGGGGCCCAAGGATTGAGCCCTGGGAAACCCCACTGCCCATGTCCCTCTAGGTGGAAAATGACCTGTCCACCACCACTTTCTGGTTGCGATCCTCCAGCCAATTTGCAACCCATCTGATTGTGTAGGCATCAACACCACAGTTGCCTAATTTTTTAATGAGGATGGGGTGAGAGACAGTGTTGAAGGTCTTCTAAAAGTTCAGAAAGACTACGTCCACCGTGACACCTGTATTCAGGGCTTTTGTGACCTGGTAGTAGAAGGCAACCAGGTTGGTCTGACAAAACCTGCCTCTAATGAACCCATGATGATTGCCTCTAAGCATAATCTCTCCTGCAGATGTGCTCCTGGATAATTGTCTCAAAGAGCTTCCCCAAGACCGAGGTAAGACTAAAGGGCCTATAGTTTCCTGGGTCCTCTTTCCTCCCTTTTTTGAAAATGGGGATGACATTGGCCCTTTTCCAGTCCTCTGGCACCTTGCCAGAGCACCATGAGTGCTTGTAAAGCTGTGCCAGGGGTCCTGCAATGCCAATTCCTTCAGCACTCTGGGGTGGAGATCATCAGGACCTGCTGATTTGAGTACATCTAGTCCCTCCAGAAGTTCCCTGACTAGGTCATTCACAAGGATATTGTGCCTTTTAAATATAGTGAAAGTACCATGTACAATATTTGCTAGTACAATATATTTAGTTTTTACTGTAAATACTAAAATACAGCATGCTAAAATACTGTTGTTGCTGGGAATAATAAACTGGGTGAACAAGCCTTCAGAAATTTTATTTGACAGCTATATGCCTTTTTAGTGGACTCTCTCAATATGGTGAGGGCTCTCCCCCAAATGTATTAATTCTTTTAAATCTACAAAACCATTTGTATGAATAATTCTAGGATTGCAGCTTGTTTGTATGCAGGTCATTGCTAGGATCTGAAATTTAGCTTGTTTTGATTGAACATGCCATGTAGTATGCTTTTATTTCCTGCCTGGATTATTACTTTTAGGTTCAGAATTTAAAATTGTCTTTTGCCACTATTTCCTTTAAATTTGCTGCTTTAGCAAATATTCGTGAATATTCAGTGAATTAATTTACTATGCTATTCACAGAACTTAAACACAAATGAAGTAGACACAGTCAAAGCAAAACTGTTATAAGAGCAGTTAAAAAGAATCCATAGATGTTTTCTGCAGCGTGCCCAGCTCTGCTTCCAAGTTAAAAGACTATTTAACTTAAGCAGATGGGTGAGATGGTTAATAATTTGAATTCCTTACTCAGACTGAAACCCATTCAGAATGGATAGTGGTGCTCAAAGTGTCTGTGATCTGCCAAAACCCCTGAAGTTAGATGTACCTAAAATTAAAACATCATTTTTTCAAGAGGGAAAGTGCAAAGAATGATAAAATAAAGTAGCTGCGAAATGAATAGCTGGGGAAATATTAGAAATACTCCCAGTGTGCCTGTAAATCTTTGATTATTTTCAGTTATTAGAGTAGTAGGATTCCTGCTTGGTTTATCAGCCAATGCAATGCTTTATGCTTTGCCATGTGAATTCTCATATCAAGAAACAAGTGTTGCTCAGATGAAGTACTGGGAGAAAAGGATATTTCTGTGCTTGTTGCAGTTGCTAATGCTCAGTGTACTTTCCCAAAATATGTCATTAGTAGAGTGAGTTGCATCAATAAGTTGTCTGTACCTACTGATGCCTACAAGTAGAATTGTGCTTACAACCTTGGAAAATATAAACCTGAACCATGTAGTTGTTGCTTGCTTTAGTATCTTTAGTATTAAATATAACATTATTAAATGTCTTTCAGCAACTGGTGGAATAATAATTATCCAATGCTAAATGGCAATGCATCATGTCATTTGTATCTAAAACATTTAAAACAACAAAAGTGTAAAGTTAATGTTAAGAGGAAAGTATTATCTCTGCCTTTTGCCATTTTGTCTTGATAGCCCCTCACATTTTGAATATATATTTTATATGGAGCTCTTCTTTTTTACTCTGCTATAAGTTAACAGTTCTAGTACATGCATGCATTAGGTCAGCCCTTCTCCAAGTAGAACATTTTGCTGCATTTGAAAGAGTGCCTTAAAAGAACTGCTTCTGAAAGAATCAACCTCGGGACACATACTCTTTTTCTGTGGTAAAATAGCTGAAAGAAGTCTACATGAATGAACTGACTTGTAAAAAACGTAAGTGTAGACTCAAGGTTGGTCTTTTTTTTCCACTTAGTCATCCACATAAACACCTGCAGGGCTGGACTAGTGCTAATGAATGCAAATTTTGGCCATAGTAAGCTGCTTTAGTAGCCTAGTAACTGTTATTATTCGGCTAGAGACAGAGGTTAATGAACTTCCAAAAGGGGCCCTAGCTACCCTTTTTACCACAGACAGCAGAAGCTCATGTTTAGACTCAGTGGTCCCACAATTACATCTGGCTTCTAACAATCCAGCCAAAGTTAAATACAGAAACCAGACCTCAGAAGAAAGCTACATGATACTAAACCATGTGGCAAAACTCTGTACCACTCATGAACTTGTGTAATACAGTTCTCTCACGCACCTCAGGACATGCAAATAGCAGTCTTTGTGGAAGCCCTTCCAGTTCATGTTGAAAACTATATTCAAACACTTAATTGTCAAATAGTTCTTCTCTTGCAAAGTTAATACAAGTTTTCACCTATATTCTTCTATGGCCACTTTCTGGTGAGCTCCAGTGGTGGATATGGCTACAAGTAGCAAATTACTCTTGCTTCTCTCTGAAATTCTCAGCACCTTACGTTATAAAACCATAATGTTGTACACTGGTTATTAGACCTAGCTAAAAAAGTGGGGAAAATTGCAATAATTGTCCCTTCTTTTTTATCAGTACTTAAACAGTACTTAACAGTAATTAAAAATATTGGACCAGACTTAAAGGCATTCATTCATGAATGGATATGTTTCTTATGTGGAATAGTATGCAGTCCCAGCTCTGGGTTAGGTTTTGCATCCACTCTTAAAGAAAATGACTTTTTTCTTCATAATCATGTTTACTTCCACAGAAAGTGTGGAAAAGGAGAATAAGGCTCTATTAAAAACTATGCATTTATTAATAGTTTTATTTATGATGAATCTGTGAACAATTAGAATTGGTTGATTGTTGCTAGGTCTTGAGGGGGGATCTTTAAAAATGTTTTAAGGTTGGTCTTGATGTCAAGACTGAAAATGTTGCCAAGACCCAAAAATAGCAGTCAGTTATTAAAATATTTACCCCTTTTAAATAAGCACTATTTTCTCTTGTGGCTAATCCCTGTTTCTCCTTGTAGAATTGCACCATTTTTCTGATTGTTAATAAACTTAGAGTACTTACCAACCTAACACCTTTATATTTGGACAGTTTTCAGCAGGTGGGCTTTAATTTTAGGACACTGACTGGGGAGTGTTATTTGTTGCATATTATTTTATTTTAATATTTTTATGTCTTTATTCTAAACTACACTAATCCTCTTTTGGGGACAGTAGCACACATCTAATAAATAAGAAACACTGCTTGTATATTGCTATCTGTTATTATTAGTTATAGGAGTTGTCTGCATATTGCATGAGAGAGAAATAAAAAGGAAGGCCTGCTCTTTCTCATTTTTCTCCCTCTTCATACATACCTGTACTGAAACACCAGTATCAGCATCTAAGAACCAACACATATCTCAACCAATTCTGTTTTATGCTGGAAGAAGTTTGGCTGGCCTGTCTCTCTCTGGTTTCAACATCTGTATTTTTGTCTATATTTAAAATACATCTATTTGTATTTTTGAGTCTTATAAATATCTTGTAGTGTTACAAAACCATGTGCAACTGCTTTACATAGCTTTAATTAGTTTTACAGCCAAATAAACAATTATTTCTTTGACCTGTGGTCCTGAGGCTACAAACAATTGTCACATTTGCTCCAGGAGAAACCATTTTATGCAGGAACAAAGTGTGATTCTTTAGACATTCACGTCCAGAGTTCCAGGACAAATCCTAAAAACGTTGACAGGATAAGAAGTGCTAGCAATTTGTCTTGAGACATAATGAAGTGTACCTGAACTATTATCCCAGCATTGCATTATTAAATCAATGGCAAAGAAGTGGCAGTGCATTCAACCACTCACTGAAACCTAATTGGAAGGATAATGAGGGGGACTAAAGGGACAATCTGCCACCCCGACTCCTTAGCCTGGGAAGCGTGCTGCTTCCCAGGAGCCCATATCTGAGACATTGCGGAGAACATCCCTGAGCTCCTCCGGCCCACTGACCACTACCCTATGCTCCTTATGCATTGGGGCACAAATGACATGGTTCAGAGCAATCCCATCCGGGTCATGAAGCACTACAGGGATTTGGGAGCGAGTTTTAAGGGGTTCAGGGTACAGGTGGTGTTCTCTTTGATCCTCCCAGTCTCGGGCTACAGGCTGAGGAGGGAGAGGATGATTGAGGTAGTGAACAAAGACTGTGGCGCTGGTGCCATTGGGAAGGCTTTGGCTTCCATCACCACAGTCTGCTGGGAAGGGACAGCCTCCACCTCTCTCTGCTGGGGAGGAGCCTCTTCTCAGTCAGACTGGATGACCTGATCCACCGGGCTTTAAACTAACCCTGCCCAGGAGTGGGTGGACTACTGCCACTGCTGACCTGCTGTGCAACCCTTGCAAAGTCAGCAGGCCAAAGCACTTAAGGGAGCCCATCCTTGCCCCAGCCCTGGAGTGACCTGTAGGCAAGGCAAAAGCCTAGGATCAACAGCTTGACCAGAATTTCGCTAGGGAATTGGATGAGGCTGCATGCATGCTCCCAGTGTATGGTTGTCATGGGAGACTTCAACTACCTGGAAATCTTATGGGAAGAGTGCTTAGCCAAATCTGAAAGGTCACAAAGCTTTCTCTCACGGATGAGCTCTATCTGATGCAAGAAGTCTACAAGCCGACGAGAGGTAAAGTGCTGCTCAGCCTGGTTCTGACAACTGGGGATGACTTAATCAGTGACCTAATGATCAAAGGGAAGCTGGGTGACAGTGACTATGAGCTGATCATCTTCATCATCTGCTGTAAAGCTGGCAAGTCAGTCAGCAATACAGAAGTCACCCTACTGGTGAGCAAATTAAGAGGCTGTGACTTGGATGATTCCACAGTCTGGTGGGTGGCAAATTGGCTAGAGGGTTATACCCACAGAGTGATGGTAGATGTGTCGGTATCAACCTGGAAGTTGGGGTCCTGCAGGGCTCGGTCCTTGGACCGAGACTCTTCAACATCTTCATCAGTGACTTGGACAAGGGAGTGAAGTATACTTTGTCCAATTTTTCGGATGATACAAACCTGTGGGGAGAAGTGGACACACTGGAGGGCAGGGAACAACTACAGGCAGACCTATACAGGTTGAGCAAAAAACCAAAAACCTCCTCATTAAAAAACTAGGTGACTGTGGCATTAATGCCTACACAGTCAGATGGATTGCAGATTGGCTGAAGGGTCGCACTCAGAGGGTGGTGGTGGATGGGTCATATACGACCTGGGGAGAAGTGGGCAGTGGAGTCCCCAGGGCTCAGTCCTTGGGCCCATGCTGTTCAATCTCTTTATCAGCAATTTGGACAATGGGGTGAAAAGCATCCTGTTTAAATTCGCTGATGATACTAAAATTTGGGGTGAGGTGAGCATGCTAGTAGGGAGGGAAAGACTGCAGCAAGGCTTGGATAGGTTACAGGGGTGGGCTAGCAAAAACAGGATGCGCTTCAATATTGACAAGTGCAGGGTGCTGCACTTGGGCAGTAGTAACCAGTAGCACACTTATTAGATGGGAAACTCCCTTTTTGAGAGTACGGAGGCAGAAAGGGATCTTGGAATCATTATTGACTCCAAGATGAACATGGGCCGATAATGCGAGGTCATGGTTGGAAGGGCTAACCGCACCTTGTCGTTCATCCACAGGTGCATCTCTAGCAGGGACAAGGAGGTGATCCTCCCCCTCTATGCAACACTGGTCAGGCCACAGCTGGAGTACTGTGTCCAGTTCTGTGTGCCCCACTTCAGGAGGGATGTGGACAACATGGAGAGGGTCCAGAGGAGGGCCACCTGCATGATCCAGGGACTACAGGGCAGACCCTACAATGAAAAACTGCGGGACTTGAACCTGTTTAGCCTTCACAAGAGAAGGCTGAGGGGGGACCTACTGACAGTCTATAAATTCACTAGGGGGGGACCAGAAGGGTTTGGGTGAGACCTTGTTTCCCCTAGCGCCCCCTGGCATAACAAGGAATAACGGCCACAAGTTGTTGGAGAGTAGGCTTAGATTAGACATCCGTAAGAACTACTTCACAGTTAGGGCGGCTAGGATCTGGAACCAACTTCCAAGGGAAGTGGTGCTGGCTCCTACTCTGGGGGTCTTTAAGAGGAGGCTTGATGCCTACCTAGCTGGGCTCATTTGAGCCCAGTTTTTTTTCTCCTGCCCAGGCAGGGGGTCAGACTTGAAGATCTATAAGGTCCCTGACCCTACTTCTTTGATTCTATGATTCTATGAAAAGAGTGTGATTTAACAAGGAGAAACACAAAGTGCTGCACCTAGGGAGGAAAAATGTCCAATGCACCTACTGCCTAGGAAATGACCTGCTCGGCAGTACAGAAGTGGAAAGGGATCTCAGAGTCCTAGTGGACTCCGAGGTGAACTTGAGTTGTCAGTGTGATGAAGTCATCAGCAAAGCTAATGCCACTTAATCATGCATCAGCAGGTGCATGACAAACAGAACCAAAGAGGTGATACTTCCCCTCTATCGGGCACTGGTTAGACTGCAGTTGGAATACTGCATCCAGTTTTGGGCACCACACTTTAAGAGAGACATGGATGACCTGGAGAGGGTCCAGAGAAGGGCCACTCATATGGTTAAGGGCTTGCAGGCCAAGCCCTACAAAAAGAGACCAGGGCACCTCTTCAGCCTCCACAAGAGAAGGTTGAGAGGTGACTTTGTGGCTGCCTATAAATTCATCATGGTGGCACAGAAGGGAATTGGTGAGACTCTACTCACCAAGGCACCCCTGGGGGTTACAAGAAATAATGGCCATAAGCTATCAGAGAGCAGATTTAGACTGGACATTAGGAAGAACTTCTTCACAGTTAGAGTGGCCAAAATCTGGAATGGGATCCAAAGGGAGGTGGTGCTCTCCCCTACCCTGGGGGTCTTCAAAAGGAGGTTAGATAAGCATCTGGCTGGGGTCATCTGAACCCAGAACTCTTTCCTGTCTATGCAGGGGAAAAACTCAATGATCTTCCCTTGGCTCTCCAGGGAACTAGCAGATTTCCTGCATCTAAAAAGAAAGGCCTACAAAGGATGAAAGACTGGACCCACCTCCAAGGAGGAATATTCTGCATTGGTCCAACTGCAGGGAGTGAAGCAGGAAAGCCAAGGCTGCAGCTGAACTCTGACCAGCTACAAGTATCAAGGACAATAAAAAGTCCTTTTTCAGATATGTGGGGAGCCAGAGGAAAAGCAAGGGCAACATTGGACCCCTGCTGAGCCAGATGGGACAACTGAAAACCAACAACCAGGAAAAAGCCAACTTGCTAAATGGGTACTTTGCATCAGTCTTTCACCAGTCCCATGGGACTACCCTGCCCTTTATGGGACAGGGAGGCCCCGGTGAGGGAGATTCCTTACCATCCATTAATGCTGACCTCGTGAAGGAACAGCTTCAGAGGCTGGACACCTTCAAGTGAGCCGGCCCTGACAGTTTACACCCCAGGGTACTTAAGGAGCTGGCAAGCATCATAGCTCAGCCCCTGGCATGGATCTTCAAGAACTCCTGGTGCTCTGGTGAAGTGCCCAAAGACTGTAAGAAGGCCAATGTGCTGCCTATCTTTAAGAAAGGGAGGAAAGTGGATCTGGCAAGCTATAGGCACATCAGCCTGACCTCTATCCCAGGGAAGGTCTTAGAAAAGATTATCAGAGAGGCCATTCTTAACAGACTGGCTGATGGGAACATCCTGAGGGATGGCCAGTACGGGTTTGTTGCGGGTAGGTCTTGCTTGGCCAATCTTATATCTTGATTTTAAAAAAGCCTTCAATCTGGTATCACATGATCACCTCTTAGCTAAACTGGCTAACTGTGGCCTCAGCCTCACCATGATCTGGTAGCTGGGGAACTGGCTCCGTGGTAGGACCCAGAGGGTGGTGTTTGATGGAAGTCAATGGTTGTGGTGCGCTGTGACCAGTGGGGTCCCTCAGACTCTATTCTTGTGCCTATACTATTCAGGATCTTCATTAATGATGTGGACATTGGTATCAGAAGCAGGCTGGCCAAGTTCGCTGATGACACCAAATTCTGGGGTAAAGCATCCATAGGCTATCCCTCAGGATGTTGCCATCATCCACACCTGAGGACAGGAGAGTGATCCAGGCTGACCTTGACAGGCTCAAGAAATGGGCGGACGAGAACCTGATGGTGTTTAACACCAAAAAATGCAAAGTTCTCCACCTTAGGAAGAAAAACCTGCATCTTCCTTATAGGCTCAACAGTGCAATACTGGCTAGCACTATGGATGAAAGGGACCTGGGGGTCATGACTGACCACAAGATGAACATGAGCCTTCAATGTGATGCTGCTGCTAGTAAAGCAAGCAAAATGCTGGCTTGCATCCATAGATGCTTCTCAAGCAAATCCCAGGACATCATTCTCCCATTGTACTCAGCCTTGGTGAGGCCGCAGCTGGAGTACTGCATCCAGTTTGGGGCTCCATAATTCAAAAAGGAAATGGAGAAGCTTGAGAGAATGCAGAGGAGAGCCACGTACATGCATGATCAGAGGTCAGGAAAACAGATGATAGGCTGAGAGCCATGGGACTCTTCAGCCTGGAAAAGAGCAGGCTCAGGGGTGATCTGGTGGCCACCTATAAGTTTATCGGGGTGCTCACCGGGAACTGGGGGAACGTCTGTTCACCAGAGTGTCCCAAGGGATGACAGGGTCAAATGGTCACTAACTCCGCCATGACCGTTTCAGGCTGGACATAAGGAAGAACTTCTTTACTGTTCGAGCCCCCAAGGTCTGGAACAGTCTGCCAGCGGAGGTGGTTCAAGCACCTACATTGAACACCTTCAAAAGTAAATTGGATGCTTATCTTGCTGGGATCCTATGACTCCATCTGACTTCCTGCCCTTTGGGCAGGGGGCTGGACTCAATGATCTCCCGAGGTCCCTTCCAGCCCTGAAGTCTATGAAGTCTATGAAATCTATGAAATGCACTGCCTGGTCCTAGCCTGAGTGTGCCTGACTTAATCTTTCACTTTTGCCCTGAGACTTTTGCAGCCTGTTTAATAATAAGTTGACCTAATAACTAGTAGTGAGTCTTCATCCCTTTTAAGAAGCTAGATCACATAAAAGTATGACACTACTTGAAGGCTTGAATTTGCTTTGAACCCCACCCCCCAGATATCTTATGCCAGGTGTGTCATACTCATCTGGCCCCAGAGGTCAAATGAATAGTGTGAGGAGAGTCCCCAAACCAGATTGGGTACACAGACCAAACCCACAGCTTGTCTTGGAGTGACTGGAGGGGTCACTGTGTGCAGTCTGTGTTCTGGACCTGCTGCTCTGGGTCTGTGCTGCACACATCTTTTCCAGCATGCATCTGATGTGTAGCAAACTCCCCCTTTTAAAATAAATTAAAAAAGAAAAAGAAAAATGCATTCCCTCCCCTTCCCCAACCATTATTGACTTTTTCTCTCCCTCTCTATTCCCTATAGATAAGTGAGCTTAGACTTAGGATAAGCTTTAACATTTTTATTTTGGTAGCAAGGTTTTGGTTTTGGATATCCACTGTTTTATATTGTATAATTATTAGGTTTGTATTTATTTTATTGTTGTATATTTCATTATTATCATTTTTGTATTGATTTTTACTGTTTCAAATGAATATTGTATGGTTTAGGCCTGTGTTTGTACGTGAACCAAAGTCATGTCAAGTTTCCACTTTGTATGTCAAGCCTCCATCTTGTGTCCTCTTCTTGGGCATCCCCTGTGTTGCAACTGTATGATCCATGTACCCCTCCAATGTAAACTGGTTTCCGGATGAATGAGAGCGATTGGGAATGATTGAAATACAATGGTAGCAGGCCTCTACTGAATGGCCTGTAATGACTGGGCCATTACCCCGCATTGATTCATCCAGGAACCATGGACCTCACCCAGGGACGGAGATAAGAACCCAGCATTTGAAAGACAAGAGACCCTGCAGAACCATCATCTCTCACCATTATAGACACCTGAAACTGCACATCCTTGCATGGAGCACACATGCTCAGTACGCCAGGGGCTGACCCTTGCCTGGGCATGCCTCCTGTCACTAGGGTCACACAAGGTCTGCCCCTATAAAGAGAGGCAGTGAAGATGGATCCAGTGGGACTCCCTCTCCATCTGGACCAGCACCATGCCACACCACCTGTCCACCCAGAGGCCCTGCTGGCACCCCCCCTCTAGACAACACCTACTGGACAAGGACACCTTTCCAGCCTGGGATAGGTAGATATTACCTGCACACCTCCTCCTACAACATGGACTCTCTTTCTCTATGTCTCTCTCCTCCTGGACTTCAGGGAACTTCAGCCCCTGCACCAAGCCTCTCTAACCCATGCAATCATTGTATGTGTGTGTGTGGGGGGAGGGGTTCAAGGGAACCAATAAGACATTGTGTCACCATCTCCCCTGTTTAATAAAACCACTGTCATTTGCAAACCCGAGCTGGGTCATGTTTTACTGAATCCCAGTCCCTTCCCTATCTTATATTCCAGCCTCGTTCTCTCTCTCTCAGCTCCAGCCCCACCTTCTGCTAGTTTCCTGATCTCCTCCCAATTCCATCTCCCCTTTTCTGCCACCTCTCAGCCTCTCCTTGCTTTCATGCTGTCCCCGCTGCTTTTCAGCCTCCCATGCCATCTACTGCCTTTTCCCTGTGACTTTCTGCTGCCTTTCTCTGCTTTCCCACTGCCCTGCCGCCTTTCAGTCTCTTCTGCTACGTGTCCTGTGATTTTCTGCTATCCATCTCTCTGTTTTCAGGCTTCCCCCACACCTTCTGTAGTCCTTCCCACCCCTTGCAGCTTCCCAGCTCTTCTTGGCTGTCCTGCAGTTTTCTCCAGCATCTGGAGCCTTTCTCCAGCTCCCAGCACCTACTGCTGCTCCCTGCAACTTCTCTAGCTGCCCTGGAGCCATCATCTGGCTCCCCGTACCCAAAGCCCCTCTTTAACACCCACACTTTCCCTTAGTCCCATTTTCCCTTTCCCCACTTACCTTTTCAGCTACCCCATAGCTCTGGCTCCAGTCCCAGGCTCTGTACCGGCATGCTTCCCTGTTCTGCAGGCTTTGGGTGTTGTCTTTTAATCAATTAACCTAAAGTTACACTAGAGCCTCAGTTCTTCAGCCCAGACCCCTCTAGTCTTCCAGCTCTAATCCCGGTCCTGGTGACTTTCACTCCCCACACTTCTACTTTCTTACCTTAACCTTTCCCCAGGTATCCCAAGTATGCTGAGCACATACATACATACATACACATCACAACACAGAACTTAGGAACTCACCTGTGTGTATGCATAGGTGGGTGGTATGTGTATGAATTAGTGAATACACATATATAGATATCATTGTGTGTGTGTGGTATATGAATTAGTAATCCATGTATGTGTATTGGATGTGCAGGTGTTGGTAACTGATTCTGTCTAAATTTGGTGTGTGTAGCGTGTATGGGCTTAAACTGGTGATATGAACCTAAACTGGTTATTTTGAATGTGTGTGTATCTGAGTTGCGCGCACACACACACACACATTGTGTGCATGATATACGAATTAGTGATCTGTGTCTAACTTTTGGGGTGTATAGCGTATGTGCTTGAATTGGTGATAGGTATGCATGTGCCTAGGCTGGTTTGGATGTGTATGTGCCTGAGTTGGTGCACCCTGAATGTCGTCTGTGGGTCTGCTCATGACCCATGGGCAGCACATGGGGCCTGATATTAAAGGTTTCACTTGCTAAATCTGACCCATAGGGCTTGTCTGCACATGCAGGAGCAGCAGCTCACAGTGGCAAAAAAAAGTAGCAGCACAAATTTGCGCACATGCGCACACCCCTGCACATGTGTTTTATTGCAGGGCAAAATGCCCCTTTTGGGGGAAACTGCCATTTCCCTGATCCTGCCAGCTTCTGGTATTCCCGGGATAGAACTGGAGGAGGAGAGATGCTCTGGATGGTAGCCAAAGTCTCTTCCAGGAGGACTGAGCCTCCTTGTCTGCCAGTGCACACTCCTTTGGTGTGCACTGTGCCCCATTTTTTTGTGGGATTTTTTTTCTAGCAGATTTCCCTGGTAGCAAATTTTGTGGTACCACAAACTGCACATGAATGCACATTTGAATCCGGCAGTGGGGTGCATCTATGACATCCCTGTCATATGCTATTAATAGCAATAATATGCTTTAGTATCAAAGTCCAACAAAAGGTGTCATTAGAAACACGTCTTCCTCTTAAAAAATGAAATGGGTATTACCCAGATTTCTGCTTTACTAAGTACAAATGAAGATGTATTAGTAAATGTACACATGGTTGTTAATATAAACTTAGCTTTGCAAAAAGCCTAACAAACCAAATATGTTCAATGTGACTCATTTAATTCTGCCAGAAAACCCTTTTTCGTTTTCTCATGTTTGTGTTTACTTGATAGATGAGCATTTTATTTGCATTTAATTTTCAATATATTGATTTCAGCATTTAACGTATTTACATATGAAAGAAAACATGTCCTTAATTAGAAGAGGCCTTCCAGACTAACAGATGGAGCTATATTTAGTATACTTCATCAGCTACTGAAATGCTTTTACAGTGAGGTTAGAGTGTTCATATACCCAGAATCAGAGAATTGGCAAGAATGCCATATTTTTTGTTTTGTTTTCCAACTTTAGCCTAGTGTAAAGACTAACTTGCTTTAACTGGAAACATAGCTAAGCAATAAAAGTAACAACTCAAGGCAACAAGGGGAAACTATTCCATTAAAAAAATCCCACCTGACCTTTGCTCACAGATTGTACCTATACACATGATGGAGCTCTGCTCCAATGCATGGTAATTAGCATGCATCAGAGAAGACTTGATTAATTGAGTCTGCTGGAGAGGGCTAATTAGCCCCCCTCCAGCAACTCCATGTCACATGTATTTAAAATGTACCCCTGCATTTTAAAATGATTGTGGGGGCACTTTACCTAAAGATCATTTGAAGAGGTTTATTTAAAATGTCCCCACCACTATTTTGAAGTGTGGGATGTTGAATGCACATCATGCTATGGGCATTTTAAATTAGAGTGGCTCTCAGAGCACCTTACATCTCTGACTCCTCAATTTACATCTTCACTGACTGGCTTTTTTGCATGCATACCAGCCTCTGGCTTCTTTACTATTCATTCTATCCAGGAAGAGCACACACCAACTGCATATGCCTCCTCAGCCTGCCAAAGGGTAACAAATACTCTTGTCTGCCTTTTTACTCTGAACAACACTTAGTACCACTTCTTTGTATCTTTATCAATTAAATCTTGCTTTCTTAACCAAAATCAGAGAATCATAGGGCTGAAAGGGACCCTGAAGGATCACCAGGTCCAGCCCCCTGTATGAGCAGGAAAGACATCTGGGGTCAGCAAGGTGACCATCCAGTCTTCTCTTGAAGACCTCTAGGGTAGATGATTGCACCACCCCTGTGGGGAGCTTGTTCCATAGTCTGGGTACCCTAGTTGTAAAGAAGTTTTTCTTAATGTTCAGCCAGGAGTTTGTGGCTGTTGTTTCTAGTTTTCCCCCAGGGTGCCCTGGTGAACAGTAGTTCACTGAGCCCCTGATGTATGCCACTGATATAGTGGTAAGCTGCAATCAGGTCCCCTCTCAGCCTTCTTTTCTTTAAGCTGAAGAGTCTGAGATCCCTCAGCCTCTCCTAGTATTGCTTGCCATGCAAGTCCTTGATCATATGGGTCGCACTTATCTGGACCCTCTTGAGCTTTAGCACGTCCTTGTTGAAGTGCAATGCCCAGAACTGGATGCAATAATCCAGCTGTGGCCACACCAGTGTTGAATAAAGCGGGAGAATCACTTCTTTGGATTTACTGGAGATGCCTCAATTGATGTATGACAGAGTTTTATTGTCCCTAGCAGCTACTGTGTTTCATTGCCGGCTCATATACATGCTGGGGTCTATTGTTACTCACAGATCCCTTTCATTTGTAGTGCTGGTCAGGTTAGCCCGAAGGTGTGCTGGGGGTTCTTCCTTCCCAGATGTAGCACTTTGCATACCTCTACATTGAACCTCATCTGGTTTCATTCTGCCCAACATGCCAGCCTGTCTAGGTCTGCTTGTATCTGCAGCCTGTAGGCTAGGTCTGCTTGTATCTGTGGGTATGTCCGCACAACCCTATATCTTGGTGTCATCCATGAACTTGGGCAATGGGCTTTTCACCCCATCATCCAGGTTGCTGATGAAGATATTGAACAGCATTGGGCCAATTACTGACCCCTGGGGTATGTTGCTGCCCACATCTTGCTAGGATGACACTGATCCATTCTTTTGGACTTTCTGTGTCCCACCCTACAACCAGTTTTGCACCTACTTGATAGTCCCACAGTTGAGGCTGATATCTTCCAGTTTTCTGATCAGTACCTCATGGGATACTCATGGGTCAAAGGCTTTCTGGAAGTTGAGGTATATGATGTCAAGCGCTTTTCTCTCATCCAGGTGATGAGTCACTTAATCATAGAAACAAATGAGGTTGGTCAGACAAGACCTGCACACGATGAAGCCTTGCTGGCTGTCATTCAGTATCATGCCTTCTGCAAGTTTGTCACATATAGCCTTTTTGATGAATATTTCTACAATTCTCCCTGGAACAGAAGTTAATCTAATTGGCCTGTAGTTTCCTGGGTCTCCACGCTTCCCCTTCTTGAAGATGGGCACAACACTGGCCCTCTTCCAGTCTTCTGGGATTTCTCTAGAGGCCCATGATTTTTGAAAGACCTTTGCTAGGGGCTCTACAATTCCTTTGGCCAACCCTTGCAGCACTCTTGGGTGGAGTCCATCTGGTTCTGCTGATTTATATGTGTCTAATTTCTTTAATTGATCATACACCAGTTCTATAGCAATGGTGGGAATTGTGTCAATTCTTCCCTGCTCATTCTGTGCCCTACCTGGCATGTTGTTCCCCTTGGTCTTGTGAAAGACTGAGGCAAAGTAGTCATTTAGGAGTTCCATTTTTTCCTGAGTGGTAGTCACCAGGTGTCGTGAGGCATTGAGCAGTTTTCCTTTTACTCCCCATGTAGCTAAAGAACTATTTCTTGTTTTCCTTGATTCGTGTAGTTAGTTTTAGTAAGGTTTCTGCCTTAGCTTGCCTAATTTGTTTTCTACTAGTGCAGGCTATTGTTAAGGAGTCTTCCTTAGAGGCTGTCCCAGGCTTCTATTGTTTGTATGCCTCTTTCTTGTTCTGTAGGAGGGCTGCAGCTTCCCTATTTATCCAAGAGGGTTTTTTGACCCTTCTGTTGGTGCTGGTGAGGAAGGACCTTGATTGATCCAAGCAGGGTGAGCATTCCTCAGAGGACTTGTCTGGGTAGTTGAAGTCATCCATGACAACCATGTCCTTGGCAAGTGTGGCCTCTGTTAGTTCATGGGCAAACACTGATCAAGTTAGCATCTCTTTGGTTAGGCAGCCTGTAGTACATACCTAAAGTCTTGCTGTGCCTCCCCCGAAGCTTGACCCAAAGGGTTTCAAGCTGTTATTCTTTGGGGCCAACATCAGCCTGTATGGAGGTATACTGCTTCTTCACATAGAGGGCAACACCCCCACCTCTCTTCCCTACCCAATCCCTTCTGTGAAGGACATAGCCCTTTATGGCTATGCTCCAGTCATGAGAGGAGTCTCACTAGGTCTCCGTGATCCCTACTAGATCGTAGTAACCAGTGGAAAGCAGGAGGACTAGTTCCTCCTTGCTTGTTCTCCATGCTTCTGGCATTGGTGTACAGGCACCTGAGTTCTTCTACTGAGGTCACTGGCCAACTGTTGCATTGCAGGGGAGATTTTTTTCAGCTCCTGTAAGAGTGGCTTGCTTGGTTTCATTGTCAATAGAGCTTTCCTGTATACCTATCCCAGGTAGGCTCCAGTTAGTGTTTCCCCATCCCCTCTGCAATCTTAGTTTAAAGCCCTATCTAAGAGATCGGTCATCCTGGCCGAGAAAAGAGACTTACCTTTTCATGTGAGGTGGATGCTGCCTCTCCCCAGGAGCCCTCTGTCCTTGAAGTGGGCATTGTGGTCATAGAAGCCAAAGCCTTCTTGGCAGCACCACCGTTGGAAATGCAGGATCTCCTCATCAATGCATTTTTGCCTCTTTGGACAATGGCCTGCAACAGGGAGCACAGAGGAAATAACTACCTGAGCCCCCGATCCTTTAAGCCCAGCTCCCAGAACATTGCAGTCACTCATGATGTGGTCTGGATTGCTCCTGGATGTGTCATTTGTTCCCACGTGGATAAGGAGCATGGGATAGTAATCCATGGGCTGGACAAGCCTGGGGATCCTCTCTGTGACATCATGGATCCATGCCTCAGGAAGACAGCAGACCTCCCATGCTGTGGGATCTGGGCAGCAGATGTCTCCCCCCTTTCCTTTCAGCAGGGAGTCACCTACTACAATTACCCAATGTCTTCTCCTCTAGTTCTCTGTTACCTCACAGCCTGCCTGGCGGTAGTTGTGGGTGTGGCTCCCGTTGCTGCACTCTCTGTTGCTGCACTCACTCCCAGCGAAGCGAGGGCCCCAAATCAGTTTCCCAGCTGCACTGGAGGAGTTGTTCTAGCAATGTAGGGTCTAATTCTACATTGTCTAGAACTAGTGACTGTCTTCCATCCATCCATGACAGGTCCCTCTTGTGTTGCCATCCTGCCATTTGAGTGATCCTGCAAAGAATGGAAGTACCCATCAATCTCATCCTCAATGGCTGTGATCCCATGCAGCCTACTAACCTCTTCCTGGAGTTCCCTCACCTGCCCCTCCAAGGCCTCAATCTGGGCACATGTGAGACAAGTGAAGGGACTCCTAGCCATCCCGCTTCCCCCGGGCCCTGCCATGCAACCCCAGTAGACAGGACACCCAGTTCCCAAAGACTCCATCTGGGTGGAGGGCTCAGAGGAGCCTTGGGTGGGAGGCATCATCAGGACAGGATCCTTGGCTGCACTCTGAGTCACCACCCCATTAAAAATCCCTAACATGCATTCACCTAAAGACTCTGGAGACTCTGAAGCCACTGAATGCGATGCATGGGTCTCAGGCTCCTCCTGCTTTCCCTCCTGCACGATCTCCTGCGCATACTCTGGCACATCCCTAAAGAGCGCGCCTGTTTGTGGGGCCTGTTCACGTGGCTCGGGAGTGCGGCTCCTGCCCAGTGCACTTAAATATGGGAGGGAGGGGAGGAAAATGTCGCTTAAGTGAAACAATGATTCAAATTTCATTAATATATTGTAATTTGGAAAATGCGTAACGAAACAAAACAGGAAACCCACAAGAGTTAGTTACTGTAGTAAATAAAGCAATTAAAGGAAATAATCTCTGAAAATCAAAAACAATTGGGAATGTCAGTAGCAGATAAGATCATTTTATTATGCTAATTACTAACTGAAGTCATTAGTGGAAATAAAGGTATACTAAATTTCCCCGAAGCCTTCTATCAGAAAGTAGGAAGGGGAATTGTGAAGCATTGATGGCTATTCTATGTATCCACCTTTGTTGTATCCTTCTCAAGTGTAGGACAAAAGAGCCCTGAAGAATTTAAACTACACCTATTGGAGAGAAACAAGTTGATATGGCAACTGCTTCAAAGTCCCCTGCAGAAAACTGATAGCCCATCAAACCAAAATGAAATAAACAACTTGGGAATTATAGGCAATCCAGAGGGACTGCAAAATTCTGGCATTTAAATATATTTAGTATATGTAAACATTGACATTATTCATTGTTTGTGTTTACTAGCTTTTGCTAAAAACTGCTATTTAAAATCTGTAATGTATTGTTGCTGCTACAAACCACACACCATTTTTATTTACCTAGCATGAACATAATTTAAAAATCAATAAAAAACACTTGGTATAGTTGCCAGGTCTTTGCATATCTCAGGAAGATAAACAAAATCAAAGAATGGCTTATGGAGTTTTATTCACATCCTTCAAAGTGGGGTTTTCAAAACCACCCAAGAAATTTAGGAGCAAAAGAAAGTGCATTAAGCACTGTTGTAAAATCCCACTCAATATCTCTGTGCCTCTTACACTCCTTTTTTACTAGATGAAGAATTAGTGCTTCTTTCTTCCATCCTTGGTTACATCTGTTCAGACAATAATATTTTAGTGGATGCAGAACTTTAAACAATGGGACCCTGATCTTGGATGTGATTATTAGGTACTGCCATCTTTCTTGTTGGGGTCACACAAGTCAGCCTGGACAAATGACTAGGGTGGAGCATAAGATATTGCTTAGGCATGCAGGGATGAAATCAGGAAGGCCAAAGTATAAATGGAGCTGCAGCTAGCAAGGCATGTGAAAGGTAACATGAAGGCTTTGTACAAGTATGTTAGCAACAAGAGGAAGATCAGGGAAAGTGTGGACCCCTTACTGTATGGGGGAGGCAATCTAGTGACAGATGATGTGGAAAAGACTGAAGTATGTAATGCCTTTTTTTACTTCAGTCTGCATAAGCACGGTCAGCTTCCAGACTACTGCATAAGGTAGCACAGTTTGGGGAGGAAGTGTGCAGCCAACAGTGACAAAAGAACAGGTTAGGGACTATTTAGAAAAATTGCATGCAATACACTCAAGGGTGATGAGGGAGTTGGCTGATGTGATTGCAGAGCTACTGATCATTATCTTTGAAATTTCATGGCAACTGGGAGAGATTTTGGATGATTGGAAAAGGGCAAATATAATGCCCAACTTTAAGAAAAGGAAGAAGGAAAGTCTGGTGAACTAAAACCCATTTCTAAGCACTTGGAGGAGAAGAAGGTGATTAGGAACAGTCAGCATGGATTTCCCAAGGGCAAGTCATGCCTAGCCAACTGAACTGCCTTCTATGATCAGATGACTGGCTCTGTGGATGTCGGGGAACAATGATATACCTTGACATTAGCAAGGCTTTTGATGTGGTCTCCCGCAACACTTTCACAATGTGAGATATGCTGAAGGGTAGAACTAGGATTCAGAGAGACCTAGACACATTGGAGGATTGTACCAAAAGAAATCTCACGAAGTTCAATAAGGACAAAGGCAAAGTCCTATACTTAGGATGGAACAAATCTCATGCACTGGTATAGGCTGGGGTTTGACTGGCTAAGTAGCAGCTCTGCAGAAAAGGACCTGTGGGTTACAGTCAACAATATGTTGAATATGAGCCAACAGTGTGCCCTTATTGCCAAGAAGGCTGACAGCATACTGGACTGCATTAGTAAGAGTATTACCAGAAGATTGAGGGAAGTGATTATTCCCCTACACTAGTGAGGTCACATATGGAGTAGTGTGTCCAGTTTTGGGCCCCCCACTACAAAAAATGTGTGGACATTGGAGAGAGTCCAGTGGAGGGCAACAAAAACAGTTACAGGTCTGGGAAACATGACTTCTCAGAAAAGGTTGAGGGAACTGCGCTGATTTGGCCTTGAGAAGAGAAGACTGAGAGGGGATTTAATAGCAGCCTTCAACTATCTGAGGTGTGGTTCCAAAGAGTATGTAGCTAGACTGTTCTCAGTGGTGGCAGATGGCAGAACAAGGAGCAATGATCTCAAGTTGCAGCAAGGAAAGTTTAGGTTAGAATTAGAAAAAACTCTCTCAGTAGGAGGGTAGTAAATCACTAGAACAGGTTACTCAGGGAGGTTGTGGAATTTTTATCCATGAGCAATTTAAAGACCTGGGTAGACAAAGCTTTAGCTGGGATGCACATGCTTTGAGCAGGGGTTGGACTAGATGACCTCCCAAGGTCCCTTCTGACCGTAATTTTCTATAATTCTATGATTCTAAGTCTTACCAAAAGCATTATTCTACAGAAAGATGCACTGGGTGGGTACAACATTTAATTAGCCCACCCTTTCACAGACAGACCTGGTAAGTCCATAGGGTAGTTGTAAAATAAGGGCTCGGATTTTTAGAGCCTTATTTTCTCAGTGCCTGGGGCTATAGACCCTATATTCCTGACCCCAACTGCCAAGTAGTGTCCCACTATCACATCAAATTAATAAATTTGATATAAATTTCCAAGTATACAGTTTAAAAATGATTTCCTGTGAGCAAGTGAATCTTGACTGTATGACTGTTTGCACCATGTGAACACAAAAGAAAGCAAAACCAACATGAATGAGTGACTGCTCAGAACCTATACTGGTCCAGAAACCAGTTCTGATTCTCTTTAGACCTTTGTATAAACAAGATAAATATAGGAACATTTCCTTAATGATTTAATTTGCCCATAAAATCTAAACCCTAATACTCTTGAAATGACTTATATTAACAAAACTTCAGGTAGAAACATTATTTCTTCCGTAAATATTAATTGCTACAAGGGAACAGTTCTTACTGCAAATGGATACCGTGAGATTACAAAACATGGAAATAAAAGAATGGCAAAAGAAGCTGCAAGCATTCTACTACAGATTGGAATGTTACCTGTATCATAGAGAATTCAATATAGTCAAACAATAAATTTACCACAGAACAATGCTAACAAATTTTCTAACATTGCATAAAACTTTACTACATCTATTTGATTCAATGGCACATTAATTTATTCTAGGTGTTCTGAATTGTAATTCCTCAACTATCAAATGGGAACCATCATAAATAAATTGCTAATTCTCCAAAGCCATGTACAGACATCTGGTCTTTACTAGGAGAGTCACTGTTCCTCCGGAAGAAACAAAAGCGTGAGGAGGTTCCAGCTTTTTCTTCCAGATCAAATATGGCTGCTGCTCTGGGAGAAAAAAAAAATCTCAGAACAACCAGGATTAAACCACTCTAGAGAGAATGTCTCCTGGGTTACTGAATGTCTACACACTTTCCCCTTACCTAACCAGAAGGGGACCAGGAGGAGTGGAGCCAGGGAAAAGGCCCCTAAGCCTTCCTGCCCACGTCCAGACGAGCACAGCTGTGAAGTACGTGGCACCGTGAACACATTTTGGTGCCACATACCACAGATTTAGATGTTCTCTGTGCTGCAAGGGGGCACTACCTATGGCTGCTCTGCTCCACTTTTTTTTCCCTGTGGGTTTTTTTGACCCCGGGATATCCAGGGGTCAAAAAATCCTGTGGAAAAAAAAGCGGAGCAGTGCATGCACAGGCAGCAAGGTTCGCTCAAAAGCGAGGCCATACTGTGGCTGGTGGCCAGGGTCTGCACAGAAGAATCACCACTGCTTCATCCCTAGAAGGCCCACAGAACAGGCTGCCAGGACCATCACAGTCTTGGTCCCAGCCTCCCCCACCCCACCCAGGACAACTTGTTGCACCCCAAAGTGCATGTGGCACAGGTGCTCCCCGGGAACAAGTATCAGTGGCACAAAGTGCGCCACTGCTAGTGGTACCTGGGGAAACAAACCTCCATGCTCATCTGGACATGCCTCCTGAGAGCAGGGTCACCTCAGTCTGGTGAAGGCATGTGGGACACCTGCTTCCCCCCAATTTCTGTAGATGTTGCTCCCTGACTACTTTTCTCACCAGAGTTCCCACACTGCTTTGCCATGGTGTTCCCTCCATTGGGTTCTACTGAGGACAGGGTGTGGTGTTCTCTGTCTGTTTCCTCTTGCTCCCACCCATGGCCTCTTACCTGCTCAATGAAGAAACAGGGACAGAGAGCTGGATTTGGAAGCTCAGCTCTTGGCCATGCTGGCTGCTGTTTGAGTGGTGAGAGAAGGCAGTGATTTAAAAGATAGTTTAGGAAAGCTTTGCAAGCTTGTTTCCCAGCCCCTCTAACATCCCCTTGTCCCCCCACTACTCTTCTGAGCAGTGGTAGTAGCAATTTAAAAGCTGAGGAACCTGGAGCTTGGCATGTGGAGGATTTCCCTAAGCCCAGCTCTCATCCTTGCTGGCTTCCCTTTGCCACACAGCTGACCCAGAGAAAAGCAAGACAAGGCAGGCTGCTGTGCTGCAGTGGTAAGACTTGCTGCTGTGGCAGAATGTCCTTTTCTTACCTTGCACTGCTCTGCATCAGCCCAGAGTGAGATAGGCTACCATGTACCTGCAGCAGGGCTCGCAGAGCCTTACTGCAGTGGCTGAGTGGTCCCCTCACTCTTCCTGCACTCCTTCAGGTCAGGTGGGAAGACTGCAAGGAAGAGGGTTCCAGCCCTCAGAGGCTTTCCACCTTTCCATTTCACCAATCAGCTAACTGATGGGAGGGGGGAACCCTCCTCAGTTGTCCCTGCCAGCTGCTGCTTTTCAGCAGCTGCCACCTACCATTTCAAAGCCTGCCCCCTTCCCAGGCAGGGGAGAGGACAGGCTCTGATATCAATTAATGGGCTCCCCTAAGGGCAGGGGTGCCCCAGGAAGAAGCCCTTTTGTTCCCCCTGGCTGGAGAGCTTGCCTATGAAGCTCTAACAATGGGGCTAGATGAAAGTCTGTATAGTTCAGCTCCCATGCTATTTTTCTGTATGTAGCCTCATAATTTAGAATCACTTCAAAACCACAAATTCTTTCTTCTTACTGTAAGGGCTGTGTTCAGGAGGAGAATTAGGCTGACTCAGTGCTATAGGTACTCTTCTCTCCCTGAACCAACATGCAAGTCATCCATATGGAGAGAAGAGACTGGGATAACTCACAGCTCTTAAGACTTTTAGTCACTAAAATAATGTTTGTAGTACTATGTCATATTTCCTCTTCTGACAGAAATAAATATTTAAAGCTACATGACACAAATGATAATTTTTGCATCAGTGGGTATATACACTATACAGTTTAAACAATTCTCTCCTGAAACTAGCAAATTATGGAAAAGCTTATTTTATATATACTGACAATTCATGTACAAATGATCAGATCTGAAAATTTCTTTTCAGTTATGATTCCACATCCATTAGTATGAATTTGGTCAGATAAAGCTTTATTCTCCAGTAATATACCTATGAACCCTATTATAGTCTAAGGGGTTGTGGGGGTTCATGAATATTTTCTTGTGTTTTGCTGTACTGATACATACTGGTATGTGTGGTCTTATTGGGAAGCCAGTGCTATTCTGTAGCTATTGATGTTGCTAATATCACTGTATAGGTTGTCATGCCGTGTGTGTGTGTGTGTGTGTGTGTGTGTGTACACCCACACAAACATATACACACATATATATACACACACGCACAAGATGCCCCATGCAGCGTTGCTTGAATGAAAATCCAGTGAGCCAGGTTTTGCTTGAGATATCACATTTTATTGCACGTCAACAGCTTCACAACACTTCCGCATACACAAAATCTTGAAACATATGACACTTTCTTACCGTAAGAGCTTTACAACACTTCTGGTTTTGTTACTCAAGTCAGCCGTCACTGAAAATTGGATGTTTTCTGGGTGGGAGATTCTGGAAGCAGCCACATATAGTTGTCCATGGGTGAAGACTGGATCCTGAAGAAACACTCCTCCTCTTTTTAATGTTTGCCCCTGGCCTTTATAGATGGCCACGCTGAATGCTACCTGCACAGGGAACTGTCAACGTGTTCATGTGAATGAAAATGTGTCATCAGATGGCTTCAATGCTATCTGAGGAATTAGTACTGTTCTTTCTGATCAATTTTTGCCTCAACTAGTCTGCTGTTGATGATGGAGTGCACCAATATCTGCATTCCATTGCACAGACCATCCATAGGGGCAAGGTTTCACAGAAGCATGGTGAGCATCCCAGGCCTAAGGTGGAGCTGATGTGGAGGCAAACCTGACACCTCCATGGAATTCAGGTACTCAGTTGGCACAGCCATACCACTTTCATCCTCTGAAAGAGGATCTGCACTTGTACAAATCCATTCTTGGGCTGGAAATTTTGCTGCAATAGCATTGTTGATCTCCTGTACAATGGAGTAATGTGGCGCCAAAATAGTTGTTTCAGACATCCATCCTCGATTTTGACAATTATTCAATAGATTTGTAAATGTCCATTCTATAATTGCTGAGAGATATGGAGGTATGCAGAGCTCAGGAGGCAGGGTAATGATTTTGTCAATATTTGGAACTTGGCCATTTCCCTGATCCAAAATCCATTGAGTGTATTTTGTACTTTGTGCATCAAAACTCTCAGGAAGTTGGAAAATCTGGAAGTGGTTCCACAACTCAGATCACTTGAAGCATGCCTCTACTATTTTTGGCCAGTAGGCCGAAAATCACCCCCAAGCACTATCGCCTTGCCACCAAAAGGTAAATTGCTCCACAGTAAATCTTGCAGCATCCATTCTACAGCCTCCAGCATGTACTGATGAGCCATTGGTGCTTCATCTCAGCTGATGATACCTGATTCTTGAATCAGCTCAGCAGGTTCAGACATGCTGATATGCTGCAGGTGCTGGTTTTCAACACAGTCAGAGGTACCTTGAACCTTGAGTGCACAGTCCTGCCTCCCGTAAGCATGGTAACAGTAAATACCACTGGATGCTACAGCCAATGCAATCTTCCCATACCTGTGCACCTCTGAAAGAATCATGTTGAAGCAGAATGTTTTTCCTGTACCACCAGGTACATCAACAAATGCACAAAGTGGTTCTTGATTCTCCACAGTTTTCAAGATTGCATCCATCATTTGTTGCTGAGCTGGAAGCATACATGGCAGTGAATCTTTAGCAATTTGGCGTTGCTTTTGCTGGTTACAGTACAGTGCCTCTGCTAATGCATTTGACATGCATTTGTTGGGCTATGTCCTGCTAGAACATTTGGTACCATAATGGCCTGAAAGGTAATGCTGCATGTAAACCTGGTTGGCAGGTAGCGACTCACCAACATCGGTGAACTTGGTTCTCTCACCCAACTCCCTCTCTGAACAATTTCATCTATGGCAGTGAGGCTTCATACTTACTAACAGAGACAGCATGCAGTACGTGTAACAGTATATAGATATCTATATCTATAACAGTGATTTTATATACATATAGTAAAATATATTAAATAGTGATTTTGGACAGCTTAGTCAAGCAACTTGGGGATTCATATTTAAGGACATCTGCCACTCCCAGACATAGGCAAAAAGAGATATTATAGGTAGGGATCTACCTAACTTCAGAAGAGAGCTGTCTGATTTCATGGGCAGATCCCAGGGCTGGAAGCCATTTTTGTGGGCTAAATGTACTGTACTCTCCCCCTTCCCCACCCCATGCCTCTCCTCTGAATGGCCGAGAGGATTTTCCTATAGCAGGTACCTGGGCCATTCTGATTGTCCTTTAGGCAGCTCTGGCACTGCAGGTGAGGGAAGAAGGCTTGAACCATTTTGTTTCTTTGTGGGCAAAGTGGAGGATATGAACATCATATTCAGCCCTACTTTCCTATGATTTTATCTTCATAATGGGGAAGAGAGGTTTTATTTTGACTCTCCTCAGTCATATAGAATCATAGAATATTAAGAGTTGTGGGAGGGACCCCAGGAGGTCATTGTGTCCATCATACAGCCCTGCCTCTCACTGGCAATTGGTGGAGAGGGGCAGGTCACATGACAGGCAGCCCTCTCAGGCAACCAGTGGCAAGGAGCTAGGTGGAAGCTATCTTGTCAGCAGCCTTTCAAGCCAGCATCTACCCTCCTCCCTTGCAAGCTGTGCAGCCAGGCCACCATGACCATGAGGACTGCTGAGACTCTAGAGGAAGCCAGCATTTTATTTTCAGTAAGTCTTTTGTTTTCCTCCAGTGAGAGCACCAAAATTGAAGAGCCCTCCCAAATTCTCACAGCCCATCATTTTTTGTGGCTCTCATTCAAATTTGCAGAATCTGTGAAAATCGTACAATCACAAATTTGGTAGGTCCCTCATTATTGGGTTGGGCACCTAAGGCACTGCCTGCTTATAATGAGAGAAAAAACTGGACAGTATCAGAGGCATCTGAGAAAAATGGTCCATTACAACCAGGGGTGCTCAGGGGAGACAAGAAAATTCTGGAGGATTCTGTGACTCCTGAGCAATTAAACTAATGCTGATTGTGGTGTGGGGCAACTTGAAGGTTTTTTAGATTCTAGCTAGAATTGATGTCTTCGGATCAAGGTCTTTGGCATTGGAGAGTCCAGGTAGAATCAGCAGGAAAGCTGATCTCTAAAAAGACTGGCAGGACTCTCAGGAGGGTTAGGTTGTAGTCAGTTGAGAGGGTAAGAAACTTGATATGTATTTTTATTATTTTCCAAACTTTTCTCCTACATAATAAATTCTTTTTTGGCTGCTTATTGGTGCCTATGGAGAGAGTGATCTCTGAGTAAGTGACATTCCAGACCAGCCTTTTCTGTGGAAAGGAGAACTAAAAAATTCTTTCAGAACCCAGAGGAGAGTCCATGTAGGGCTAAAAGATTTCCTTGCTGCAGCTGTGTGACTCAGTAGAAGGACAGTGGAACTGATGTTTGTGGTGTTGAAGAATTATTTCAGAGCAAACCTTGGTCTAGATCCTTGGCACAAGCAGTGGTACAGTGGGGAGAAACTTGGGGTTCTGGGGACAGCCCTCAGCTGGGTTTTGGGCATATACATGTCAATTTTTTAAATCTAATTATGGAACCTGGTTCTTCTTTAGGTTAATATTCTTTTCTTAGCATTCTTTCAGCTAGAGTTCTATACTGTTTCCACATCTTTTTTGCTCTGTGTTACAAGGAAACAAAACCCATCTTGTATTTTAAGGCAATGACTCAGGAGATTTGGTTTTAATTTTGCATATGTTCAGCGTTCCTGTATAAACTTGATTCAAAGTTTTCAAGTGATTAGTGTACTTGAAACAGTTTCTTGTTTGTAAAATGAAGATGATGATTATAATTCCCTATGCATCAGGTACTCTGAGACTATGGATGTAAACTAGAAGGAATTTACTGAATCTAGTTTCTTGCTAATCCAGGTAACTATTCTCCCATGCTGCAGAGGGCATGAAGCAATGGGTTAAATGGCATCAAAGCAAACTTAAATAAAATATCAGGGGAAAAAAGCAAACTACTTGCTGTCAGGAGAGGAAGACAGTGACACAAGCTGTCCATGGAAGTTGCAGAAGCTTCTTTATTGAAGGTTTTCAAGAAGTTTCATAGTTTCATAGTAGCTAGAGTCGGAAGGGACCTAGGAAGATCATCTAGTCCGACCCCCTGCCTTGGCAGGAAAGAGCACCGGGGTCAGATGACCCCGGCAAGGTGCTCATCTAACTTCCTTTTAAAAATCCCCAGGCTAGGAGCCTGCACCACTTCCCCTGGAAGCCGGTTCCAAGCCCTAGCCACCCTGACTGTGAAGTAGCGCCTCCTAATATCTAATCTAAACCTACCCTCCGCCAGCTTGTGACCGTTATTCCTGGTCACTCCTGGCAGCGCACGGGGGAACAGGGACTCCCCCAATACCTGCTGATCCCCCCTGACCAGTTTGTAGCAGGCCACAAGGTCCCCCCTTAACCTTCTCTTGTGGAGGCTAAACAGGTTCAGGTCCCATAGCCTCTCCTCATAAGGCTTGCCTTGCTGACCCCTGATCATACGAGTGGCCCTCCTCTGGACTCTTTCCATATCGTCCACGTCCCTCTTGAAGTGTGGCGCCCAGAACTGGACGCAGTACTCCAGCTGCGGCCTGACCAGCGCCGCATAGAGGGGGAGGATCACCTCCCTGGACCTGCTCGAGATGCATCTGTGGATGCATGACAGGGTACGGTTGGCCTTCTTGACTGCCTCCCCACACTGCCGGCCCATGTTCATCGTGGAGTTAATGACGACTCCAAGATCCTTTTCCATCTCCGTGCTGGCAAGAGGGGAGTTCCCCAACTTGTAAGTGTGGTGCCGGTTCTTCCTCCCCATGTGCAACACCTTGCACTTATCAGTGTTAAACCCCATCCTATTCTCATCCACCCACCGTTGCAACCTGTCAAGGTCAGCTTGTAGCCTATTGCACCCTTCTAGTGCACCCACATCCCCCCACATCTTAGTGTCATCAGCAAACTTGAACAGGGTGCTTTCTACCCCCTCATCCAAGTCACTGATGAAGATGTTGAACAGTGCGGGCCCGAGGACCGAGCCCTGCGTAACCCCACTGCCCACGTCCTTCCAGGTTGAGAAGAACCCATCCACTACCACCCTCTGGGTGCGGCCCTCTAACCAGTTGGCTACCCATTTGACCGTGTAGGCATCGACACCACAGTCTCCCAGCTTTTTGATGAGGACAGGGTGAGAGACAGTGTCGAAAGCCTTCCGGAAGTCCAGAAAGACTACATCCACAGCAACCCCTGCGTCTAATGATTTGGTGACCTGATCGTAAAAGGCCACCAGGTTGGTCTGACAAGACCTGCCACTGATGAACCCATGTTGGTTGCCCCTGAGCATGCATTCCCCCGCAAGGCCCTCCTGGATGTGTGCCAGGAGAATTTTTTCAAAGAGCTTACCCGGGATTGAGGTAAGACTAACTGGCCTGTAATTTCCCGGGTCCTCTTTCTTTCCCTTTTTGAAGATAGGGACCACATTGGCCCTCTTCCAGTCCTCCGGCACCTCACCAGAGCACCACGAGTGCTCATAGAGCCGCGCCAGGGGTCCCGCAATGACCTCGGCCAGTTCCTGTAGAACCCTAGGGTGAAGATCGTCCGGACCAGTGGACTTGAACATGTCCAGCCTCTCCAGAAGTACCCTAACTAACTCCTCGCTAACCCCTGGCCCAGGCGTGTCTCTCCCGGGGCCCGAGGGGGGCCCAGCAGGGAGGTGGCTGAACTGGTCCCTACTTAGGAAGACAGAGGCAAAGAAATTGTTAAATATGTTAGCTTTGTCATCTGGCATGACGACTAAGTTGCCCATCGTGTCCTGCAGGGGCCCCACATTACCCGGGACCCTCTTTTTACCCCCTATGTATTTGAAGAAGGACTTCTTATTGTCCTTAATCCGGGAAGCTAGTCCTATCTCCATCTCTGCCTTGGCCTTCCTGACTGCCCCCCTACATCCTCGGGCGACTGTAACATAGTCCTTCTTGGTGATGACCCCATCCCTCCATTGGGTGTATGCCTCCCTTTTAGCAAGGAGACATTCCCAGATGCTCCTAGTGAGCCATGGGGGTTTATGTGCCCTCCTGCTCCCTTTGACCCTTGTTGGGATTACCTCCCTTTGGGCATGGAGGATCGTCTCCTTAAGGAGCAACCACTCACCTTGGACATCTGGCTCCCTTCCCCTCTGGGTCCCCAGCGCTTCCCCAACGATCCTCCTTAGCTTGTTGAAGTCAGCCCTCCTAAAGTCTAGGGCTGTTGCCTTGCTGCAGCCCTTTGCCACCTTGCGCTGGATGGTGAATTCCAGCAGGCGATGATCGCTGTCACCCAGGTGGTCGAGCACCCGCAGCCCCCTCACCAGGTCATCACCCGTGGCCAGCACTAGGTCCAACAAGGTGTCTCCCCTGGTGGGACTGTGCACCTCCTGGGTTAGATGGAGGTCCTGCACTCTGGCTAAGAACCGACGTGAGTGATCAGACTTGGCTGACTGCTCTTCCCAGCAGATGTCTGGGAAGTTCAGGTCCCCCATGATGACCACATCCTTAGCCCTCACTGCCTCTGTGAGCTGACCTAAGAATTCCTGGTCAAGCTCTTCTCCCTGGTTGGGAGGTCTATAGTAGACTCCCACCGTTAAGTCTCTCTCCCCTGGACTGCCTTTTACTCTAACCCAGAGCACCTCAGAGTGCCCCCCCTCTACCCCCTTGCTAATTAATGAGGAAGTATATTCCTCCTTGATGTAGAGTGCTACTCCTCCACCTTTCCTTCCTATCCTGTCCCTCCTGTATAGCCTATAGCCCTTGACACTCACCGCCCAGTCATGCGATGAGTCCCACCACGTTTCTGTGATCCCCACTATGTCAGGGCTGGTGACAGCTAGGAGGAGGGCAAGTTCCTCCTGCTTCTTCCCCATACTTCGAGCATTCGTGTAGAGGCATTTGAGGCCTCCAACGGTTGTGCCCACTGACCCCCTAGTCTCAGCAATGCCCCGTCCCCCATCACTTACCTGTTTCTCCCTTTTGACCATTGGTCTGGGCTCACTGGCTGTTGCTGGGCCTGGTAGTTCATCGTCTCCTCCGCCCTCATCTTCCCCCTCCCCCGACGAGCCTAGTTTAAAGTAGTTGAATAGGCTTTTGTTCAGTGGGGTATAGGAAAGATTTTTGCTGTACCTGTGCATAGAGTTGAACTAGATGACCATTGAGGTCCCCACCAACCCAAAGATTCTATGAGGAACTCCTGTTACTAGGGCTAGATTACTTCCTGGTCCTACCATGCACATGTTGTGCATGTACTATAGACATCCAGATTCAAAATGAGGCTTACATGATCTAGACCCTTTTTTAGTTGGAATGTATATGTTGTTTCTATAATGTGCAACTCAACAAAGTCCTGCCTAAATGTTTTGGCCCATGTAAACTCCCAAGCAAATAGACTTAGGCTCCTGGCCATGGTCTCAGTACTGGTTATGCATTATATCAAATTATTATTATTATTATTATTATTAATAAATGGAAATGGAAATGCATAAGCTGCCCCAAAAACAAGGGCAGTGATTCTTCCATTATATTCAGCACTAGTGAGGTCTTGCCTGTACTACTTTGTCCAGTTTTGGGCCCCACACTTCAAGAAGGGTGTGGACAGATTGGAAAGGATCCAGAACAGGGCAATAGAAATGATGGGGCCCTGGGAAGCCTGTGGTATGAGGGAAGGTTGCAAGTGCTAGGGTTATTCAGTTTTTTTAGAAGAGAAGACAGTGTAAGGATTTGATAAGCCGGCAAAAAGCTGAAGGGTGATTATGGAGGAGGATGGAGATGAACTTTTATCTGTGGCCATAAGGGATAGGTCTAGGAGTAATGGCCTCAAGCTGCAGCAGGGGGAATTTATGTTGGACTTTAGGAGGAGGTTTCTGACTATGAGGGTGGTCAAGCATTGGAACAGGCTATCTAGAGAACTTGTAGAATCTCCATTCTTGGAAATTATCAGGAGCAGGTTGGGCAGACACATGGCTGGGATGGTTTAGGAAGGGATGAGTCTGCCTTGAACAGAGGGCTAGACTAGATGATTTTGGGAGGTCCCTTCTAGCCCTGCTTTTCTATGAATCTATCAACAAGGATCAGTGCCAGAAAAATAGAGCTCGCCCCTTCCAGGGAACTCCCAACTTACTGTGTTACAGTGCTTACCTCACTGTGCTCCTTCTTTCTTGCTCTCTTCCCACATGATTCTTGCCTTCTTGGCTACCAAGAAGACCAGTTTCAACAGAAGTTTTGAGACGTTCCATCCTGTTGGTTTGGTTACCATTTTAGCCATCCTCAAAGTGGAAGATGTGAGGTCAAAGGTCCTCAGAGTAAGAAAGGCCTAGAACTGTGTACGTGTTCTGACAGCTAGTTTAGCGGAAATTGTAGCAGCCTCCTCCTCTTACTCACTAAATTGAAACTAGAAAAGTTGATCCCTTAGGGAGATCAAATCTAGGAGGGAATATCAAATGCATTAACAGAAATATTTAACTCAAGGCTACAAGGAATAGTATAAATGCTATATATCTTAAGGAGAGGGGCAGGATTCCAGTCTCTTCTGTGCTTCTTGTTTGCCAACTTAGATACCTATCATAGAATCATAGAAGTCGGGTCGGAAGGGACCTTGTAGATCTTCAAGTCCGACCCCCCACCTGGGCGGGAGAAAAGACAGGACTCAAATGAGTCCAGCCAGGTAGTCATCAAGCCTCTTCTTAAAGATCTCCAGAGTAGGAGCCAGCACCACTTCCCTAGGAAGTTGGTTCCAGATCTTAGCCGCCATAACTGTGAAGTAGTTCTTGCGGATGTCTAATCTAAATCTACTCTCTAATAACTTGTTTCCATTGTTCCTTGTCATGTGAAGGCTAAACAGGTTCAAGTCCCGCAGTTTTTCATTGTAGGGTCTGCCCTGTAGTCCCTGGATCATGCAGGTGGCCCTCCTCTGGACCCTCTCCATGTTGTCCACATCCCTCCTGAAGTGGGGCACACAGAACTGGACACAGTACTCCAGCTGTGGCCTGACCAGCATCGCATAGAGGGGGAGGATCACCTCCCTGGCTCTATTTGAGATGCACCTGTGGATGCACGACGAGGTCCGGGTTAGCCCTGCCAACCGTGACCTCGCATTGTCGGCCCATGTTCATCTTGGAGTCAATGACTCCAAGATCCCTTTCTGCCTCTGTGCTCTCAAGAAGGGAGTTTCCCATTCTATAAGTGTGCTGCTAGTTTCTACTGCCTAAGTGCAGCACGCTGCACTTGTCAGTATTGAAACGCATCCTGTTTATGTCAGCCCACTCCTGTAACCTATCCAGGTCTTGTTGCAGTCTTTCCCTCTTTGATTTATGTGCTTACTGTTGTGAATTCTGTCCAGAAGTCACATGCTCAAGATGGAGCCCCAAACCATTTATCATATTTTTTCCTGTTAAATTGCACACGTGTAAATGTTAAGCTAGACATTGTAAAGAACCACCATGACATTTTTTGAATTTCAGCTCTAGGTCAATTAGGCAATAGTCCATCTAGCCCCTTATCCTTTCTCCAATAGTGTCAGAAGTGGATGCTATACAGAAAGAGCATCAAAACAGATCTCTCAAGTAACCTATCCTTTATCTGTCCCCGAAAAGCCTTTCTTGCATCCACCATTTATTGCTTTAGAAGTGCCAGAGGAAATAGTCACACCTGCACTCAGCCTTCTCCTTTCCAAACTGAAGAGTCCTAGCCTTTCTAGTTTCTCCTGGTTTGGCAATTGCTCCAGGCCCCTGATCATTTTGGTTACCCTTCTCTGTACCTTTTCTTCTACTACATTTTTTCTGAGATGTGGGGACCAGGACTGGACACAGCATTCAAGACGTGGGCATGGTATGGATTTGTATAATGCCATGATGTTCTCCATTCATTTTCAATTCCCTTCTTAAAGATGCCCAACATTTTATTGGCTTTTTTGATCACTGCTCCACACTTAGGTGATATTTTTAGAGAACTATCTACAATGAATTCAAGGTCTTTTTTGTGAGTCATAACAGCTAATTTAGAATCCAGCATTGTGTATGTATAGTTCAAGATATTTCCCCAGGTACATTGCCTTGCACTTGTCAACACTGAATTTCATCTGCCCACTCATTTAGCTTGGTGAGATCTTTCTTCAGCTCCCCTCCATCAGCTTGGAATTTGACTATCTGGAATAATCTGGTATTATCTGCAAACCTGGAGATTTCATGGTGCACTCCTATTTCCAGACTATTGATGAAAATTTTGAACAAAATTGGGCCCAGCACATCTTTTTGGGACTCTACTTTTGACTTCTCTCCATCCTGAAAAGCGACCATTTAGCCCTACCTTTTGTTTCCTATCTTTTAACTAGCTCTCATTCCACAAAAGACCCCTTCCTCCAATCCTGTGGCAATGCAGTTTTTTTAAGCCTTTGGTGAGGGACCTTGTCAAATACTTCTTGAAAATCCTAATATATTAAGTGAACTGGATCACTCTTGTCCATGTACTTGTTAACACCCTCAAAGAACTTTAGCAGATTGAGGTAGGATTTCCCATCATTAAAACCATGTGGACTCTTCCCCAGCAAATCATTTTTGTCCATATGACTGCTAATTTTATTCTTTATTATAGTTTCTACCAACTTGCCAGAGATAGAACTGAGGCTCACTGATGTGTAGTTCCTAGGATTGTCTCTGGAGCCCTTGTTGAAGATTTGTGTTACATTGCCAATCTGCAGCTCTCTGGCGCAGAGGCCATTTGTAATGATAAATTATATATTACTGCCATAAATTCTGCAATTTCACTTTTGAATTCCTTCAGAACTCTTGGGTGAATGCCATCTGATTCTGGTGATTTTATTAGTATTTAGTTTATCAATTTGTTTCAAAACATCCTCTGTTGAGAGGAATCCCACTGACTCTCCAGCTGGCTTCCTGCTTCTGATTTTTTTTTTTTAAGTATTAACTTTCATATCTTTTGCTAGATGCTCTTCAAATTCTGTTTTGACCTGCCTTATTTCACTTTTATATTTGACTTGCCAGAGTTTGTCATCTTTCCTGTTTTCCTCATTTGGTTACACCTTCTATTTCTTGAAAGGTATCTTTTTGCCTTGGATGGCCTCCTTAACTCTGCTATTTATCTATGCAGGGGTTTTACTGGACCACTTGGTACCCTTTTTGATTCATGGTGTACACTTTTCCTGAGCCTCTGATACGGTATTCTTAAACAGCTTCCAAGCTGTCTGCAAGCTTCTTTTTTTCTCATTTTTTACTGTTCCTTTAAATATATTTGTAATTAACTTCCTCATTTTTGTGTAATTTCCCTTCCTAACTTTGGATATTAGAGTGGTAGACTTTTTGGCTTTCTCCCTTCCACTGGAATGTTGAATGTGATATTGTTATCAATGCTATTACAGCGTGACTCAATAACAAATACCTCTTGAACCAGGTCCTGGGTGTTACTCAGGATTAGGTCTAGAGTTGCTTCTTCTCATATGGGTTTCAACATGAGTTGTTGTAGAAAGCAGTCATTTATCACATTCAGATATTTTACTTCCACATCTTGCCCTGATGAGGTATGTGAAGATAGTTGAAGTTTCCCATTATTATTGGTTGTCCCATTTTAGAAGCCTCTCTAATCACCCTGAACATTTAAGAAGTCACCTTCACTTTCCTGATCAGGTAGTACAGTCCTAGTATTGCTGGCAGTTGGTAGTAGTTGGCAGTACAGACCTAGTATTGTATTTTTTTAATTTAAGAACAGAATTTCTACCCACAGGGATTCAATGGGAGTTTCTTTTCAGGTACGATTTTAATGCTATTACTATCTGTACTATTCTTAATATACAGTGCTACTCCACTCTGTCATTCCTATATATTTTTAACCTATTAGAACAGTATACCATTGATTATCCTCCTTTTACCAAGTGTCCAAGATGCCTGTTATGTCAAAGTCACCTTTTAATACCAGGCAGTCTCATTCATTTATCTTTTTTTTTTTTAAGCTTCTGGCATTTGTATAGAGGCGCTTAAAATTTTTGACCTTGCATATCTTCCTCACTTATGTACAGTTATACTTCTTAATCCCCTACTATCCTTTACAAGGCAGTATAGAATCTTCATGGCATCCCCCTTCGGGGTTGTATTAATCCAACCTGTGTGCTCTTCTGCACCTGTCAGCTTTATATAACTTTCTTTTAAAAACTTCTCTGCTACCTTTTTTAATTTTTAGTCCCAGAAGTCCAGTTCAGTTCTGGTTCACATGGAGTCTACCTTTTCCATATGGATTCCTCCCATCCTAAAAGGTTCCCCAGTTCCTGATAAACCTCAACTCCTCCTCCCTGCATCATTGTTTCATCCATGTGTTGAGACTCTTGAGTTCTGCCCATTTCTCTGGTGTATGGAAAGGGAAGCATTTCAGACAACAGTACTACAGAGGTCCTGGACTTTAACTTCCTGTCTGGCAGCCTAAAAATATCTCTTCCACTTCCTTTCATCATTAGTTTTAACTATGGGCCATGACAAGTGGCTCCTCTGAAGTACCTTCTAGCACTTACCTACTTATATCATGAGGTCTGCTGCCTTTGCAGTTAGCAGAAAAGTCACCCTGTGGTCCTCCTGGACATCACAATCCCAGCTATGTGCCTAACAATCATCTCTCCCCACTACAACCAACTGCTTCTTTCTGTCCTGTGGGGTCCCCTCCCATGGAGGAGTATCTTCAGTGCAAGAGAACACTATGACATCAGCTGAAAGGTGGGTCCCACACAATAGATATTTTTCTTCCTTCCTAGCTTGATGCCCTCCATCCCAGAGGTTCTCACTCTCCTCAGCAACATGAGGATCACTGTGATGGAGGAAGGACTGCTATATAATATCTAATATAAAAGGTTTCAATACAATGGAGAAAGTTGTTTCATTACATTCATTCATTTTGCATTTATGCCTTTGTTCCCTCTGAATGTGGAGAATTAGTTTAATGGTAGCTAATCTCCCCTTTTCACCCACAAATTCCCACTTTACTAATCATTCCAAGTCATTTTGCAAATCATTTTTTCTCATCTGTTTGCTGTCTACTCTACTATTGGTGTGTCCCACAGATGTAGTCATGGTTGAGTTCATGTTAAATAGATACTGAACAAAGACATGAAGAAGTCACCCCTCTTCAGAGAAACCTAGACAAATTGGAGGAATAGATCAAAAGAAATCTCATGAGGAGCAATAAGGACAAGTGCAAAATCCTGGATTTAAGACAGAACAGTTCATGCACCAGTACAGAGTGGGGACTGACTGACCAAGTAGCAGCTCTGCAGAAAAGGACCTGGTGTTACAGTGGACAAGAAGCTGAATATAAGCCAACAGTGTGTCCTTGTTGTATGGGAGGTTAACAGAATACTGGGCTGCATTTATAGGTGTGTTGCCAACTACCTGAGGGAAGTGATTCTTCCCCTCTAACCAGCACTCATGAGGCCACATCTGGAGTATTGTGTCCAATTTCCAGCCCCACCACTACAGAAAAGATGTGGACAAATTGGAGAGACTCCAGCGGAGGGCAACAAAAATGGTTAAGGGCTGGGACACCTGACTAATGAGGAGAGGTTGAGGGAACTGGGCTTATTTAGTCTGGAGAAGAGAAGCCTGAGAATGGATTTGCCCATCCCTGAGCTAGATTGTTCTCACATGACAGAACAAGGAGCAATGGTCTCAAGTTGCAGCAAGGGAAGTTTAGGTTAGAGATAAGGGAAAAAAATCTCACTAGGAGGGTAGTAAAGCACTGGAACAAGTTATCTAGAGAGGTTGTCAAATCTCTGTCCTTGGAGGTTTTTAAGACCCAGAAAGACAAAGGTTTGGGTGGGATGATCTAGTTGGGGCTGGTCCTGCTCTAAGTGGGTGATTGGATTAGATGACTTCCTGAGGTCCCTTCCAACCCTAATTTTTTATGATCATGTGATTCTAAGATATGCAGGGCTCAGAGAGTAATTTGGCTTTGTTAGTAGAACAGAATAGAAACTCCTCCAGAAATCTTAAAACAGCAGACAGAGCTGGCCCAAGGGGTGTGCAGGGCTTGGGGCATCTCAGCCTGTGTGGGGCCTGTGCAGGGGGAGAGAGGGATGGCAAGTGGCTGGAGCACAGAGCTGGGGGGAGGGTGGTGAGTGGCTGAAGTGTGGTGGCCATGCAGAGTAGTGGAGCTCTCGGTGGGGCCTGTGTGGCGCTGTCCATGGGGCCCTCCAAACCACACGGGCTGGGGCGGTCACCCCAATTCACACCCCACAAGGGACAGCTCTGACAGCAGAACTGCCGCAACTGTCAGGAAAATGACTTGGTAGACAGTTCACCGTTATGATAGAATCAGCTCTGTGGCTTACCACTTATGTGAATAGTACAGCTGAAAACCACTGTCTTGAAGGACATTAATCAAAGCGAATAATTTTTAAAGCTTTGAATATTGCTCACTAGTGGCTGTTTTTAAAAGTTTCTGTTTTACTTCTCTAATTATCCTTTAAATTGTTTCTGTCTGTAGTGATCACACCATCTCTCGTCCTTCCCAGACAGCTCTTGGTTTCTAAGTGCTTTCTTTTTTTTTAATTGATCTTATATTTCTCAATTAACCACATGACAACAGGTTCCCCTTTCCCCGTTAAATCCACATTGAGATCAATTTCAATTAAAGATGAGCCCATACCACAGAAATCTTACCTGGATTTTTAACAGCCAAAGCTTGGATTGTTCATATTTAAGGTTGTGACTCACGCACTTCTCAAACATTAAACCCATTCATTCCAACCCATTTTTTCTGCTTTAAATTGTATGTCAAGAACAGTCACTTAGGAACAAAGGGCTAAAAGGAATTTCCTGAGATATTGGGTGCAGCTACACAAGATGCTACTGCACAGTTGTTACTGAGCATTAATTTAGTACTTCTATAAGGAAGTACAAGTGAATGCACAGTAACTGGAGTTACTGCACAGAAGCATCAGCAAATGTCTTTTAGGTCACACTACTGCACAATAACACATTAGTACTGCCCATGCTGTGATGCACTACTGCACAGTATTTTTCAGCTACTGCACAGTCAGCATCTCATGAAGACATGCTCACTGAGTCCAGCTTTTTGGTATTGTACTTACCTATATGATATAAACTTTTCAGACACATAACACCAAGTCCCATCTCTGAAGTAGTCAGGTTTTACTCCTGTTATGCTATAGGCAGGCTATTCCAGAACTTCACTGATTGCATACTTAAAAACTTACTTCTAATTTTAGCCTAAAGTTACTCATGGCTGGTTTATTACCATTTGTTTGTGTCAGTTAACAAATTTAGCTTAAATACCCTTTCCCCCAACTTGGTGTCTATCTCCAGGTAATCCAGTAGCCTCTCAGCCTTCATTTTGCTAGACTTATGCTGTTTGGCCTCCCAGAAAAAAAATATTTTCATTAGTTTCTTCCTGTCTTCTAGACTTTCTCCATACCACTAATATTCCTCTTGAGGTAGTTATTCGGGTCTGTTGGGCATGGAGTCATTTCCCTACAATTTTCCCCCCTTGTTTGGGATGCAAAGAATCGTTTCTTTCCCATTTAAAAATCTCCAGGCCTCTTCTATATTCAAGTTCCTAAGCTACAAAGTTCATTTGATTCCATTTTCTCCCTCTTAGTTGATCAGATTTTTCTCTTCTGAAGTTGAGAGGTCTAAATAACAGCATGATTTATCTTTATCGTCCCCATCACTTAAGTGGAATCAACTTATAATCAATTGATTCAATGTTTTTTTTTACAGCTACTTTTTAATGTCTTTACTATGTATTGAAACAAAATTGTTATCACACCTACTTAGTTCAATGAGTTTAGTGAAGAAATATGACAGTTATCATATCCAAAAATAATTAGATGCTACCACTGCTAGTAGCACCTTGCTCTCAACAGAAGCCTACTATAATGACAATTCTTGGTAGTCTTGCAGAGATCCATATGCATCACCAAAGATTCTCAGATACCTGTTTTATAGCCTCTTTTATTAACTTTCTACTAAGCGATTTTGGCCAAAGATTCTGTTTTACCCATGGAGTGTCTACATATCTCATTTATCTATCATGTCAGCATCCCACAATCCTTACTTCTATTTCTATCTTTCCTGAAAAGCACTTAAAATACCATTCCATATTCAGGTATCTGCATAAAAGTTAGCTGCAAAATAGGGTTTTACTGTGAAGCAATCTAAACACATGTGGTTCTCTTTCAGTCCCTACAATAATGTCCTCAGGGGCTGCAGAAGAAAGGAGTAACTCAGTAGCTTGTAAGTTGAATCTGACTTGCCTTATGTTCAGCAGAAAGGCAATAAGAATGGCTTCCATGAAGCTTGAAAAGGCAGAACACTATAGGAACACACACACATATCTAGGTTTCTGAGAGCTAGGTTGAACTTAATTTAGTTCAACCTCTGATAGATTCTCAAAAGAGGCTATTACATACATTTACTCTTAGTACGATACCTTGCTGGTTACTGTTGTTCTATTTTCGCTGAACCTACCAATTTACATAGATTTTTAATTATTCTTAAATGATTTAGATAAGATGTATAATTTGAATTAAATTGGATTGTGATATACAATTAAGTTATATTTCTTGGAGGAATTAAGTCATTTTTGACTGGGTTGACACAGAATATATTAATCACACTGAACATGTTTCTAAATAAATACCAAAGAGGGACAGATGACTGGTATAGAATGAGCACCAGGCTCCTGATTCCTTCCCCCTCTTCCCCACAGTGGCTGCCACCACTTCAGTTTAACCCTTCTGGGTCTGCACAGGCTGTTCCCATCTCCCCTTTCCCACAGAGCACAGCCACGTTCCCTAAGGCTCCAGACTGGCTTAGCATCACTGCCCTGCTGACCTGAAACCATCTGCATGAAGAGTACCTTCAGGGTACTGCTTCACACAATCCATGGCAGAAGTGTGCTTTATTTTGTGGGCTGCCTTCCCATTCATCCTAATCTTAAGTGCAACAACCAGCTTCACTGTGCTGCATGCACTATCTCTTTAAATCATCTGGGTCAACTGCACTGCCCAGTGATTGGACTAATTAGCTTGCTAATTGGCTCAATCACTGAGCCTAGCTGGGAGACCCTGTACTTTGGGGGGGGTCCTGTGCTGCAGGGGAAGATTTCCCATTGTTTCCTTTGCTCCCTGCTGCTCACCTCCAATAAGCATTTTTTTTTCTTTCCCCACATCCTTCAGGTGTTTTCATGCAAATTTCAGGTGGAAAGGGCATTTTCCTGCTCTTCAGGGAAAGCGGGGGATTTTCTGCTTTCCCTGAAAAATGCAAAAGCGTGATTTAAATAGATCCCTAATTATAAACTTTTGGCCACATACAGACATTCAGTTTCTCCTGGGAGAGTTGCTGCTCTCCCAGAGAAGCCACTAGTATCCAGCTGTTTAAAGTTTTTTTCTCCCAGGGCACAAATGCCTGCTCCATGAGAAAAATAACCTGGGAACAACCAGGGTTAAATCACTCTCAGGAGAGTTTCTACCATGACAGCAGATGCCTGTACATGTTCTTGGACAGCACAGTCCTCCAGCATTCTGGGGTGTTTTCCTCTTTCCCTTCCCCCTCCCCAGGGAAACAGGCTGAGCTATTCTGTTCCAGCTGAGCATTCAGTGGAAGAAATAGCTTCAGCCATAAAAATGGCAGTCTCTGGAGAACGTGCCTCTTCTTCAGTGCTGACAATAATATAGACAATTGTAATTGTATATTTAGTTGTGTCAAAATTTCACACAACTGTACAGGCAGCTTTTCATCAATTGTAGATTATTTAAAATTCAATTTCTAAGAGGTTGGATTCTGTCGGTTTTACAGGGTAGCAAAACTCTGAAGGAGGACTAGGGATGGAGGACAAAAATCACTAAATTTGGACTGCATGAGAATCAGTTTTAGACAGTGACCCCTGAACACTTACCGTTTTTGCCCGTCCTGCCTTTTTTTTTGTGGCCTTGGCATAACAGCAAATGAAAACACACAAAAAATGAGAACATAAAAAAAACCAAGCTAGGCCATGCTAAGCTAGTTTGTAAGTGAATAATATCCTTCCTTTGTTTCTTCAGGAATTGTTTTAGACACATTTAGCCATGTCTCCCCCAGTCTACCATCTTGTCTCCCTACATGGACTTCAAACCTCAGAAAAAAAATGGACAGAATTTTTTTTACACCCTACCTATTTACCTGGATAGAAACTCCATATTTGGAATTGTAGGATCTGCAATTTAAAAAAGAAATTACCACTACTGGTGATATATTACTATTTTCTATTTATGTGTTTATGTTAAAAAATTTAAAAAAAATTCTAATAACATGTTCTTTAACACACTTGGCTTTAAAAAAAAAAGTCAGCTATCCTCTAAAGTGCCATCCTGACTTACCTTTTGTCTTTTTTTAAAGTTGTGGATGCCATACCAGAATGTCTTGCATCTACTTAGGACATAGTTTAGCCAAAAATATTTATTTACACTATTTAGAAAACCGAATCCAAACAAGAACACATTGAATGATTTTCTTTGGGTCTGTGGCTTACAGACTACATTTTAAGTGAGTTACTGAACTCAAGGCTAAGTGAGTGCACCATATTTTTTTCCATTCAAATATAATTTCTATTTGAAAAATCTAGAACATAAGCTATAAGTGTGGTTTTCATTCATCTATCCAGACCCTTTCTAAAACAGGTTGTTGATTCATTACTGTTCAGTCTTTCTTTACTTTTTCAGTACCTATAATATTTATCAAGTTAACTTCAGTATCTGAAATATAAAAATACTTAAGTACTCATGTTGGAAAATAGGTCTCATGTTAAATGACATAATGCTTGTGTGACAAAATTATTTTGACAGTTTGAGATGTCTAAATAGCTCCTGGACAACAAGACATCCCAAGGGTCATCAAGGTCAAATCAGAATGTCAGGAGGCTTTGAGTGGAGTTCCACAGACTTCTTTCTTGGCCCCAGTGGTGGTCTATAAATTTATTAAATGACTTGGATGCTGGAATAGATGTTAGGGGTCAGGACATGTGCCATGTGGCCTAGTGACTAGGCACCAGAAGCACAGGTGAAATCCAGGTTGGTTCCGAGGAGCTGGGGTTATGGAGGGGTCTGGTACTGGTACTGGAACTGGAATCAAGGGCCATAGCCAAAGTCAAGACAGGGTGGGGTCTGAAGCTGGAACTGGAGACAGGGTAAGCTATGGTTTAATCAGGATCAGAAGCCAAACACCAGAGCCAGAGATCAAACCAGAATCAAGACAGAACAACAGAATCAGGGGATGCCAAGGGTCCTACCAGAATTAGAGCAGGAACTAAAGCCAGGAGTCAATGTAAGACATGGAAGGTCAGGAGCAAAACATGCCTTTGTTTAGACAAGGATACTGAAGGCCTGGCCTGGCTTTTAAAGGCTTGAGCAGGTAAAACCTGTTGCTTGTGGCTTCAGGGAATTGGCTGTCCCGATTGCCTCAGTCTAGCTTGGATCAGGGCACTGCTCTGGGCTTGCTGCAGGTGGCACCTGTTCAGGTAATGAATTGCCTTGTCTCCCTGATTTTGGCTGACAAGGTCTGGAGCTCCATTCTGGCCTCATTACAATAGAGAGCTTCTTGAACAAATTGGCAGATAAAATTGGAAAGGATTATGAACATACTGGAGGACAGGAACATTAATCCAGAAGGATCTTGGCATATCTAAAAGTTGTGACAGAGCCAACAGGATGAAGTTTAATCTTGACAAATGCTAGGTGCTGCTCTTTGGGAAGAATAGTCAAAAACACAAATACAAGATGAGTGACACCTGGCTGGGTGGAACCACTACAGCAAAGGAATTAGGAGTCTTGATGGCTCACAGACTTGATGGACGTTGAGAGACATGGGGAAACCCCCACCCCCCAAACCATGCTTTACTGGAAGAAGCAGCACATTAGTTTGATCTGACTTTACAGCATCTGTATAGAACAGAAGTTTCAGTGGGGCTTTTTGGTGCTTTCATCTACAGCAGATTCAACCAGCTATTAGAAAAAAGCACCAAAAAAGCTCCACTAAAGCACCAGCTTTATACAGATACTGGGTGAGCTGGGTTCAACTAATGAGATGCCTCTTCTGGGCAAATGCAGGAGCATGTGGAATTTAAAGTAAGCACTGTTAATGTTTTGTTTTGGTTTTTTTACATCTGCAAGCAGCCACTATGTTTCTGCAGTGTGATGCAGTCACTCAAAAGGTAAATGCAATTTGCTACATCAACAGGAACATTAAGTACAAGATAAAAGAGATAATAGTGCCTCTTTACTCTGGACCTGATTACCTCATTTAGAGGGTTGTGTACAGTTTTGGAGCTTTAAAAAAAAAGGGCACAGAGACATAGAAAAATTAGAGAGTGTCCAGAAGTGGGCAAATATGATCAAGGGGTTGGAAGGCAAGACATATGAGGATAGATTGAAAGAAACAGGCAATCATGGCTTGCAGAAAACGTGTATAAGAGGGAACATGAAATCAGTCCTCAAAGAGCTGAAGGGATATTATCTATTGTGAGTATTTCCTGTTCTTATGGACTTTGCTAGTTGCTGTAAAGTACCAGGAAGGAATTATTTTCCCTTCCTGTTGCTACACATGTTGGGGGGGGAGGGGAAGCGTTGAGGGGGAGATTTGACTTTTCTCAGAAGCTTTGGATACTGGGTGTAGCCAAGGCTAGGAATTTTGACCTGAGTCAGCCAGGTTGTTGGGACTAAATTGAGGATCTTGGCTAATGGGTCTTCCCCTCCACTCAGGGTCAACTGACTACCACATTTGTGGTTTTGTAGGAATAGTATTCCATGGTCAGAATGGTGTGAATTGTGGGGAATTTTGCTATCCTCTGTGTAGTGAAGTGCATGATCCTCTTCCTAGGATCTCTTGAACATTTTTAAACAACCTTGAAGAAGGAACACATTGGCCACTGTTGTCCCTGTATTACCTGTGGCAGGTAGGGGGTCATACTTTGTGGTTGTGTGACAGGGTTGCTTATGTAGTTTTAGTAATAGGTCAGATGAGGATTTGTTTGGGATGTTTTGGATAGGCAGGGGCTTGGGCTAGCTGACCTCTAGAGGTCCCATACAACCCTACTTTTCTATTGATGTCTATACAGATGCTCTGGGATGGTGGGGTGGGCAGGCAGCATTTTAATTAAAGCAGCTCCCTGACAGCAGCTCTAAAATGCCTCAGTGCCACATGTATTAAGCATTCTGCATTTTAAAATGGCCATGGGGGCACTTGAACTAAAGCACATTCAACACATTTTAGTTAAAGCAACTCTGTGGCCATTTTCAAATACAGGATGGTTAATACACATGAGACATGCTGGAGCATTTAATGCTTCACTAGACTTGATTAAATGAGTGTGCTCTGACCTGTTCTAATTAGAACTGGTTGGAACATGTGTATAGGCACCCTGTGATTTCTGCCTCCCACCGCTGGGAAAAGAGATAATTTTAAGTTCATTCAATTGTAGTAATCTGTAGTATACTGAATGTCTGGCAATATCATTTTCTGAACCAAATTGAGGATGGAAAAACGAATAACAGGTACATTTGATGACAGTTTTCATGTATATAATATTTGATTATTTAGTCCAGGAAAAATATGAAAAAGATCCAGTCTTAACAGTGAGCCAATCTGTGTAAGCTTCAAAAAATATTCTTATTGTATTTTGGTGATAACTTGTTATAACTCAATTGCAAAATGGCAGTACAAAATGAATATCTGTATTTAATTATTTAGGACCCTAAGAATTTCAATCTCACCCAAGTTTAATTAGAGATTGAGATTTCCATTCTCTAAAAAGGCCTTTCTGTAATTAAATCTATTTGAAGAAGAAATTGTTTCTCTTTTTCATAGCAGGATTTTTTTTCTTCTTTCTAAAAATAACAGTCAAATAGACTAATGTTTCCTGGAAGTTAAAGTCCTTAACCCATATGAAATTTTGCCTATTTGTCATTTATAAAGGACACTGCTTGTCTTCCATAGCTCTCACAACATTTCACAAAGATAGAAAATATCACTTGTCCACATTACAAATAGGAATCTGATGTAGCATTAAATCAGAACTGAACTTGGCTCACAAAATATATAGCTTCACAACTATATTTCCATTTTTTGTGAGCATGAACTTTTTTCATCTAGGTCTCTTCATCAAGGATTAAGAAGGGATAGTCTCTCCATGGCTAAAGATAAAATGCACGTTTTGATTTTTTTGGAAGCATACCCCACCCAAATTACATCCTGCTGAACCCTATCTAAAGTTCATTATTTTGCCAAAGAATTCTTCTGCCAAAAGATGAGATTTTGTAAGCTAAGAAGGGAGGTCAGGTAAGGTATTTGAGAAATGGCAATTTAAAGTATCTGATGTATTTTACCATTTGAAGAAAAAAAAATTTGTATCTCAATGCCATATTTTAAATTAGTTTAATTCAGAAACTTGCATTTTCTTTTATTTAATTGGCCTCACTGAGGACTCTGATAGCCTAGAGTCTTTTAAGAATGGTTTGTGTGGCTGTTTCTCCTACTTATTTAATTTTAGACTTAGTGACCCAGAAACCATGTCAGAATGGGTCCATTGTGAGCATTACAAAGTCCTGCCTGGTTTTTGCATCTTTAGTCCTTGAAAGGTTTAGAGAAGAATTTAGTATGTTGTGCAGAGGCATAGGTGCTCTGAATTCAGTTTCTGTGCAGACTTAATCATAAGTAAATTGATTATGCTTGATAATGCCATAAACTTCCAATTGCTTGACAAATAGACATGAAGACAAAGGTATTAAGGGGTTGCCATCCTAACAAGTAATAAATTGAAAAAGTCTGTGAAACTTAAAGGCCAATTATGTTAAAATAAACATGTCAACAGTACATAATTTTTCTAGTTTATAGTTTATTGTGCTATGCATTTGTGTTTAAAAGAAGCAGTAAAACAGGCAGCGTAAGCAGACTAGAGAGAGAGAAGTTATGATACAACAGAGACTTGAATGTAAAGAGATGAGCCTTAAAATTAATTTACCCATCTTCAGGCATTTTTTTTGTCCTTTATTTTCAAATATGCCTTTATTGTTTACTTAGTCCCCTTTGAAGCAGTTGCACATCAGGTAACTTGTTCTATGGATCTAGCATTCTATCTGTATTCACATTCTAGTAATTTGTTCTCAGTCAGTTGCAAGATCTTGAAATCACTCATAGTTTGTGACCCTACTTTTTGTACTTCACTGGAGGCAGATCAAGCTATTTGTCATGATAAAGCATTGATTGAGCTACAGAAGTGCTTAGTTGGAATAATTTGTTTAGTAAAGTTTTGATATCTGTGAAGATTTCTTGATAAGAGAAGCTATCATTGCTATATTTGGCATCAGCAGTTCTTTTTTGTAATGTGCTGAACTACTTATTATATAGGGAAATTGTTTTGTTTAAAGAACTTGCTCTATTTTTCTGAGTGAGACCTAGATTCTTTTTTTAGCAGGGGTAACTGGTGCATGACAAAACTGAACCATTTACTCTGATTATTTTATTTCCTCTCCCAGTAGGTAGAAAGCCTGCATAATCTCATCTCAGTTCCCTCTACCATTCAAGGTGAAAGATGATGGGATTCCCTTCCTGATCACTTTATACAGACAGCTATAAGTAATACTCAGATTCAGCAAAACACTTAAATGTCTACCTGTAGCTACTTTGAGTCTAACTCTATTTGAAAAGTTATATGGGTCTAGAAAGACAACATAAGTGATTTTAACCATATACTTATTTCCCAGTTCCTCAATAGGGATACATTCATGTTATTATCTGCCCTTCTTAAATACAGTGTATGCATATGCACATGCTTGTCTTTAAGCATACATTTAAATACTCTGTTAATTTCAAGACCCAAATTTATGTGCACCAAGATATAGGTGAAATAAGCAGTTGATTAAACAGGAAAGTTCAAATTTCCATCATCATAGACATAAATGTAAAGTTGTATATGATATTAATACAAAAATTAACACAAAAACATGAAATTGACACTAAAACAATCCATTCCTTAAAGGTTATTTGTCTAGTATATTTCAGATGAATGATCTTGCAGGTATGCTTGAAGGGATATCTAACACAGACTGTGAGGATTGACTTCAGCACAAAGCAACTTTCATTTATAACCATGATTTCTGTGCCCATCTTTTAGATAAATAGTATAATGATTAGAACCTCAGAAATGAGCAACAACTTGGAAGAAGGGATGGAGCGTACTCTTAACAAGTTTGCAGATGACACTAAACTGGGGGAAGTAGTAGATATGCAGGAGGGTAGGACTAGGATTAAGAGAGACATAGCCAAATTGGAGTATTGGACCTCAAGAAATCTCATGAGGTTGAATAAAGACAAGTGCAGAGTCCTACACTTAGGATGGAACAATCCCATGCACAAGCTGAGGTGCAAGCTGGGAACTGACTGGCTAAACAGCAGCTCTGAAGAAAAGGACCTGGTGGTTACAGTGGAAAAGAAACTGAATATGACCCAACACTTGCCCTTGCCCTTGTTGCAATGAAGGCTAATGGCATACTGGGCTGCATTAATAGTAGCATTGCCAGGCAGACTGAGAGAAGTCATTTCTCCCCTCTATTCAGCACTGATGAGGTCACATCTGGAGAACTGTGTCCAGTTTTGCCCCCCTTCCCCCAAAGAAAAGATATGGGGGGGCAGGGGAAGCGTTTTAATTAGAGCGGCTCCCTAAAAGCAGCCGTATACTTAATACATCACGTGTATTAA